>NC_140962.1:75352024-75527024 GCF_056783735.1 Eptatretus burgeri | reverse complement strand
TTGCGGTAGAGCGATTAGAACCGCCATGTTTGGGTTATAAATAAATAAACCGCCTCCATCGTTTCGGCTCATTCTACGTTGGCGGGACTGTTCAAGTCCCGTGGACGTCACATTGGTGTCAGGGTGTTGGATGTTCGAACCCCTCTAAATTATATTTGGTATCGGGAGAATATACCAAGATTAAAATCTCGCCACGAATTGGAATATAAAATTACTGCAGAAAAGCGCGTGAGCGCGGGCGGGAGTTTTCAAATTAAATTTAATTGGCGGCAAACGGAACTTCTGCACCATGGCGGATGTGCAGATGTTTGAGGAGGAAGGCCACGTGTCTGGTAGCGAGTCGGGGGAAGAAGTGAGAGACGGGGGTAGGGTTGGAACCTCCCCCATTCCGAGCGTGGACCGTGCTTCATTGCCCGTAATGGGGCCGGCAGCGCCGGAAACCGGTGCGATGACGATCCAGACACTGTTGGAACGTTTAATAGGGGACATGACGGTACAAATGGCAAATCAATTCGTGACACAGAGGGCAGAAATGACAGATCAATTGGGGGTAATGGGGGAACAGTTGAGTGCACGGATTGATTTAATGAGGGATGAATTGGGGGAAAAGATGGAGATAATGAAAACTGAGATGCAGGAGTGTGTGGATGATAAATTGGGAGAAATACAAAGCAAATTCGAGGATAGATTGGAGGAAACAAAGGTAGAAATTACATTGGAGGGGGAAAATATACAAAAAAAATTGGTAGATAAAATTGATGCAACGAACATTCGGGTTGATAAAGTGGATGAAAGCCTGGAACGTCATTGTGCCTGTGTGGATGCTCGTATGCAGCTGCAAGTTAAAGAGTGGGGAGAGCTGAGGAAGCAAGGGATGAATTTGGGGGAGGAGGTAAAAGGATTGGAGGCTCGTTTGGACGAACAAGATAAAATTATGAGCCAAGATGAAGTCTTGGATAAAGGCCTGGTAGAGCCGTCTTTTGTAAGTAGAGTGTCCGGGTTGGTTGAGGAGCAGCTACAAACTCGCGACGGAGCCTTGGAGGAGGTTGTGCGGGCCCAGAAGATCCTGCGGGAAGAGGTGAATCGGTCCATTCAACGTTTGGAACAGGAGGCAAAATTTACCCATGAGACCCTCACCACAACACATCTTTGGCCACAGTGGGCTCCGAAATTGGATACGCAGCCACAAGGGTGTTTGATCCCTGGGCTGGATTCGGACAAGGGAGAAACTGAGAAGCGGGCCACCGTAAAAGTGATCCCCCTGGTAAATTTCGACAGGTCAGGGAGCGTTGAAGCTTTTCTGACGCAATTTGAGTGCATTTCCCGACTAAATGGGTGGAATGAGCAGCAACGTACAGGGAATTTGGTGGCAACGTTGCGGGGACCAGCCGCAGATGTGTTAAACGTGATCGCGGAGGGATGTTGACCAGCTCCCACATTTGCGAGGCGTTGAGCCGTCGGTTTGGGTTCGCGGCGAACTGTGATCTGGTGCGGGCCCAGCTCCAGCACCGCAGATTAAAGCCGGGTGAGACAGTGCAGGAGCTGGCACAGGACATTTACCAATCAGTCAGGATCGCGTATCGGGACCTCACAGTGGAGGCATGGGACAGACTGGCACTCGAGAAATTTTTAGCTGCTCTTCCTGACCCTGAGGTCCGAGCGCTAGTGGAGCTACAGGATCCACCCACCGTGCACCGAGCGGCCGAGTGCGCGGCCAAGCTGGCCTCGTGGAGGCGGCCGGGTCGGGTGCCAGAGAGGCCATCGGTGACGATCCGACAGGCGGAGATCCAGGATCAGGGAGGGGGGCTGGGAGAAATTGGCATTACCCAAATGTTTCAGGAAATTTGCCAGAAACTGTCAAGTTTGATAAAGGGTAATCCGGTAGTTAGTGCGCCAAAGCGGCGGGGTCCAGCCCAGCCAATAGAGCAATTCGATTATGGCCGAGGGGGTCCGGAACCGGAAGAGACATTTCACCGATACTCACGGGGGCCTTTTATGGGGAGTTGTTTCCGGTGCGGGCGAAGAGGACACATGCAACGATATTGCCGGTACCCGGCGATGGAGGGACCCTCCAATAGACTTTTAGACTCAGAGAGGGTGAATCCTCCTGCTGAACCGCCAGGTCTCTCCGCGATGCCCTTTCATAGGTCGGGTCCGGAGATCACTGTCGGGGGTCGGGGAGACTAGATTGGGCTGAGCATATACGGCCATGCTCGGCTGCTGAGATTGTGGCGAAGTGCCCTCCTTTGGTGGAAAAAAATGAATTGTGGGAAAATTGGCATGGGTTTGTAAGTTCTGCTGGGTTTTAGAGTGACAATCGGGACAGTGGGTAATTGGTAACAAAGCGGGCACGAGTGGCTGTCCAATGGCTGGTGCGGGGATCGGGTGAGGAAAAGTGCTGTGTGAGTTGTTTCAAGTTAAGAAGTGAAATGTATGGTGCACACATTGATTTTTATTGGACATGGTGTGGTAACAGGGAAGGTCATGGTCGGTGAAGTGTTAGAAATGCAGGTGTCACATGTAAGGCCGATGGGGTGGGGGAGTCATGTGGGTTTTGTGGGTGGGGATGATGTGCTTGTCCACAGGGATTGCTGAAGCTCACGGTGAGCGGGAATTGCGACCCCCTTCAAGGCGATTCACCACCTGGTGGCTTATGGTGACAGTGTCTGGAGGCAACTGGGAGAGGGTCTGGTTGGGCGACCAAGGCGGGTAGGACCTTGGCGACCCAGGAAGGCCAGAGGAACCAGTGAAACCCCTTCCAGAGTGTTGTACGGGATTAGAGCTGATGGCTACCAGGGGGGAGGGAATCAAAGGGAGCGGGGCGGAGAAACGTCCGGGTCGGACTAAAGCTTACCTGTGGGCATGGTTGCACCTGAGATGCCCCCATCATCTTGTGGTAACCCACCCCACGGCCACGACGGGATTCAGCCTGCATGATTAAAATGAGGACCATGACCTAGAAATGTGATGATGACCATGGTGTGAGTGTTGTGAAGATGTATCAGTCCCACTTGATCCCGCACAACTTGACATGTGCAGCAAGGGCATGATGTCCGCATAATTTTGGGGCAAGCAAATTTGAAAATTGGCTCCCCAGGTAACGCTGGGTCTATTAGCATCCACTAGGGGAGGCGGTCAAGTGTAAATATCCTGTGAATAGAGTAGGAATGTAAAGTATAAGTGTTGTGTTTTTGTGGAACCTTTTGTTTCCCCTCCCCAGATCACTGGAAGAGTGCTGGGCAAGAGCGATGATCCAGAGGATGGAGTGCAACTTCGCTCAGTGCTCTCATGTGATAAAAAAAAACAAAAAAAAACGAATGATTGTTTAGGCGAGGATAAGGCCATAAGGGGGTAGTACATTAAGCAGGATAGGTAAGTTAGCTGCGACTCGCTGCCCATTGCCCCTCCTACTTTATTTCGTTAGGTTAATTAGGTGTGAGTCAGTAAGTGTTAAGGCTGGTACGGTAGCGCCTGTGATATACCTTGCAGGAGCTGCGGTACCAGAGGAGGGGGCAGTGTTACGTTTGAGGGGGGGGGTATGCATTCAAAGGGTAATTATGATGTTTAATTAGGTATGCCATGCTGTTCGAGTTTACCAGGATCTCGATGTAATAAGTAGCAATTCAGTGGTGATAAGTTGTCTAATAAATGTTCATTTCTTCAAGGGGGAAATGATAATTGTCACGTAATTAGATAGGGATACGGGATAGGGTAAGTGTGTCTGCGTAAACCCCTTTTAGTATTCTCTGGAGGCTGGCCGTGACGTCACAGGACAGTGCTGCGGATGGCTCCGCCCCGTGATCACGATTGGCCGAAGGCGACGGCGGTGGGCCAATAAAACGGCTCGATTGGAAGTGACGAGGACGGGAGGATAAAAAGGTTCTGTTCGGGGTCGAAAAAGAAGAGGAAGAAGATCGGGACAAAAAGATCGTGTTTTTTGGGATGGAGGTTGTTGTGCTGGAAGCGTGCTTGTTGTTGCGCGGATTCGATCCTGTTTTTTTCATCGTGTCTTGGAGCCTTGCTGAGCCTCGTGCCTCACCTTGGTTGGCTCTGGGGTTCTGCTGACTCGGAGTACGGGGTCGAACGGCGGGCGGACCTGCCTCCCTCTCCTGCTCGCAATTTGGCGCCAGAACTGGTTCCCTGGCGGCTGTGAGCGGACTTGGGCCAGGACCAGGAGGTCGACAGCACCACGGTTTCTCCTGCCCCCCCCTGACGAGAGCAAGGCCAGCTCGTCCGACGCCAATCCAGGGACCGTTGCGTCCACACCACGGTCCAGCCTGACCACCAGAAATAGCTACGTTGTGTGTGTGTGTGTGTGTGTGTGTGTGTGTGTGTGTGTGTGTGTGTGTGTGTGTGTGTGTGTGTGTGTGTGTGTGTGTGTGTGTGTGTGTGTGTGTGTGTGTGTGTGTGTACTTGGCGCCTTAGAGGGTTTGAGATTTGTATATTCATTGGAATTGTCTGTGTTTTCCCCACGCCAGATTCCACACCATCCCGTCGAATCGCCCTGGATCCCTCTTTTGCCGAGTCTTGTTATTTCTGGTTAATAATAAAAACAAATAAACATCATCAACTCAGTGAAAAGCGACTCGTGCCACCTTCCTCGTCCCGTTTGCGGTAGAGCGATTGGAACCGCCATGTTTGGGTTATAAATAAATAAACCGTCTCCATCGTTTCGGCTCATTCTACGTTGGCGGGACTGTTCAAGTCCCGTGGACGTCACATATATATATATATATATATATATATATATATATATATATATATATATATATATATATATATATATATATATATATATATATATATATATGTGTACAGCTGTTCATGTACATATTTGTACAGATGGGTGGGCCAAGTTCATGGGTTGGTGCAGAGGAGACATGCAGATGATCAGTGCTCCATGGAACTCATTAGCACCCCATTCAAAGATGTGTGAAGGCAATTCGCTTCCTGCTTAGGCAGAGTCGAGCGGGCATGCAACCTCCCGCTCAGACAAGGCCGTACAGGCAGCCACCAATGTACTCGAGCAAAGCTCCACTCTCGGACCCCTCGGTCGTGCTGCATTGGTGCTCCTCCTTGGTGTCTCTCGCTCTCCGCGGCATCTCTTCCTGGCGGTTCTGCACTTGCTGGTGCGTGCCTGCCTTTTATCTGATCCAGCACGGGCGTGCCTTGGAGCCCTTTCCGCTTGCTCCAGGCATTTCCTCATTGGTCCCGGCACGCCGAAGGTTCCAGTACTTCCTGATGATTCTACAGATGATGGGCCAGCCTTGGTCCTTCCGCTGTTTGTTCTTCTGCTGTCTGTGTACCAGCCTTGGTTCTTTTCAATATATGTCCTTGTCCTTTTGCTGTCTGTTCAGAGAAGAATCGATGCTTGTTGTGGTGGTGACGGTTCCATTAATGCAAAGTGTAACATGTGTTATTTGAATTGAAAGGTTTTTAGGTGGTGGAAATAAAAAGAATCTAACCCCTTCTGTCTGTTGATTATGTTTTCCTTAATGGTTATTTGTGTGGGTTTTACAGGGTTATTTCAGTCAGGACCTATTTATGGTCAAGACTTGATGATGACAAATGAAGGTTTTCTATGGGAGATGGGAGTCAAATGACGAAAGAGATGAAAGGTGATGTGAAAAGGTGAAGTGTTGCTTAGGGAAGCATGAGATGTGGAGATGAAGAACGGCAGGGAAAGGAACGGGATACTGGATAGATAGATGAAGAAAGGAAGGTCCTAGCTAAACCCATACAACACATATATCCCTCAAACTTCTAAACACAGGAAGGGAAAGCAAATTGAGACATCTTCAAAATAATGACCAATTACTGCACCGAGTCCCACGAAGGAAGCCAGACATAACAATACACACACGTATGTACTGCATTGGGTTGCAGCAGGAAATTTTGGGGTTGTCGGGTTACCGGAAACTCTGCGTTTTCCTTTTTTACTCACAACTTAATCTATTTTGCTGTGAATCCCTTTCAGTTTAAATGGTATCCATGTCTTGCAAATACGTTGACAAAACCAGGATACGATGATTGGGAGGAGGTCTCACCAAATTACTGCTGATGTTCACACCACCTCCTTTGATTTATAAATTATGCCCTTGCAAATTCAACATAAGATACTTTTTGCTTTTCACATTGCTGCCTGACACTATACTGACTGCTTAAACTCTGTATTTACAATCTCCACATGATCCTTCTGTGAAACAGGTTCTATAATTGCAGCACCTTGTATTATGCAGTCCCCATTTGTATTGTTTCTGTCCATGCCCAATAGCTTACACGTCCAAACATGAAGTTGCAAATGCCAATTTTTTTGTCCCTTCCAATCTGTTTTTTAATATCTGGTCACCTCTCCTGCCCCCCCCCCCCCCACTCCTTCACCCACGTGAATTTACCTTACCTTCAAGCTTGATATCCTCTATGCATTTTGTAAATCTGCTCTTAACCTCATGTCCAAATTATTGATATAAACGTCAAACAACAGCGCTCCAGGCATCTATCCCTGAGGAACAACAGCGGTCCTAGTGCTGATCTCTTAACCCTGCTTTCTTAACTAGTCTTTGATGTAAATGATTACAAACACCAGCAGTGCCAGTATGTAATCTATTACTTAAAACTTCCCAGTTTGATGTTGGCCCACTGACAACCACTCTGCTTCCTATCTTAAACCAGTTCTCACAAAACACACAAAAAAACCCCACAAAAGTTATATTGTTGTGGGCTGGGTATCGGCGACGAGCACGACCGCTAGATGGAGCAGCAGGGTCGACTCCACCGAACACCCGGAATTCAGATCGTTACCCTCAGATAACTCCGAAGGTACGGGTTCCTTACATGACCGTGAATCGTCAATAATTCAGCCACGTGGGACAGGGTTATTTGCCAATCTTCAAAATACCTAGAGACCCACGTGGCGAGCTATTGAGGAATCCACACCCTCGACGGAGCTCGAATGGGACGAGCCGTAACCGTGCTCAACCTGTGCGTAACCCGAGCGGATGGTTACCGAGGTCCCGTCGGTCCAAATGCACAACTTCTGCAGCAACGGCCTTTTTAATCACCCAACACACACCGTGCTCAACCAATGCAGGAAAGGACAAGAACGAGCTGAAACATTCAACAATAGGGGTATTTATTACAATAGGTGGGAAAGGAACACATAAAGGGCAGAGTTAAACCTACTATAAAGGATGCAAATAATGTACAGCAAAAGCACTTAAACAGTTGCTACTTAAAGACAGTCACACAAGACACACACACACACGCACACACAAAAGAAACGGACCCAAATGGTCTTTATTCAGCTCTCCAGCCGTGGAGGATAGTTCGGCAGGGAGTCAGGACGGCTGGCTACCTGGCAGCGAGCGTGCGGCTGGACGCCCACCCCTTCCCAGAGCTCCGGTCGCCAAAAGACGGACCAGGGCAGCCAGACGGAGACCAGCGACAAGATGAGGCCAGACCAGCATCGAGCTGACCAGGCCAGCGTCGCAATGCGATCAGAGAACCAGACCAGTGCGCTCAAGCTGGGACCAGACCAGCGTTGAGCAGACCAGAGAACCAGACCACGCGCTCGAGCAGACGGGGCGCAATTATTTGTTCTCCTTTCTTTTTGTCGTCCTTCTTGGGCACAGTCTGCTCATGCGTGGCCTGCTCTCATTGGGCGGACCGCGTGTCGAGGCTCCGCCTTCTTGCAAAGGACCGCCCCGGCTCTGATCCGCTCGTCGCCCATTGGCCACAAAATGACGCATTCTCTCTTTGGCGCCAGGCCAGAATGAAACACTTCGTGAGCGCACGAACAGTGTGGACAATTCCTCGAGCAGTGTTGTTGGCGTTGTCGTAGTTGGTTGATGAAGGTATAGTAAAGGATGTAATAAACCTGACTAAAAAATAACTCGTAGCGCACACATATAATTCCCATTAGAGTCAAGGGATGGATTCTAACTATAAACACATACTTATCGAAATAACTAAGCTTAGGGACTGCTTTCTGTTTGTGTGCACAAGGTTTCCAAATCCGCAACAATATTGCTTCATCTTTAACACCCTAATCTTTACTTTGCACGTTTGTTTCATTTATTAATTTTGTCATATAGTATAGTAATACATATTCAGGGAGTCGCCGATTTACGAATAACTGGACTCACGAACCAACCCCATCAGGGTTTTTTTTTTTTAATGTCCGAGATATGAACGTTCACTCGTATGTACGAACTGACCGTGGGTGGAGTAACTTGGGACCCGTTGGTTGGGTGGGGAATGACTGTTTCTTCCGTGAGATGTAGAGTATCCCATGTTTTGTACAGTGCTGTACTGTTTGCAACTGCATTCATATTACCCCGTATTTTACCGTGACAACGAACCCTACTCCCGGCTTATAAACGTTGCAGTGATGTTCCTGCAATGAAGAAACGCAGAACTTTAACATTGGAGATGAAACTGGATGTTATAAAATGATCTGATAAAGGTGAAACTCCCTCCCAAATCGGTCATTCGTTAGACCTTAATCGTTTGATGATCGGAACAATTATAAAGGACAAGATGATCATTTTTCAACATATAAAGGGATCTACGCCCATTGAGTCAAAAATAATAACAAAACAAGAGTGGTGTTTTTGCTGATATGGAAAAATTGCTTATAGTATTATTTACTATCATTTATTGCAAATTTACAATATTTCAGCTGTTATCCTGAGTCGCGTGGTCGAGTTATTGGCGTCATGGTCGATTAGCGACCTACTGCGTCACGGAGTTATCCGTGTGCGATGGCCTGCGATTCCGGAGAGTCCGCTGGGAACCCAACATAGCTTCCCCCCTCGTGGTCTTCTCACTCCCGACCCCCGGGCCCACAACAATATCGACCTTCACAACGATTGTTCAGTATGCAACCTGTTCGTAAGTCGAGGACTCCCTTTATTTTCATGAAAATTGCCCACGGAACAAACAGAGGAATTAATTATTGAGTAGATACTTATGTCCTTAAATATACATGTTTAAATCGGTGGTTTTGTATTCGTGTAAATAGGAATCGTCTGTGTCGTACATGTAAAAAGTGTTTTTTCCTCACTCATCTTCACCCCGTCCCATTCATCCTCCTCAAAGCCTCCTTTGGATGGTCACCCATTGGTTGTGCAGCACTCACTGTGTCCAATGAACTTTAAAAGGCAATGGAACGTTACGAGAACCAATAGTCTTGAGAGAAGGCTGAGACGGGTGCATATGCCACTTGGAACCAGCGGCCAATTGCGATTCTAACCTTGCCTTTTCCAGACCTCGTCAGTCAATGGGGTGAGGAGTGACATTATGCAGGGTCATTTCAATTGCACTGCCCAAAGTGGCCAACGGTCTTAATTCTGGACCAGATCCACAATCGGTCTGCATGTCATTCTGCACTGGATTCTCTACTAGATACTGCATGAGATTCCACGAAGTTCTTCACCCAACTATTCAGCCTGGGACAACAGATGGCTGCGGGTCATGCTCCTGTGCTCTGAATCCGAAAGCGATCGACGTTGACTGGATTCGACAAAAGCCGTTCTGTGACCAGGCCCGAGTGACCCACCTCGAGCCCATCTTGTGTGGAAAACACTAAAATGCATGTCAGAGCCAAAACTAGCTGACAAGGCTTTGAGAAAGGGAAGGTCGTACTCATCCACTCTGCCCCATCTTCATCCGTAGTGTCCCCTTTGTATTGTTTGCATAATTAATGAATGATAAGATTTTGTAACAAGATGGGTGAAAGTCTGAGGGAAAGCAATTAGATTAAGCCATTGTCCTTTGAGTTCATTTATTTTACGTTTTTTTTTAGCTTAACCCTTTACTTTTTGTTTTTCTTGTGAATCATATATTTGGTTTTGGGATGAAAGGTGGTGAAACTGGGAAAGGTAGTAGCTCAGAGGGAAACATGTTGCACTCATTGTAGTAGTTTTTGCTCTATTGGTCCTCACCAGAATCTGTTAGCATGCAACAGTGGCCACACTCCAGTTATCGCTTCAACTGGTGGGGTAAACCTGGTGAGGGTAGCCAGTGGGTCTTCTCCCCTCAGTGAGTAAGGACTTGCTTGTCTCTATGCATATAAAGACTGTTTCAGCAGATGGAAGGAGGAGATTTGATCAAGAAGGGTTCAACGAAGGCGAGACAGCACGGTGATATTCCACATCTTAAGGGTGTCAGTTCAATTACAAGGGAACTGATGGCCGGAAACCCAGTTATGGGTAAATAACCCCTTTGCCTTGAGGTTAGGCTTTTGAGCCAAAGGCTAGGAGAAAGACACTCCAATACAACACGTATAGCTTTGTGGTTGCTGCAGCTGTCTCAGCTCACTGAGCCACTGTGGCAAAACACTCAGCCAAAAGAGTGGGATTCGTTTGCGTGAGCTGTTCGTCACTGAAATAGACCAAGCACAGGTGGGAGTAAAAGTCCTATATTGATGGGAGAGAGGCAAAAGCAACAGGTGCAAGATGGCACTGGTGGCCACAGCCTCAATCCTGCATGTAGGAAGGTGGCTGGGTCAGAATAATTTGATTGTTGACTTGAGACATCATCATCATCATCATCATCATCATCATCATCATCATCATCATCATCATCATCATCATCCGGCAGCATCCCGAGTGACAAAGCAGCCTTCTCAAGAGATAGCACTGCTCGCTCCAAATAGAGACGTGTCTAGAAAACAGGGCCCAAACATTGTCTCAACTAAACTCGGTTAGCTTATAGCAGCCATTGGGACTCTTCTACAGTGGCAGAAAATAAATAATAAATGTGAAACAAAAATGAAAACAGACAAAACATTTTGAGATTTGCACACTGAAATGTCAGCGTCTGATTCAGCTGACTACAATCCCCTTGAAAGAGATTCCACCCTCGTAGCCAGAGAGCTTGCTCGGTTGAATATTGACATCACAGCACTCAGTGACGTTATCTTCGCCGAGCAGGCATCATTGATGGAGCAGGTTAAGCACTTTTCTGGTCAGGGAAAGACAATGATGAATGACGCCTTTCAGGTGTTGGATTCTTGATTAAGAACTTAATTGCCAACAGGCTTCAGAACCTTCCCATTGCTTTTTTTTTTTGATTGCCTCATTTCCCTATGACTACCAATTATGAATCATTAGTTTGCTACTAGTATCAGCATATTTGCTCCCAACCTTACAAGCTGATATTGTAACCAAAGAAGGCTTCTACTGTGACATTTATAACCTCCTATTGATGGTTGGCTCAAAGGATAAACTCACAAGACTGTACTTGGGAATTTCAATGCAGGAGTTGGATGTGACCAAGTGTTGGAAAGGTGTCTTTGGTGGATATGGCATTGGCAACTTGCTGGAGTTCTTCACGGAGCATGAACTCAATATCACGAATCCCTATTCCAGCAGAAAGCCAGATTTAAGACCACATGGAGGCATCCACATTCAAAGCACTGGCACTTTCTGGATTATATTCTGATGTGCCAACGTGACATATGGGACATGATGCACATGAGAGTTGTGCCCACTGCTGACTGCTACACTGACCACAGGTTGGTATGAGCCAAAGTTTCCTTTAAAATAAAATCGCCACCCAAAATAAAAAGTCCACAAATAAGGAAGCTATAAGTACTCTGTTTAGCAGAAGTTAAAGCAGATTTTCAGAGCAAACTTGAGAGAGACTGTGGTGGCCCACCTTTGGGCAATTATATTAACCCAGAATAGCAATGGAAGCAGTTGAAATATGTCACCAGGAAACAACTGTATAAGTAGCTTTTCCACCAGAAGAAACCAAAATTGGTATGATGAAAATGATGTGGAAATTCAGGGAAATTTCTTCAAAAGAAGCACTCCTGTCACAATAGATTACTTCCATGCCCTGATGACCAGGCTGCAAAAGTTGCAAATAGGGAATCTTGCAGTATTCTGGAAAACAATCTCTGAACCAACCTCCGAGTCATCCACAATAACTGGTGGACAGCACTCACTGAGAGTATGCAGATAGGGGAGATATGAGATCATTTTATGAAGCCTTGAAATCTGTGTGTTTCTTGGGACCCTTCTTCCCAGGAGCAAGTACCACTGAAATATTGGGATGGTATGACTGCTCATATTCCTTCTTGCATCGATGGTCAAAACGCTTCGAGAGCCAATTTGGTGACCAGCAGATGGTGCAGGAGACATCCATCACAAAAATCTCCCAGAGGGAAGTGAAATTTGACCTGGATGAACCACCAGTCCATGAAGAGATCAAGACTGCTACAGCACAATTAAATTCCTGTAAAGCCTCCCAGAATAGATGGGATCCCAGCTGAGGTCTTGTCAGCAGGGAGATGTACTTCTTGATGGACTTACGGATCTGTTTATAGCATGCTGGAAGAAAGGGACAATGCTTCAGGATTTTTGTGATACAGTGATTGTGTCCCTTTATAAGAATAAAAGAGAGAAAGATATCACCTTGCTCTTCATTGCCAGCATAATCATGGCCATAGTTATTATAAACAGACTTTCCCTGACAATCACTGAAGAAATGACTTGTGTGAACTTTGTTATTTTTTCACCTTTCCTAAATAGATGTCATTTTAATTATTGGACATCCCAAGTTCAAGTTTTAACAATTCATCAGCTCATTTGGTGGTAAATGGCATTCGTAGTTGAGTTGTTTAATGTGTCAGTTGTTTTTAACCTTTGAGTTCACTTGGAACATACTAGTTCCAGGGAGCTTATGGGATGGCGCGTCATCCGTCCGTCCACAAACACTTGCAACTTCTTCTCTGTAACTACACCCACAATTTTGATGAAACTTGACCACAACCTTCATCACCCAGTATGCACCAAAGTTTGTTTACAGCAATAAAAAATTGGTCCCTAAGGGAGTTTACACGGGGGGGGGGGGGGGGTTGCACCACAAAATAGGTATAGGTATTTGCTTTCTTCTCAGAAACTACACATACAACTCCGATGAAACTTGACCGCAACCTTCATCACCCATGATGTACCAAAGTTTGTTCATATCATAAAAAAAGAATTGGGGTCTAAGGGGACATATTGGTGGGGGGCTGCCCCCAAAAGATGTATTTGCTTTCTTCTCCGAAAGTACACACAGTTTTGATGAAAGTTCTCCACAACCTTCATCACCCGTGATGCCAAAGTTTGTTCATGCCAAAAAAAACCCCAAAAAATATCGGGCCCTAAGGGAGTAGTACTACAGGGTGTTGCCCTCCCCCCCCCAAAAATAGTTATTTGCTTTCTTCTCAGAAACTACACACACAATTCTGATGAAACTTGACCCCAACCTTCATCACCCATGATGTGCCAAAGTTTCTTCATGCTATTTAAAAAATTGGGGTCTACGAGGGTTTTACAGGGTGTGTTTCCCCTCAAAATAGGTATTTGCTATAACATTGGTTCATTGGTACATTTTCCTGATTCCATCCCACATTGACTTCCTCCTCAGTATCATTATTCTACCAGATGTGCACCCAGGGTATTGCCCCTATTTTTAGAATTTCAGTTGAATTTGGTTTAATTTATCGAAGCATGAAAATTAAATGCTTTTGTACATTTGAAATGTTTCCACATCAAGCTGCACATAGGGAATCTTGCAGCACTCTGAAAAACAATCTCTAAACCAACCTTTGAGTCATCCACAATAACTGGTGGACAGCACTCACAGAGAGTACACAACTGTATGTGCAGATATGGGAAATATGAGATCCTTTTATGAAACATTGAGATCTGTGAATGGACCCTTCCTACCAGGTGCAGGCACCACTAAAATATTTGGATGGTATGATACTGCTCACAGAGTCCCCTTGCAATGATCGTCATAACACTTTGAGAGCCTATTTGGTGACCAGCAAATGTAATACATTTATTTTAACTGTTTTGTTAATATCCTTTTTGAGAGTTTGTTTTTGTATCCATCTTGTCTATCCTATGCGTCCTCCCCCACTCTCCTCCCCCCATTTATTACCACATGCTTATTTGTCCAAGTCTCTCTCTATTTTGTATGTGTTGTTGATTTGTTCCCCCCCCCCCTCTCTCTCTCTCTCTCTCTCTCTCTCTCTCTCTGCTGTTCCTATTGTTCTGTTACCTCCTGATTCATTTTATGTTCTAGCTCCTCCACGAGCCTCGACTTTGGATGTAAAAAAAGTTTAATTGGTAGAATCTAACCTTTTTTGCTTTGTTTTTGTTTTGATTTTATAGAGAGACTTTTGGAGCCAATGAGGAAGTTCTCCTGCACAAGATGCACTCAGTCATTTCACTCAGAAGTGTACCTCGAAGTGCACATGAAGAGGCATCCTCAGAACCCATCTTATAAGAAGCATAAGTGCACTTACTGCCATTATAGTAGCGATTCTGCTACTAATTTGCGAACACACACAAGGATTCATACTGGTGAGCGCCCGTACAAATGTTCTACCTGTGGAAAAACATTTGCTCAGCTGGGACATGTCCAAGAACACGAGTTCAACCATACTGGGGAGCGCCCATATAAGTGCTCGGTGTGTGGGAAATCATTTGTCTCATCACGCCGCCAAAAGAGACACATGGTAATTCATACTCAACGAGATTGTTCTTTTAAATGTTTTGTATGTGAAAAGTCATTTACGCAGCTAGATTATTTGCAAAAGCACATCAGTAGCCACATCAATACCAATACTACCCCATGCAAGTGCACCATCTGTGATAAGACTTTCACTGAAGCAGGCAGTGTTCTTCGACACATGAAGGTTCATACCCGTGAACGCCCTTACAGTTGCACTGTGTGTGGAAAATCGTTCACTGCTGCAGCAAGTGCTCGTACACACATGTTAGTCCACACTGGTGAGCGCCCATACAAATGCACTATTTGTGATAAGGAATTTACTCGAGAATCAGGCCTTCGCAGGCACTTGAAAACTCACACTGGGGAACGACCATATAAGTGTTGTGTTTGTGAAAAAGCTTTTTCGATATCAAAATTTCTGAAAACACACATGAGGATCCATACAGGAGAAAGGCCATACACATGCCATGTTTGCGGAAAGACATTTTCTCAAAGTGCACATGTTAGGACACATATGAAGGTTCACACTGGTGAGCGGCCATACAAGTGTACAATTTGTGGCAAAGGATTTGCTCAAACATCACATGTTCATACACATAGAAGTGTTCATACTGGAGAACGTCCGCATAAGTGTTCTGAGTGTGGAAAAGCATTTGTGATGTTATCCGATGTTCGCAAACACATGCTTGTTCACACTCGGGAGCGAAAAAAGAAAAACAAAGGAAGCAAGATTGAAGCCATTCAGTGAAAGCCCATTCATGTATCAAAACAACAAATTGACCAAAGAACTGCTATGAAGAACAAGCTGAGCATTCAAAAAACTGACATCAATAAGCTCCCCGCTAAGTAAAACCAACATTAATATCACACTTTTTGCACCAAATGATGAAAAGATAACATGACAGCTGAAACTCCTTAAACATTTTTCCAAAGAATAAAAGATGCAATTTCGACAAGATAAGTGTGCCAAATGCACATTGATAGCAGCTTAAGAAACAATAACAAGAAACTTTAAAAGTGACGAGAACAATGGGGAGCTAGAAAATTTAATTTTTACAAATACTTATATGAGTAGAATAATACTACCAACTTTGCCACAAACAAATCTGAAAAGCGATTGTCAAAGAACATCCGTACAAAATATGGTTAATCCAGAAAAATACCTTTCCCCAAGAAACAAAATTGAAACTATAAACTATCTTATGTGCTGGTGTCCCAATAGAGTTTTTGCATTCGTTCCAATATGAACTGGAACGGCACTCAGTAGAGTGCGTACCTCTGCCAGGCTGAACAGTTTACGTTTTGTATGCCACTGATAGGTGGGATCTGCATCCGGACCTGCACCAAAATATAATCGACTTGTTCTTGTTGCCTAACCAACTCATCCACCATGTTTTGTCATAACCTGTTCACAACTTTTTTCTAAAAACCTCACAATGGTAAAGAATCACTTAAAAATATTCCAGGATCTGGATCTACACAAAAATCTAATCGATTTGTCCTTGTCACACATCCAACCTGTCCACCAAGTTTTGTCCAAATCCTTCCATGACTTTTGGAGATATCCTGCTCACAAACAGACAGACTGATAAATTAATGGGGTGAGTACATAACCTCCATCCACCTTCAGTGGTGGAAGTAACAGTGGCAACAAGCAGAAAACAATAAATTGGATTACAAAACAAGGACTCTGCTCTTATCCAAAATATGTTCCTTGAAAGATACGAAGGAAGCGATGGCCTCATTAAGTTGAATTGGGTACATCGAATAACCTTGCTTATGTAAAGCCGATTAGATTGGCCCTGCCACATTTTGTAATTTTGCTGTATTCGTGCCATGCTTTCTCTCAGTCAGTAATGCCTGCAGTCAATGAGTCTATTCTCATATGAATCACCTGAGGCTAAACTGAGTGAAAGGGAGAAAGACAAAATCAACAGAAATATACATTATTCAGGCAGGTAACAAAAGATATTTAACCAGAATGGTTTCTCACAGCAACTTTATTTTCCCAATTCTGCTTCATCTTTACTATGTACCCAAGCCCCCAAATCCAACGAAATTTTGAGCGAGTGGGACCAGAGATCTTTTCTTTATTTATTTTTTTCTTTTGCCAATAACTCGACATGGCAGATATAACCATCACTATGACAAACTGCACTGAGACATCTTCACATGTTTATTATTCTTTTTCTTTACTACGCAGCACATGGCTGTGGGTGGCATCATTTGCTGAGGCCACAGCTGTACCACTGATGTAATGCTCCTTGCAGGTTGGAGCAGGAATTTACAATTTGTTCAGGGTGTCGGTGATAGTTCGCCTACTCTTTGCGGAGGACACAGTGGGATCTTTCACGACAACTACTAATGTTGGCAGATGGAACGCTCAGTTTAACGTCCATCCGAGGGACGGAACAAACATTGAAATGGCCTGCCTGCGAAACACCAGGATGACAGTTTATATCGGGGCTGAGATACGAGCCCAGGCTAGACACGTCCACGTGTTTATTAGCCCTCGTTGGACTTAGTTTGAAACGGGAGCTTATGGATTTGATCTCGATTTTCGTGTCCGTGCGTGCGTGCTTCCGCAACCATATATCGGACGTGTAGGGACCGATTTTATTCGTACTTGGTACAAAGGCAATACATGATGGTATACATATGTACATCTTTTTTTCTGAGATAAGATCCAAGATAGCAAACTGGTGGCCATTTTAGTACTTAAATGTGTCCCCAACCATTTCTCATACATGCGTGGTCCGATTTTGTTCAAACTTTGTACAAGCACAGTACATGATGGCATACACATGCACCTCATTTTATCTTGCGATATGATCAAAGATGGCCGACTGCTATATTGGTGGCCATTTTAGTTGTACATGAATGTGGGCTGAAGAAATGACTTGTGTGTGCGTACTTGCATTTATCTGCGTACAGCAAAATTACTAAAACAACCAGGGCTATGACATTTTATGTCTTTTTTATATTTGTTAACTTCAATTTTATTATGATTGGCCATCGGCATCAAAAGCGGCAATTGCACGCATTGGGCACAGAATGCATAAACTTATTTTAAAAACCAACATAAAACTTAAAGCAAACAAGTGTACCTCCCTAAAGTGCCACCTTCCAGAGGCTGGTGGCATAACTCATAGATCTCGTACTTGCTTTTGAGCTATCAAGTCTCTCAACCGAATTATAAACTGTCACCATTGTGTTTTGCATATAGGGCATTATAATCAATGAATGTGTTGTCTGTCAAATGGGATTACAAGAATAAGCAATTGTGTGTCACCTTTCTTTGCAAAGTGCTTGGGAAACAGTTTCCAACTTGGAACAAAATGTTGCTTACTACCATGATAATTGTCTGCCAAAGGCAGTCAGCCCAGAGAGGGACCCCAAAGAAGATAGAGCTGCCACCTTCCTGCTTTTATTCTCTTGTTAAATTTTATTTGAAAAATTGCAGAACTGCTCATTTTCTGGAAGAAGGACTTCATTCCCAATGAGCATGGCACAGTCAGTCATTTTCCTGACTTGTGCAAATGCAGAATACTGCTCATGTAAATAGTGTATCCCAAAGCTCTGATCTTAATCTTGAGGGTATGATTGTGGCACTTAATTATTGTGCTTTTTGTCTTCATTTTGTTTTTTTACTAGTTCACTCTGTCCACCCCATATGCATCCATAATAAATATTCAAATAAAATTGTGTACAACTCATCACTATTATGGTTATATGTATTAATCATTGCAAATCAGTTGCATCATTGATGGATGTTACAAAATTTCAAGGAAGTTTTGAGTCACAAGAACCCTCTGGATTTCACTTTGTTGGTTTCATCAAAATATGAACTTTTCTTTCCTTTTTTTTTTACATTCCAGCTAATGCTTTATTGCTAGGTCAAACTTACTTTGTCATAAAAATTTTTTTAGTGATATTGAGGTACCTGTTCTTTTCTACAAATACATGGGATTTTGGATTCTGTTTTGTGGAAATTGGTGTTTCAGGATCAAAAGGTATTTTGCACTACCTCCACCCATTCCCTACATTTAAGATGTTTAACCCTCGCTCCCCCCACCCCACCCCCTACCATACTGTCCAGGTTCTTCATTTTTCATTTTCTGTATCTATATGTCATTTGTTAGTTTTCCAGAATGACCAATGACTGCACTATTTTTTCCATGCACAGCTCGACAGAAGTTCTAGTGCAGTCAATCTATGGTTTAACCCCAGACAAATTGCAAAATAATTTATTTTTACTGCAACAAACACAGAAATACTATTAAACAAATGTGTAAAAATGTAGAAAAATCTACTTCATGGAACATGGTTTATTTCGATGTAAAAATATTGAGTGAAACACAAGATATCCTGTGTCCTGTACAGTCTGTCATACAAACCAAGGGAGAGAACTCTTCAGACTGACGTTATTTTCAGACTGCCAATTTTCCGCAAGTTGTGGCAAGTGATATGCAACAGTTACATTCATATCGGAGCACCACAGATACTCAGGACTCCAAGATAAGGGATCCAGCCTCTCATAGTTCATTTTCTGATACTCCAGAAGACATCCAAAGAAATAATGAAATTCCAGTTTCACTGGTGGATGAGGACTTCATTAGAGAAACTAACCTCGATGATCAACTGATGAGTGGTGAAGTCTCAGCAGATCTGATATGTCTGGACGGTTCTCTTGGAAGAGTACAGCATAAACTAGAATGACACTCGGTAGAGGGCATACCTCTGCCAGGATAAACAGTTTACATCTTGTATCCCAATGATCGGCCGCAATTGGATCCAAATCTTCACCAAAATAGAATCGATTCATCCTTGTCACACACCCAGCTTGTCCAACAGGTTTCGTCCGAATCTGTAAATAACTTTTACAGATATCCTGCTGACAGACACAAACAGGCATGAAAACATAACCTCTGTCCACCTTCGGTGGTGGAGGTAACTACAAGAAGTGAAGGCTTCCTTGGTTCTTTGTCGTACTGCATGTCCTTGGATACAATACATGGAGATGATTCATTTACTTTGCCAATTCATCAAGGCAGAGAGGAGAGCGAACTGGTATCTTCAACTGAAGTCTCTCAAAGACAAGACATGTTGCCATACTTTGCCACTGCTGGACACCACATGGACACTAAATATGTTATGAATTTGTCACAATCACACATGCACTGAAAGGAGATCGTTTTTCACTGTCTGACTGACTGGCAGTCAAACGAAATTGAAAATCATTCCAAACAGGAAACTTACTGTTTTTGAGAGTGTCATATAGGACACAAACACCAGGCATGAACAACGAATGTAATATATTCAATAAGGTGGTGGAAAAGAGGCTCCATCAATGGCAGTACACTTCTGAATTTTTTTTTCGACAACCTTCAAATTCTTTATTTTATTTCATTTGGGATATATGCTTGAACACTGCAGAACAAAAATCACTTCCTTGGTATTTTCAAAACCCTTTTGTTTCACAGTACTTGAACAAAATATTGTTGTGGTTCTAGGAACCGCATCCCTCCAAAGCAATAGCAACCATCCTACAGCGGTCCCAAGACAGTTATTCCATTAATAAACGTTCAGATAGTCCCTACCCTTTTGTCTAGCAGGACAACAGAACAGTGCATTGTGTGGATGTCATAGCTCGGTCTGTTTACACCACTCTAACTTCATTTCTACTCTTCTTTTCTGCTTATTCCTGAGGTAAATCCGAATTTTGGTTCTCGCGGAGGCCAACACATGCAGCACTTGCCGCGGCCAAGGGAGGGGAATAGGAAAGCCACGCCAACACCACATGAGCATCGACAGCGCAGCTGCTAGGATACAGCAATACCCTCAAAGGAACCTCTGCCGCAAGCGCGAGATGATCGTCTGACGTTTCCAATGATCTGGGATGAGATTGCTGGTTGCATTGAAAAGGCATATGAATAAATATCTCTAAAAGAGGCCGCACGGATGTTGTTTTTCACAACACAGAAGCAAATGACCCCATATCGGCGAGAGAGTGGCTGGCAGCTTGGTGCCAATAACTACATCGTCAGAGGCCGATAATAGAAAAACGACAACCACACCATGTTGTGCAGAACACAAGTGTGCAAGATACCGGCGGCGCTTTCTTTTCAAACCATTTCTGGATTTAATAATATCGGCATCCTCTTTTCCTTCCATTTCTCCATCTGATACTTATATCTGTATTCTTTTTCATTCCAAACCTCCATCCAATTATTATATCCGATCGTTCCCCTCAATTCCTGACACAGATCGGGTTTGGCCCCACGCACGCAATAGTAGAATCCGGTGAACGCAAGCACTGACCACGTGGGCCATGGAGGATCCGCGCGTATTGTACGAAACATGCTCGATCGTAGGCGGACCCGTGCTTAGCGCGTGACACCTTATTATCGCACAGAGCAGGGCACGGATGGAACACAACACCGCAAACACGATAGCAGATACGGGTGAACGTACACGTGGCCACGTGTTCCATCGCGGGTCCACATGTACTGTACGGAACGTGCTCGATGGCAGGCAAACCCGTTCGCAGCCGTGATACCTTATTATCGCACAAAGTAGGGCACGAATGGCACACATCTTGTTCTGGTCTGTGCATGGGTTTACCCTAACATCTTACCGTCTGTGCCTGGGTTTACCCTAACATCTTACCATCTGTGCATGGGTTTATCCTAACATCTTACCGTCTGTGCATGGGTTTACCCTAACATCTTACCGTCTGTGCATGGGTTTACCCTAACACCTTCCTGTACTGTCGGTCCTTACTGTTGGCTGCGGGTGTTCCCCACGGACGGCAGACGTCTCCTCGCCTCTCCGCACGGCGAAGCCGCGATCAGGCAGAGGCGTGCTGTGCAGTTCGGATCGCTCAGGCCACGGGGCGCATCGCGGAGCAGGCATTGATCAGCGCTAATCAGGAGTACCTGGGTGGGCATGCAGGACCAACATGACCCTCGGCCGGTCGCCGGGGCACAGTCCGGGAGATCGGTGCAAGGCAATTCATATCATGGGGCTCGGAGGGAGACGATTCCGCAGCTTGGAGTTGTCTTGCCGGAAGTGGAGTGGAGCCGCTTCCGGCCATCACGGCCGGGCCACACAGTGGTCCGGGACCAATCAGAGCGGCCGATTCGGGTGACGACATCGCTTTGGGGTAATGCCCCCACCCTGCACACCATGGTCCATAAGGGATGGGTTGTGAGGCCGTCCGTAGTTCCAGCTTTGGTGTCTTGCTCATCGCTGCTGTCGGCTCGTCCCGTTCTCTGCCCGGCCTGGGATCGATCTCTCCGCCCGTCTGCTAACTCCATCTTCTTCACCCGCCCGTCTTCCCCCACTCACTCTTGACTCCGCCTTATACTCCCACCGTTCTGTCTCATCGCCTGCGACTCCGCCTCCTCCGCCCACACGTCGCTGACTCCACCCACCCACCTGGTCCTGTCTACCACTCCACCCACTCGCTCTCGACTCCGCCTTCTCCACCCAAGTCCCTCCCTTCACGCCCGACGGTCGCATCTCATTCTCTGGAGTGACGCTAGCTGCATGAAGTGCCACGAAGCAAGAGACGGCGTGCCAGCTGTCAGGGAGGTATCGCCTAGCGGATCATCCCCCCAAACCTTATTGGTGGCGTGATCGTGCAAGGTATTGAGAGACCGTTAGCCTCATCTCCTCTCCTCTTTTTTCTCTTCATTAACTCCATTTCGTGTGTGTGTGTGTGTGTGTGTGTGTGTGTGTGTGCGTGTGTGTGTGTGTGTGTGTGTGTGTGTGTGTCCTGGCGCCTGTCCTTGTTTAAGTTATGATTGTACAATAATTATATCGGGATAACTCTGCTCTGTCTGCTTTTGTAAGTTGCTTGTATATTGCCGCACCTCTCACATTTCTTCCTATCCCTGCATTACACACACCAATAAAACTATTCACTGTGCCACATGTCTTTCCTCACCGGCTTGTAAATAAATTATTATTAGAAATGTTCCCAGCTCGTTTCTGTCTGTTCTTTCATTGATCCAGCATGGTCTGAATCCTGGCTTAGCCGGGACTTTATTCCCAACGATTCGTTCCTTTTAGCCAGTACGTCCTTGGCAGTGTCGCTCGGCTGCATCCGATCCGGTAAAGTGATCCGGTTCGGACAAGGCGTACCGAGGGCGTGTTCCCCGGTAATTAAATCACGTGATTAATTTGGTAATCCGGTTAACCCACAGACGGGAGTACCCTAGGTCACGCGGTTGAGTTATTGGCGTTCACGGTCGGTTAGCGACCCGCCGCGTCACGGAATTATTGATGTGCGACGGCCTGCAATTCCGGGGAGTCTGGTGGGAACCAGAGATGGCTTCCCCCCCTGGTGGTCTTCTCACCCGACCCTCGGCCCGCAACAATATTATGCCATTTTAAATCATCGCGAGCAATCAAATTTTCTGCTCACAGACCCCACCCATGTCCTTTCTCAACACTGCACGGGGTAAGGTGGTGTTCTTTGAACTCCCTAGTTATTTGCACAAAATTATTACCTTCACAAACTTTGTTGCGAAGGTTATGTTTTGATCGCTGTGTATTTATTTATTTATTTGTGAATATGTGTGTGTGTGTTTGTTTGTTTGTTATTCGCATAACTCCAAAAGTATTGAACTGAATCGCAGCAAATTTGGTGGGATGATTGGTTATTATCCGAGGACGATTTGATTAGATTTTGGGAGCGATCGGGTCAAAGGTCAAGGTTATGAAAAGGTCAAAATCGCCTTTTTACCATAGCGCGGTCAATTTGTATCCAATTTGCATGCAACTAATGCCAAAATGTTCAGAATTCAATGCCCCATCTTGTGATATGTGACATGACACAATGACGTAATAACCCTTATTAGCGGTTGGGAGTCAAAGGTCAGGGGGGGTCACGACATTGCAAAATGTGCGGTTTTAGTCATAACACGGTCAATTCTTATCCGATTTGCATGAAACCAACACCAAAATGGTGACTGTTCTGTTCCCCACACTCTAATACCAATTACAAAATTAAGAGTACAAAGGTCAAGGTCGAGGTCATGAAAAGGTCAAAATCGTCATTTTGCCATAGTGCGGTCAATTTTTATCCAATTTGCATGCAACCAATGCCAAAATGTTGTGAATTCAATGCCCAATTTTGTGATATACTATATGACACAGGAAAATTAATGTTTTTAAGCCATCATAACACATATGAGATGGCAGATGTGGTATGGGATTAAATACCCTCACAATCAACGGTTTCTGCAGGGGGGGGGGGCAAAATGTAGCGTTGGCGAAGGTATGCGCTCTACTGAGTGCCCGTTCTAGTTGAGATTGAAACACACAAAACTGACGTTTTTGCTCTGTTCAAATCAGGGCACCATGTTATTTGTTGGAGTGACTGTTACTGGGTTGGGTTATAATCATCAGACCTAGTTATTGAGCATGCATTGATGAGAAATATGAAAACAAGAGGAGGACTTCCATGTGGCCAAAGAACGAGTGCGTCTCAGTTTGCATAGTGTCTGCTATAAGTGCCAGCTTGTTCTGATGTAAACAGTGCCATGGAGGAACTCAATGACACAGGCTTTGTAACAAGTGATCAACACAAAGACATGACAAACGAGATGACAAAGACACTGCAGCTTCTTCGGTCCCTACAGGACATTTAGCTCAGATTCGTCCCTGTGTAACATTGCCTCGAGTATTACAGCTGATGAAACTGTAAGTGCTGACGATGCAAAGGAAGTTCGCAAAACTATTATTGAATCAATGAGTGGTTGCAATGTCATCGAATATACTTTCTGGAAGAAATATGAAGTTGTCACCATAAGTCACAAGTCTTCTGCTAAGGTGGATGGTGAGTCAATACATGTAGATCCTCAGTTGCTATTTCAATGGTTGGTTACAACTGCTCGAGGTGTCACCGAAAATGTTCCAAGTATCTTCAAATATGAACTTTATACCCCACCATCTTTATATTTGAATCATCTGGACTACTAGTACAGGCAAATAAAACTGCACATGCTGAACAAATGTGGACGATGGGAAAAAGGGCTGAAATGTCTGTACCATGAGTAGAAGACATGTTGCATGTAATAGATGGATCACTTCTTCAATGACTCATGTGAAATTTAACTTCCAGTGCTGTTTTCATTGTGTACATGGACTATGTTTCAAAGGAAATATAGAACTCGAGTCCAATTGTTGTCTTTGATTGCTATGAGGCAGGCCCCATCACAAACTATGTTACATATCTAAGCCGTTCAAGAGGTGTTGTTGGTGCTCAGGTTAACTTTGTTGAAGATATATCAATCAAGTCAAAGAAGGAACAGTTATTGGCTAAACAGAGATTCATAAACGGAGATTCATCAGCATATTGATTCGGAAACTTCAGAACTGGTTGCCAGAATATTCATGCAGAAGCTATGCAGACTTCATTGCCCAGACAGAAATTGACAGTGCTTTCACGTGTACACCTACTGTCATTGGAGAAGACACATGTCCTCTGTTTTCACACCAAGCCAACATATTAAGGTCTTTCTTTAGTCAGAAAGAACGACACCGACCAGAAAGCTGAAAGTTTGGAATATCCCCCAACTACAAAAATCTTTGGGTCCAGACACGTGCTTTCTTCTGCCATTGGTACATGCAGTTGCTGGTTGTGACACATCATGCCTATTTGGAGTTGGGAACGGAGTGGTTCTCAGGAAAGTAAAAAAGTGACATTCATTTATGGAAACGGGTTTAAGTTTTCTATCGAGTAGTGTCTTTGGCAGAGATCATATCAACTGGTGAGGCTCTCACTTGTTTATACAATGGAATGCATGGTGAGGGCTTAAGATGTCCTGTATTACGGAAGGTTCTGTGAGACAGTGTCAACATGTTCTACATTTGTACACGTGCCCATACTCCCTCCAACAGCAGCCGCAGCACGCTATCAGAGTACCTTTGTGTCTACAGGGTCAACAGTAATGGGGAAATCTAGCAACATGGATCCAAAAGACTGGGGATGGATACAAATTCAGGGTAAGCTTGAACCTCGAACAGATCTACCACCAGCTACAGATGGTCTTCTTAGAGTGAGGTGTAAATATAAATGAAATTGTGATTAAAAACAGTTGTACCTGCAAGAGACATGGTCTGGAATGTTCTATTGACTGTGGAGACTGTAGGGGTGTTAGCTGTGAAAAATTGACTCATCTTCCATCTGATTGTATTCGTGATGAACTCTTGACTTATCACATACGAGAAGCAAGTAGAATGTTTGTTCGGGAAAATGAGTACCAGCTCGCTGGCATCCTGTGTCGGAGTGGCGACACATCCAGGATTGAACTCAATAGCCAAGGAGACTGCTTAGGCAGCACCAACACTGCACAGAGTATGGTCCCAATGGATGGATGGAAGTACTGGCTGATGAAAATTAATTGTTCTTCCTGAAAATATTAATTATTGTCAGAAATAATTCATTTTAGAATCCTCCTGATTATGACTAGAAATGGTGATTCATGCTTGAACGACATTTATCAAGACAAAATAGACCGGAGTGCAGACTTTCTTTAACAATAATTGATTAACGAACTGCGTTAAAATCATGTCCCACAATACATCTACCATACTCTTACGGGTTTCCCTGTCGTGAGTGGCTTATCGGACCCGTTTCCGGACCTTTGACCCTGAAGCCACCGAGCTGCAAATAACTCTGTGGCACTACGGGTTTCTAAGCAACCACGGATGCCATCCGAGACGATTAATTTAGGTTGGGTCCTCCCGTCCAATTCCCACGTTCATTTCCCAACAAATAAATCCCCCCCCACGCCCCCCCCCCCCCAGATAGGGAACTGTGCTCTTGATGTCCCACTCCTATGGATCAAGAATGGAAAACATACGAAAGATTGTGTAAATCAGTGTGTAATCACCGGCATGTCCAGGGAAAGAACTCTGTGGCTCATTCGCACTTGCTCCCAACAGAGCCTGTCTGCGCAGTGGCTCACGTTCACTTGGCCTGTTCCTTGAGGACTCCTTCTGGCTCCCTTTGCTCCCTGGACATACACGACTGAGTTCTGGGCTCCCCGGACTTATAAAGACCTTAGCCAAGGTGTCGTCAACGTTCCAGCATAGCTTGTTGTTCAAGCCATGCTCATCGGTTGAACTCTTGGCTCGGGGGCACCATCCTCTGGTAACCCTGCCAATATGCGGTCCTTCCTGCTCCGTTGGGTGCTGGATATTCCTTTGATTTGGCTTTTCATTGTCATTTTGTAATGAAATGTGGGTTTGTGTGTTGCAAAGTGTGTATGGATGCACCAAAAAGAGGTGTGGGGAACAAGAGGGATTAAGAGGGATAGGTGAATGAGATAAGAAGGGATTTAAGAGAGTGGTTCTCAAGAGGAGTCACAAAGGGAATTCAAACCTGTGACAAATAATGCATTTTCCCTGTCCACTGATATGAGGGGAAACCTAATCTATCAAAACAAAATACTGCTGATTTATCTGAACTCCAGGGTTCTTTTATGTGTTGGATGCAACTCGCTGAGGTCTTTCAAAGCCGTATCAATACGTATTACGTGACTAATGTACATATGTCCTCTTGCATCTTCAACATGAAATAAAACATTTATTGAAATTTGAATTCTGGACTGCTGAAAATACCCCATATACCCTATATTTAAGGATTGATTTCAAAATGTTCCACCAAGTCGATTTCTTTACATTTTTAGTATGTTATTCAACAATATTTTAGCTATTCATTACAATTAAAGTAATTTATTTTCCAATTTGTACTTTATTCACATCTCTGTTTGCTTATTCAAGTTATTTACACGAGCATTCACTGCCACCTCTCGTGTGTAAATACAGCTATGACTCTTCCTTTTTGTTTTTTTAATTTGCATTATGTTGGCTAAATAATATTTTCTTGGAATGATACATTTGAGGGGTTCTCCAAATTTGTACATGTAGCTAGCTGGGGCCCAGTATTCTATTTTCGGTGCTTTGTAGCTATTTTAAGCTTTGACAAGTCTGGAGACGGCGATGGTTCACGAGCAATGTACACGGTTCGCCTTTTTTATTTTTTGACCTTCGAGGGGATGCACGGGCAAACTGGCGGGAATCGCGAAAAATGTAAATGATGAAAGTTGTAGTACTCGAAGAGCACTACTTGCATACCAACTTTCATTCGAAACAGTTGAAAACCCTAGGAGCTCGATGCCCAATTTATTGATTTTTTTGACATTTTCTAAGTCTGTGACCTTGACCTTGGGACGAAAATGAAAAATCGAGCTCTGTGGGGCTATGCAAGTGCCATTGGGCTAACCAAATACCGAAACCCTGCCAGATTCGACAAACCCCCTCGGAGAAGATGTAACTTGAAATCGGCTACCCCCTAAAAACACGTTTTTTTGGGCGTGGCTCCACTCATAATGGGCGCAGCACACCCATTCTCAGGAAAACACAACTAAATCATGATATAAACCTCCCACCCAAATTTTATTAGGATCGGATCAAAACCCACGGAGTTATGCTTGGGACAGACAGACAGACACACACCCATAACGAATATAGTGGTCACTTACTGACTCGTGAACCAATAATGGCAAAGGCTGTTCAAATAGTGTGGTATTCACATACAGGCCGTGAAAAGATGTTTAACTTCATCGGTCCTGAAAGCAGGTCAGCATATTGAGCGTATGTACAAGAGGGCTCTCAGGTTGATTGTCTAGCAGGCAATTCCAAATTTAAAATGTCCAGTATACTGAACAAAAGGAACGAGATTGATTATAAGGTGTCTGTCGATCAAGCATTAGTTTCCTGTCCCGAGCTTCCTCTTTACAAACAGCCATTTGGAACAGCTTTGTCCTTTTCAATTGGCCATGACCCATCATGGGCCAAATTGCATAGCTCTGAGTTGGTCTTCAAGGTCAGGCAATACCTTTAAATTTTTGAGATAGCTTCCTTGAATGGTTGTCTTCAACTCCAAATGGTGTAAAAGCCATTCTTATGCAGTGATGGAGAGTATGGCACCACTTTCTCAGCTGGTGTTGCTGGAGCATCTCATTTTTATCCCTGGACGTTAGAAAATCCCAGGCCTTAAAGGATAGTTAGTATATTGTGGCAGAAAGCTAAAGCTGAGGGAATGCTCCCTTACCACCACAGGCATGCTTGTGATATTGCATTCTACCACCTGAAATGTGGTCTTGACCACTCTGCCTTTTGAACCATACCAGGCCTTTTTCTTTGTGCTTCTGGCTCTCGATTCCTACCTCATGTCCCTCCCAGGTGGCCTTGGTTGAGCTGAAACTCTCATGTTTTGCCGTCTCCAGGACTTAGTTATTATCAGCATAAAGACAGGGGTTAGCTGCTCTGTCTTACTTTCTCTCTTCTTCTCCTGTCCTTTATTCTCCTGCTTGCTGTTTTCAAAACTGATTATTCATTTGCTGAATTTTTACATTTGGAATCACAGCTACACTATATAATTGTTTTGCCTGTCAACCAAATACTGTTGTGCTGTATTGTTTCATCTTAATTTTCATCTTTTTTTAACTTTGTCTTTATCTGGATATTTTCCTGTAAAACACCTCGAGGCATCTACCTTTTGAAAGGCACCATTCAAAGTACTTTATTATTATTATCTATATATTAATATTGAAGGACCCATTTTGTGCTCCTCCTTGCAGTCGCGTCATGTTTTTCTCGGTCCTGTGACCTGGACTGAAAGAAACTTCGTACCTGTAAGAGTGCATCGCACATAGTGGCAATAGTCAACCTTCAACTCTGAAGCATCTATATATTAATACTGAAGGACCAATTTTGTGCTCCTCCTAGCGGTCACGTCACGTTTTTATCGGTACTGTGACCTGAGAAGTTTTACACGGTGTACGTCAAAGTAGACACGTGCACAAATCAGGGGACTTCTTCACAAGGAGTAGTGTACACCAAAATGTCGTGTACAAGGACGTTTTGTAGGCCTCATTAGGTAAGGCCATGGAGTACATCGACTGGGATCCGGCTCTTACGAGAGCCGCCACTGGTTGTCATATTGGGCTCATGGAACAGAATCCGTCTCTGACGGGGTTTCGGCTAGTTATTATTATTATTATTATTATTATTATTATTATTATTATTATTATTATTAAGCCTCCCACTACAGGATAGGGGGAGGCTTACAACTGTGGTTAGGTTTGTTTCAACAATTGGTGCCCCCCAATTTTTAATGGTACCACCGAGTTTCTTCGACCCCGAGGAGTACGAAACCATTATTTTGTTTTGTTTTTTTCCCCTTCCTTTTTTTTGCCATTGGCTGAGCTGTATCTCAGAGCCCGCTGGGTCTTTCATAATGAAATTTTCCTTCAATAATGGGAATCGAAACTATGCGGGGTTTACATTTTTTTTATGTTGACCTAATTTCTAAGCTCATGACCTAATTATAGACAATTTAACATTTTTCACCAACACTCAACTAAGGTTTGTCTGATCAGAATGAAATTGCCCTCTCTGGATAGCATAAAGTAATGTGCATTTTCAAAAAATTTACATCATACCCCTTTGAGTTAGATGTCAAGGTGAAATGGTCTGAATATATATATATATATATATATATATATATATATATATATATATATATATATATATATATATATTTTTGTCATCGCTCAATTTTGTCATTGCGAAATCTTAAACCACTTGGCCTTCCAAGATATTCTTGCATTATAATAGTATACCTGCACTGAAGTTGTGCACCAGTCCTATTTGATTCGTCCTTTATCTACTTTTTTGGATTGTGATCTAATTAAATAAAACACCATTTTGGTCATAACTTGAATAATTTTCCTCTGGTTTTCATGATGTTGAGTTTTATGGATGGATTGTAGATGGGGACATATTTTCTTTATTTACTCCTTATCTCTAAATGTTGAAGGTCAAAGTCATATGGCGGTCTGAAAAGAATAAGAACATCTTTGATTCCCAGGTGCCAGGGGAGGCTTCCCCTTGGCAATGGCTTTGTGATCGCAAGTATCTAGCAAGTTATCATGATCACTACTATTATTGGCTCCTTGCTCCACTCACGACATATGTCCACACTGCCTTATGATCTAAAACACGAGTCCCTTTGGAAAACACCTGGTGTGTAATTGAATTTCAGGTGCGAATGAATGATGGTTTCTATGCTTCAAATACTGTTTCACAGTTCTACTGTAATATTATGTATATTGATATAACTATTGCCCAGAATGAATTGTACCCTGGTAGTGTTTGCATGATTCACCTACATTTTTCTACCTTTTGCACCAAAAAAATGCACAATGCAGTTCACAAGATCCAGCTAACATGATGTATACATCAGCTCGTTTGACATTTTTGTTCACCAGATACTTCATGACACAATGCTGTTCTTATTGAATTGCAGCACTTTGCTCTTCATGTCTTGATATTTATTTTTGAAACTCATAAATGTCTATGTTTTTTTTTTCATTTGTGTGAAGTTTCTTGGAAATATGTTTTGAGTTAACTGGCTCTTACAAGCTTAAAGCTTGTGCACTTTTTTGTTCTTTAATTATATATTCTGGGCATTTCGTACCCAATTTCTTCTGTTGTAAAACTGTAGTATAATTTGTCATATATCATTTTATAATGGTTTGATGTATAAATTAAAGTAGTGCTGGCATTCCACATAAGTCGAGTTGGACCAGGTCGAGAATACTGTAAATTCAGCTCCGTCACCCTATTAGAGAAGGAATCTTCTTAAAATGGCAACGGTTAAGTGTATAATGACTAATTGTTGTGGGGCCAGCAAGGTTGAGTTGAGAGAAGACAGATGAGAAAAGACAGGATTAATTTCATTGGAAAAATGAAGATTCGGCGTATTTGCATGATGGTGTATTAGCTTTTTGAAAGGGTATTGATTGCATTGAGTGAAGTGTTTTTTGGAAGATATGGGTGGCAAGGTCATGAGGAAATTGATTAATAATAAAGAAAAACAAACAATAACAGAAATTGTGGTTGTATGAAAGGCTTTGTGAGGTAGAGAAATGTAGGGGAAAAACGACGGATTGTTTAAAAGAGTTTTGATAAGCATATTGAGGCAAACAGATAGATTGCTTGAAAGAGGTGCGTTTGTCTGTGCTGACATGCATGCTACCCAAAATTCAAAACACAATTTCTTTTATATAATGATCATTTGATGTACTTATCCTTTTTCACAAGGTGTGTGTGTGTGTGTGTGTGTGTGTGTGTGTGTGTGTGTGTGTGTGTGTGTGTGTGTGTGTGTGTGTGTGTGTGTGTGTGTGTGTGTGTGTGTATGTGTGTGTGTGTGTGTCTTATGCTGTACTGTTCGGTTGAGATTTGGTACATACCGCATGAGCAGAGTTGCCTTTTTATGTAACTAATATTGTCTTGTATTTCCACACATTACATTCTGTTTTTATTCAATTTGCTCTCATAATTGTATACCAGGGGCAGAAAGCCATTGGTTCCAACACCACAACGTTTTTCTTGAATAGTGCTTGATGCATGTTGCAACATCATTTGATGTAGATGTGCTGCCCATGAATATAAAATAAACAATGAACAGCTGATGACAGTGACCAGTGAATGCTATATGTTAATACTTTTCATATGGTGCAATCGTTTGTATAACACTTGGTGCACATTGGTGTAGTATGCGCAAAATTGTATCGATTTAAATGGAAGGCCTCAGCTTGTGTGCAACATATTTCAATCGGATCATCTACGAGGTGTTGCAATTTGAGGTCAGAAATAAAAAAATGGTCTTATTTCCTTTAAGAAACCTATTTCAAAAAGTTATTTCTCACCAATCACTATCAAAAGTGAACTTTCTGTTGTATTTGTTATTTTTCAATAAAATATGGAAGTTGTATACCCTCGGATACAAGGTTCGGAGTTGAAAATGATATTCATCCAAATCATATTTTGTTTTGTTTGGGGTCTTTTTTTTTCCAGTTAACCCACCACATCTATATCATGGAGGAAGGACATGGTTGGGGGGGGGGGGAGACCACCCCATCAAACGTGTACAAAATGATACGCTGAAAAGCTGCTTTTGAATGAAGTCATAAGCCAATAGCCAAACCTTTTATTCTCGAGCATTTTCATTCCTACCAACACTGATAAAGATGCCAGACTACATCGCTAAAAGTACCAAATTCGGAGATCACAAAATTGCTGAATTGTACTTCTTCCTTCTTTCCTGAGCCAGCATAGCACATTAATGGCTGAAGAAATTATGATGATTCTAACAGGAGGAACTGACATTGTCTCTGGGGTATTGCACTAATACCACAACAACAAAAAAATTGATGAAGCAAAAAAAAAAAAAAAAGGCAACCACAAGATGTTGAATACCATTTATGCATGTGCACACTGAGAAACTCTGCTGTAATAATCTCTACCATAAGACACCTTATGTCTTACACCTACTATTGTGGTGGGTGGTTACACTTACTATTGGTCTGGTCGCTCTGATGGTTACAAGGCCCAAGGAGTTGCTCGAGCTGTGTCCAATAAGCTGACTCCAATGATAATTGAGGTAACACCGGTCAACAAGCATATTATGAGAATAAGGATCCGTCACTCCTTGGGTGCCATTCCCTGGTCTCCGTTTATGCTCCGAGTGAGGCGAGTGATCTCACCGTGAAGGATGCATTATACGCGACGCTCGAGTCTGTGGTTGATCAGTATCCCAGACGAGATACACTTCTAGTCTTGGGGGGATTTCAATGCATCGACTGGAACTGATAGGGATGGTTATGAGATGTGTGTTGGTTCCCATGGGTCTGGATCTGTGAACCTGAATAGCACTAACTTCCTTGACTTTGCAAGAAGTCATGGACTTAGGGTGGCCGGTTCATGGTTTCAGCATCCACAAGCTCATCACTGAACTTGGTATTCCAACGCTGGCGGTGTGGGAAAGGAGATTGACCATGTCCTCGTTGATGGTCACTGGAGGATAATCCAGAACTGCAGGGTCTGCCGGAGTGCTCAGTTCCTCAATACTGACCATTGGCTTGTTGTAACAACTCTGAAGTTGCACCTTAAATCCAGGAGAATGGTACCATCCCAGCCTCGGCTGGATGTTGGCAAGCTCAACGATGAAAGGGTGACTGAGGAGTTTACGAACAAGCTGAGTGGAGATTTGGGGGTCTGGGTGCTTTGGGAGGTCCTGAAGAGTTGTGGAGTGCCTTCAAGACCACCGTCATTGATGTTGCCGGTGGATTTCTTGGAACTCACCGTAGGGCAAAGAAGAATTTTGTCTCTCAAAGGACACTGAATACCATTGACCAGAGTCGCAGGGCCAGGCTGAATGGCAGAGCTGAGCTGTTCAGGGAGCTGAGGCATAAAACTGTACGTGCGCTAAGGGTGGACAAGGAGGCCTATGTGCGAGGAATCTGTGAGGGGGTAGAGCATCACCTGTGGTCAAGTGAGTCTCGTCCTGCTTACAGGGGAATTTGCGCATTGCGTTCATCCAAGCCCATCCCTCGGTGTACTGCAGTGAGAGTAGAGAGTGGTTGGCTCTTGACAGAGGAGTCTGAAGTGAAGCCCCACTGGGCCGGTTACTTTGAGTGGTTGTACCAGGCTGATCCACCAGCTGTCGAGTTGGACGTCAGGGGTGTTACAATCCCTGTTCCTGACCCTCCAATCAACTGTGGTCCACCTTCGCTTGTGGAAATACAGGCTGCAGTGAACCGGTTGAAACGGGGTTAAGCTCCAGGGATCTGTGGCATCCATGCTGAACTTCTCAAGGCTGGTGGACATGCTGCACTCGTGTCGTTGCATGCAGTTCTGTGCTCTGCCTGGAACACAGGCATCATCCCAACTGACTGGAAGAGGGGCCTTGTCCCTCTCTGGAAAGGGAAGGGTGATCGCCAAGACTGCAACAACCACTGAGGGGTGACACTGCTCTCAGTTCCGGGCAAGGTCTTTGCTCGGATAATTCTTGATAGGGTTCGCACCATCTGCTTGAGCACCAGCGTCCAGAGCAGTCAGGCTTTACATCAAAGAGGTCAACAATTGACCGTATCCTTGCTCTTCGGGTCCTCACCGAATGCAGACGAGAGTTTCGGCAGGGGCTGCTTGCAGCCTATGTTGATCTCTGTAAAGCGTTCGATTCAGTGAATCGGGATGCCCTCTGGAGGATTCTTGGCCTTCGTGGGGTGCCACCAAAACTGATCGATCTGATGACTGAACTCTACTCTGGTACTGAGAGTGCTGTGAGACGTGGTGGTACCATCCCTGACTTATTTCCAGTTGTGACTGGAGTTTGTCAGGGGTGTATACTGGCCCCCACACTTATCAGCACTTGTATGGACTGGATTCTAGGGAGGATGTCGGATAGATCAAGCTGTGGTTCATCGTTTGGAAATGTCAAGATCTCTGACCTTGATTTCGCAGATGATGCAGTCATCTTTGCGGAGACTTTAGACATCCTCTTGGGGGCCCTCGAGGTGCTGAATGAGGAGTCTTGGCCGCTGGGATTATGGATTTCCTGGGTCAAAACTAAGATCCAGGCTTTCAATGACATATTGGATGCTGCTGTCCTGTCTGTGCCTGTTTGTGGTGAGGATGTTGACGTCGTGGAGAGATTCACTTACCTCGGCAGTGATGTTCATGTCTCTGCTGGCTATGAGTCAGAGGTCAATAGACGTCTGGGTCGGGCCTGGGGAGTCATGGATTCACTGCATAATGGGATGTGGAGCTGCCGGTACCTGTGCGGGAGGAGGAAAGTCCGAGTCTTCAGGTCCTTGGTGCTTCCAGTCTTGGTCTATGGATGTGAGACTTGGACTCTGACCAAGAATCTGAGACGGAGACTTAATTCCTTTGGTACCAGGTCTCTTCAGAGAATCCTTGGCTATCGCTGGTCGGAATATGTGTCCAACGAGCGGTTGCTGAGAGAGACTCAAATGAGATTTGTTACCTGCATTGTCCGTGAGCGTCAGCTGCGGCTGTATGGGCATGTGGCTTGTTTTCCTGATGCTGATCCTGCTCACCAGATTTTCTCAGCGAGGGAGTCTCGTGAGTGGAGGAGGCCAATTGGCCTACCACGTGCCTTGTGGTTGTAGCAGGTTGATCGGCATCTCAAGTAGATTGGGATGGGCCAGGCATCTGCCTGGTGGATGGCCAGACGGAGTCCCCTGGAGTACCGGCAGAAAGTGGACGCAGCGACGCGCTGCTCTGGCGCATGCTCCCATACCTGACCTGACCTGATCTGTAATCCAAGTAATCTTTTTGACGTATTTTTCAGCATTTTGATGAAAGAGTGGCAATAACAAAATGGTAAACCGTTAATTCTTCTGTTTGTGAATGCCAATCGGACACATGGAAATACAGGAAATACGAGAAATATCCGTTGATGAGAGGTGTCGGGTTCGTCCCATTTCCCACTGGTACAAGTGGGTAGTGGATAACACACACACACACACACACACACACACACACACACACACACACACACACACACACACACACACACACACACACACACACACACACACACACACACACACACACACACACATTTGTCCTTTTACCAGTAGATGCAAAAATGAAGCATTTCTCTTGTGGCCCCAGAACCAAACAAAAATAGATATTTATAACGACACTCACAGCCCACCCAACTCCCCCTCCCACCACCTCCTCCCAAACATAATTAATAGTAAATACAATTTTAAACCTATCCTGTTCGTCGACAAGCCCCAGATATGACCTTCCCATCAGTGTTCAGAAGCATGAAGGTTTGGTGAGAACACATACATCTACGACCCTTCAGCCTTTCACGGGTGCTCATTGCCGGGCGTTTTTGCAATATCAACTTTAGCATGTCACCATTTTGTTAGAGTTGATCAGAAAGTTCTCCAACTGTTTTATTGTATCGATACCAACTCGACCGCTTTTGGCGGTAATCCACTGCTTTTTGTATACTTGAACAGTCTGCCAAGAAAAAGGAATCCTTTTATTTTTGTAACTCAAAAAGAACTCAAAAATGGAGGTTCATTAATGAATGTGTTGAGTTGTATTCATCTGGTGCTTAATGAAAGAGAGTAAAATGAGTTTAACAACTTATTGATTTATTAAAAACAATTGATATTGGGTAAATTTACCATGGATTACATGAAGATAATATTAGGCTTTGAAACGAAGTACAGGCTGTCCAGTCTTGTTCCAGTGTTCAAATTTTATTACAACCAAACCAAAAGAGATACAACTACAACGGCACTCGGGAGAGTGAATACCTCTGCCAGGCTGAACGTGTTTTTTTTTTTCTTTCTGTTTATGTAGTCAAGGCTCTTGGAAGAGCTAAACATAGAACGGATCAAGACGCAACACAACAGAAGGAACACCAGGAGGATGGGGAAATGCCAACAGCAGGGCGGAGGGAGAAAATAGATGGACACATGGTTTCAGGTAAGTATTCACAAATTCACAGGGATTCACAAATAATGCATTCAGGTAACGATGAGGGTAAGGGCAGAACGCAAGGGGTGGACAAGATGCATGCAGAAAGACAATCTGGGAGGGGTGAAGGTGGTTTCACTGGTGTAGAAAGATTTGAGATGGTGGTGAACAGCTGTCTTGAATACCTGGAAGGAAGAATGAGATTGAAGAGTGTGGAAGTTGGTTCCACAGGTGGGGGGAAAAAAAGACGAATAAATGAGTGGAAGTGAGCAGTGGTTCTAGATTTAGACGGTTTCACCAGGAGGGGGTTGCTGGTGGATCGCGTGCGTCCTGCAGACACCTACGGCAATAAAACATGGAGATGGCACGATGTGCAAGACCAGAAAGGAGGCGGTAGAAGACAGGCAGATCACCAACCTGTTGGAGATGGCGAAGTGATGAGCACATACATTCAGCTTCATCATGAGAGATTCCAATGATCTTGAACGCCTTGGTTTCCAAGGCATCGAGCTGAGCAAGATGTGAGGCAGGGGAGCCAGCTCAGAGGGGAGAGCAGCACTCGATCAAGCTGCTGATGAAAGCCTTGGAGGGGGATCGGAGCTCAGGTGTGCCAAGGAAGGACTGTGCACTACAGAGGATGCCCAGTTGGCATCTGGCTTTGGAGGCCAACTTTGAAATGTGGCTTGCCCAAGAGAGATCAGGACTGAGATTGAGTAACTCAACTTCTTTGAGAGGGTTGTTGAGAAAGTAGATGGGAGGGTTTTGTGGTGTGGTCCCTTCTTAAGCAGATGGGAAGTGTGTAGGATTTTTCAAAGTAAAAAGACAAATTCCAAGTGTTTGTGGTCTTGTTAAGGTTTGAAGAGAGGGAAGTGGCTGCTGCCGATCTGTCAGAATGATGAGGGATGTCATGGCAGAGGGTGAAGTCATTAGCAAACAGATAAAGAGGATTTTCCAGAGTCAGAGATCATTGATGAAGATTTTAGGAATAAGATGGGGTCCAGAACACTGCCTTAGGGAACTCCAGCCTTGACAGGAAGAAGAGAAGAAATTATTCTGTTGGAGCCACACACTGGCTACGAGAGTGGAGTTGGCCTTGGATTCCACAGGTAGACGGTTTGGAATGCCAGATTGTATTGAAAGCTCACGACACATCCAGAGAGACGGTCTTGATCTCATGTCTGATATTAAAGGCCTCCACCATTGTTGAGAGAGTAGAAGCAGCATGTCCAAGGTAGAGTGACATGGTCTGAATCCGAATTGACGATCTGAGATGAGGCTGTTGGAGAAAAGGAATGATTTTATGTGAACTAGTTTGATAATGGACTCCATGACCTTGTTGATGATTGGAAGTAAGTTAATTGATCTGTAGTTAAGGGGATCCGTGTTTGCAACTTTTTATGTAATGCTGTGATATTTACTGACCAGATCCTCACCAAAATCTAATAATTTTGTCCTTTTCACACACTCAACCTGCCCACCAAGTTTCCACCAAATCTCTCCACAACTTTTTGAGACGCCCTGCTCTCAGACAAACAAACAAACAAAAAAGATGTAATGCATAGCACAATACTTGTGAAATCCAAATAAACAATAGTTGCTGTGGAAACAATAATTTGGTAAATTTGACCTAACAAGTGTTTTGCATGATGAAATGTTGTGCATAACAAATTTGGTGGATACATTTTCGAATTGCCGCCTTATAGGTGTTTTGCATGTTTTGGATGGCATTGCCCTTGCTTCACCTTCGACTAATTTTGACCAGATTGTCAACACAAAAATAAACATGCCTACAAATAAGATGTGGAAGTTTCAATCTTAACTAGAAGGGCACTCGGTAGAGCGCATACCTCTGCCTGGCTGATTAGTTTACGTTTTGTATCCCACTGATAGGCCGGATTGGGATTCGGACCTGAACTAAAATTTAATCGGCTTGTTCTTGTCACCTAACCATCTCATCCACTAAGTTTCATCCGAATCCACCCACAACTTTTTGCGATATCGTGCTACATATCGTTCTAGCCATATCATTCAATGGTAAAGAATCACTGAAAAAAATTCTCGGATCCAGATTCGGATCTTCACCAAAATCGAAGCAATTCTTCTTTGGTACATACCCAACCACCCACCAAGTTTCGACCAGATCCGTCCACAAATTTTGAGATATCCTGCTATATGTCGTTTTTGGCCCCATCTCTCAATGGTGAAAAATCACTTTAAAAATTCTCAGATACAGATCTGGATCTTTACCAAAATCTAATCATGTCATCGGTATCACATTCCCAAGGTTTCCACCAAATTTCGTCTGAATCCGTCCACAACTTTTTGAGATATTTTGTTCACAGACAAAGAAACAAGAAAGATGTCATGCATTGCACGATAATTGCAAAATCCATAAAACAAATTTTACCTTAAAAAATAACTGCTGGTTGAATACAATGACAAAATACACAAATTTCAAGTCATATGGATGAAAATTGACAATTTTAGTAATGACTATGTTGATCTTTTTGGCCAACGTTGACCTGAAAAATAATTTGTTGAATTCAGTAACCTGATATGCAAATCCTCTTCAAATTTAAAGTCAATGGAATGAAAATTGAGGATTTTAGAAACTCCACCTTAGTTGGTGACCTTTGGCCTATGTTGACCTCAAAAAGAATAGGTGGTTGAATTCAATGACGAAATTTGCAATTCCTCTTCGAATTTCAAGTCAATCAGATGTAAATTGAGGATTTTAGAAATCTAACCTGTTGTTGACCTTTTGGTCAATGATGACCTCAAACATAATTGGTGGTTGAATTTAGTGACCTGATATGCAAATGCTGTTCAAATTTCTAATCAATCGGATGAAAATTGAGGATTTTAGAAATTGGATAAATTTGTTGACATTTGGCCTATGCTGACGTTTTGACCTCAAAAATAATCGGCTTTTTGTTTGTGACGATCTCTGCCATGTAGTGAAGTTTCATGGAGATTGGTTTTAAATTGTGACCTGTAGGCGATAAACATACAAACAGACAGACAGAATAACACACTCAACCAACCAATATACTTGAAAAATCTTCGATTTACACAAGTAAAAAGAAATGTCATGCACAGCACTGATACTTGCGAAATCCATAAAACAAATTTGACCTTAAAAAAAAAAATGGTGGCTGAATTGAATGACCAAATATGGAAATCCTGTTCAAATTTCAAGTCAATCGGATGAAAATTGACAATTTTATAAATTTGGCATATGTTGACCTTTTTGCCTATTGACCTCAAAAATAATTGGTGGTTGAATTCAATGACCAAATATGCATCTCCTTTTCAAATTTCAAGTCAATGGGATGAACACTGAGGATTTTAGAAATCTCACCTAAATTGTTGACCTTTGGCCTATGTTCACCTCAAAAAATGGTTGTTGAATTCAATGACCAATTATGCATGCAACTCTTCAAATTTCAAGTCATTTGGATGAAAATTGACCTCTTTAGAAATTCCGCACATGTTGACCTTTTGGCCTATGGTGACTTCAAAAATAATTGGTGGTTGAATTCAGTGACCTGATATGCAAATCCTCTTCAAATTTAAAGTTAATCGATGAAAATTGAGGAATTTAGAAACCTGACAAAGTTGTTGACCTTTTGATCTCAAAAACAATAGGCTTCTTGCTTATGTGGTGGTGGTGGTGAAGTGGTGAAGTTTTGTGAAGATCGGTTTTAAAATTGTGACTTATAGTTGATTGACATACAAACAAACAGACAGGGGTGAAAGCATAACCTCCATCCACCTTCAGTGGTGGAGGTAATTAGTTCTCGTAATTACGGACTATTGGAACGTACCTTTTAGACATGTAGACCTTTACAGCCTTTATTGTCTTTATATTGTCTTTATTGTCTTTATATTGTCTTTACAGAATTTTTTTTATTAATTTGCCAGGTTTTCTTGGGAGAGGTTATGGAGCTATAGCCTCTGTAAAGCTCTATCATTGTTACTGTCTATAGATACACCAGAACTCAAAAACAGGCCAACCTGGAGTCTTAATTTACAGGTCTCTCTCACGAGCCACAAACCTTGGTGTCGTTGGTCGAACACCTGAAGAACTGGTTCCTTCTCAGTTCCTTCACTCTTCAAGAATAGGATCTTGAAGGATACTGCTCATGCTAAAGTTGATGATATCATGGAACACCTCCATTGTTTATGGAGATTTATGGTAAACAATTTCATCCATTTAATTGCTTGGTCCACTGGGGTTTGTTATTTTTCTTTACAGAAGCGAGGGTCATGGAGCAGCAAGATGGAATTGACAGTGGAAAACAGACATCAGAGGAATGAACAAAGAGGAGAGGGGAGGAAATACTGAAATCAGCAAGTAAGATGGTTGGATTGGGTTAATGAGGTATATAAAGATCATGGGTCAGAATTGGGGATGACAAGAGACTATGGTGCACTGCTTGCTTGAAGCCCTTGACGGAAGAGAGACAGAACAGCCTCTGGAAGATGGTTCCCTAAACAGAAGTGAGGAATGAAAGAGTTGAGGTGTGCAGTGAGCCTGGATTTTGGAAGTTTAACCAGAAGGGAGTTTGCGGAAGAACATGTGCTTCCTGGAGAAGATAGGGAGGGTTGGTGGATTGAGAAAGCAGAGGGAGTAATATCAGAAAATAGACAGAAGACTGTTATGTGAAATCAACAGGCCCTTGTGCTGCAGCCTCATCACAGGAGATTCCAATAATTTTGAGAACTTTAGATTCCACAGAATCTCGGAGAGAGTAACGTGATGCTGGGGCACCAGCCCTTAGTGGAGACCAGTACTCTTCAATAGTAAAGCTTTTCCTTTTTGATGATCTGAATTATTTCTGCAAACTATTTGTGAAAAGCTCATCTGTGATGAAAAATGCATTGTGTGAGCTCCATTATCTATCACTCTTTCAGTAGACATGGCACCAGTATCCAATATATACCTTTACATGAAGTCAGAAAAGTTTATTTTCTCAAAGCCATGAAGAATGGATGAATGTGGAAAGTCGTTCAAAAAAGCATTACTCCAGATTGAGCTCACAAACATGGAGCCATATTTCAAAGGGATGACTGCAGCCAGGAAAATGTGGAATCAGCCCAGTCAAACTGCTCCAAGCATTAAATGATGCACTCCTGATTTTTACCAAGCAAAATATGTCGGTGTCCTCAATCCCAAAACATGGCCAGACAGTAGTGATTGTGTGCTTTTTTTTTTCTAAAAGAAGATAGTGGCTCTAAGAATACCAGCCTTGCAACAAGAGCTGCTTTTGAGAAATTTCATCAAAGTTTAAAAGTTGGTCTTAAGCAGTTGAAAGATGAGTTACACCTGCATCAATGACGGCAGTGGGAACATACTCAGCAACAACCGTTGGATGTGAGTGAGGGTTCTCACTCATCAACCAAATTATCACTGACTGTAAGCACAGTGTGAAGCCACCAGAAGTCGAAGAGCAAATGTTCTTCAAGCAAAACGGTCCATGAAGATTATCTCATTTCCTTTCACTCCATAATGCCTTGGAAAAGGCAAACTGTCGACCTCGTAGAAGCCTGGTCATGATCCTAATGTCGTCTGCTCAGGCCAAGAAGCTGAAGATTTTGAGTGGAATGAAGAACTCGTCTTGCTGATGAAGGTTATCGCGTTGATTTGTGTTGGCGGCCAGGTGAAAAGATGGATGTAATCAACAGGATGAGATTGAAAAAATGGATGAGATTTTGGTATTCGAACCGCCGTGGGAAGCAAGAAGCTGACATTTCGGGTGTTAACCCTTTGTTGGAGCAAAAATAGCTCACCATTTAAAGAACGGTATGCTTCCAGATACAGCACTTCCCATTGGTAAATTCTAAAAGGGCAGTTTTGGGTGGAATTTGACCCCGTTGGAGATCAAATCCAGATGTGAGTACAGTACACAACCTACAGTGCAGTACCAGATGTGAGTACAGTACACAACCTACAGCGAAATTACTGCTCCAGCAGCGCCACACCCCATGATCCAGTGAATCCATGACTCCCCAGGTCCGACCCAGATGTCTGTTGACCTCTGGCTCACAGCCAGCAGAGACATGAATATCACTGCCAAGGTAAGTGACTCTCTCGGTGACCTCAACATCCTCACCACAAACAGGTACAGACAATAGAGCAGCATCCAAGATGTCATTGAAAGCCTGTATTTTAATTTTGACAAAGGAAACCCGTAATCCCAACTGCTCGGACTCCTCATTTAGCACCTCAAGGGCCCCCAAAATGATATCCAAAGTCGGCTCCGCAAAAATGAATGCATCATCTGCGAAATCAAGCTCAGAGATCTTGATATTCCCAAACAATGCAGCACAGCTTGATCTCTCCGACATCCTCCCCAGAATCCAGTCCATACAAGTGCTAAAAAGTGTGGAGGCCAGTACACACCCCTGACGAACTCTAGTAACAACTGGAAATGAGTCCGAGATGGTACCACCACATCTCACAGCACTCTCAGTACCAGAGTATAGTTCAGACATCAGATTGATCAGTCTTGGTAGCATCCCACAAAGACCAAGAATCCTCCAGAGGACATCCCGATTCACTGAATTGAACGCTTTACAGAGATCAACATAGGCTGCAAGCAGCCCCTGCCGAAACTCTCGTCTGCGTTCGGTGAGGACCTGAAGAGCAAGGATACGGTCAATCGTTGACCTCTTTGGTGTAAAGCCTGACTGCTCCGGACGCTGGTATTCAAGCAGATGGTGGCGAACCCTATCAAGAATTATCCGAGCAAAGACCTTCCGGCACTGAGAGCAGCGTCACCCCTCGGTAGTTGCAGTCCTGGCGATCGCTCTTCCCTTTCCAGAAAGGGACAACAAGGCCCCTCTCCCAGTCAGTTGGGATGATGCCTGTGTTCCATGCAGAGTACAGCACTGCATGCAAGGACGTGAGTACAGCATTTCCACCAGCCTTGAGACGTTCAGCATAGATGCCACAGATCCAAGAAGGTTTACCCCATTTCAACCGGTTCACCGCAGCCTGTGTTTCCACAAAAGAAGGTGGATCACAGTTGATTGGAGAGTCAGCAATAGGGATAGTAACACCCTTGACATCCAACTCAACACCTGGTGGATCAGCCTGGTGCAGGTGCTCAAAGTAACCGGCCCAGCGGACCTTCACTTCAGACTCCTCTGTCAAGAGCCCACCACGCTCCGCTCGAACTGCAGTACGCCGAGGGACAGGCTTCGAGGAATGCAATGCGCAAATTCCCCTGTAAGCAGGATGAGAATCACTTGACCAGAGGTGATGCTCTACCCCCTCACATCGACCACCTTGACCACCCTCAGCACATGCACAGTTTTACGCCTCAACTCCTTGAACCGCTCGGCTCTGCCATTAAGCCTGGCCCTGTGACATTGCTCAATGGTATAGTGTCCCATGAGAGACAAAATCTTCTTCGTCCTGTGGTGAGTTCCAAGACAGCCACTGGCAACATCAAAGATGGTGGTCTTGAAGGCACTCCACAACTCTTCAGGATTCCGCAAGGCACCCAGACTCCCCAAATCCCCACTCAGCCTGTTTGCAAACTCCTCAGCTACCGTCATCCTTGAGCTTGCTAACATCCAGCCGGATTTAAGTTACAACTTCAGAGTTGCTACCACAAGCCTGTGGTTAGTTTTGAGGAACTGATCACTCTGATGGACCCTGCAGTTCTGGATCATCCTCCAGCAGCCATCAACGTGCACATGGTCAATCTCCTTTGCCACACCACCAGCATTGGAATACCAAGTCCAGCGATGAGCTTGTGGGCGCTGAAACCATGAACCAGCCACCCTAAGTCCATGACTTCTTGCAAAGTCAAGGAAGTTGTTGCTCTTCTGGTTCACAGTTCCAGACCCGTGGGGACCAACACACACCTCATAACCATCCCTATCAGTTCCAGTCGATGCATTGAAATCCCCCAAGACTAGAAGAGTATCTCGCCTGGGGGCACTGATCAACCACAGACTTGGGCGTGGCACAGAATGCGTCCTTCACGGTGAGATCACTCGCCTCAGTCGGAGCATAAACAGAGACCAGGGAAACGACACCCGAGGAGTGACGAATCCTTAGTCTCATAATACGCTCGTTGACCGGTGTTACCTTAATTATCATTGGAGTCAGCTTATTGGACACAGCAACTCCTTGGGCATGGTAACCATCAGAGCGACCAGACCAATAATAGGTGCAAACACCCACCATGATCTCGCCACAATCCGGTCTCCGAACCTCAGAGAGAGCTGCAATACCGATGTCCAAACGCTTGAGCTCAGATGATAACAGAGACAGGTGATCATCCTCTCTTTGGGATAGGACATTCTAGGCACCCACCCAAAGGGACCGCCTCAGGTTAACCTAAGGAGACCGCCATGTGATGGACGACACTTCAGCACCACCCCGCCACACAACCGCAATCTCACACGGGAATGTTACCCTGTGGTTTTCTTCCTATCACGAGAGAGTGGGGGTCCTGAAGGCTTTGCCCCAATCTCGTCACCTGGTGAGCTGCCCTGTGGAGGGCAGCTGCACAGGAAACACTCCCACGGAGTGTGTTTTGATGTTGCATCAGGTCAAAGGTCAACTCACTCATGTCAAATGGATGAAAATTGATTTTTCAGATTGAAATTGAATTTAGAAGTTTGACCTTTGACCTTTTGACCTCAAAAACAGTTGGTTTTCCAATTCAGTGATGCAATATGCACATCCTGTTCAAATTCCAAGTCAATTGGAAGAAAAATGACGATTTTCGAAATTTGACCTTTGACCTCAAGATCAGTTGAGACGACCTCCCCCAACTTGCTAAAGTTTCGTGAAGATCGGTTTAAAATTGTGACGATGATGATGATGATGATGATGATGATGATGATGATGATGATGATGATGATTATTGAGCTGTATTATCGTCATGCTTGTGCATGCCCACGTGGGTGCACTGGGCGTGGTTTGGAGTAGTCACGTGACCCACCCCGTGTCCTGATGCTGTGTTGTGTTGTGCCCTTGGCCTTGAATAAACCTGTTGTTCCCACTTCAGAGTCTTCGTCTCTCACTATTGAATCTGACTCTGTCTCTCACAATATCGATATTGATTATAAAACTTTGAAAAATGGAAGACGGGTTCTTGCACGCACAGGCTTTTAAAGGGAGTAATTTATCTTATAAATGGTCTCCGCACCGATTTGAGATTTACTACAGAAACACGATTCGAATTCGTTCTTTAAATGCAACGTGAGGTCTCGAGTTGACGAGAAACAGAACGATTTTGGCTTTGGCGCTCGCCGTTCACCTATTTGGCGGTGTGACTGTTGGCAAGCTGATGGAGGTGTACGATTTGAGTCGATGCGCTTCATAAATTAAAAACAAACCACGAACGATGCTTGTGTAAATCGATTGTAACGTTTTTATTGCACAACCAAAATATGGCTTGACGCAGAGAGTAAAATATTCCAGCCAATGAAGGAAATGAAAAAAATTGCATCACCACGTTCTCGTGACGTCATGACGTTTCGGACGTGTGACGTCACGAGAACTTCGTAGCGACGCTTCAGCGGCGTCGTGCAAACGTTTGTACGTTTTATCCCTCTTCCTTGCTTCTATCTTATCTATCCCTTTGCTGTCTTTTTTTTTAATATTTTTCAATCGTAATGATGGCCTTGAGGAATTTTGCAAAAAAAAAATTCTCATTGAGAGGAACTTGAGTGTCTGTCGAGAAAGATGATATTATATTTGAGGAACTTCAGAACACGAGTACCGGATATAACGTGTGTATCATATTTACCTGAAATCATCAGAAGTACTTATTCTATTCAGTGGTTGAAAAAAAACAACAACATTATTTCAGTTATAATTAATATTTCATTATTATGGTTATTCATCGTGGTTTATATGTTAAATATGTTTGTTTGCTTTGATATGACACCTGCATGAGCGGGAACATGGATCTTCTCTGTTGCCATGGAAATGGGAACGTTGTGAGGAATTTTTTTTTTCTTCGCTTGCTGACAAGAACAGCTGATTCACTTGTTTGTATAACTAGTACGTGGCCGTACATGCAAAAAAAAAAAAAAACCTTTCAAACCGTGTGCCAGAAACAACAACCACACAGGCCGTTCCTTCACTCTCGCGTGCCCGTACGTGCAAAAAAAAAAAAAATACTTTCAAACAACCACACAGGCCGTTCCTTCACTCTCGCGTGCCCGTACGTGCAAAAAAAAAAAACCTTTCAAACCGTGTGCCAGAAACAACAACCACACAGGCCGTTCCTTCACTCTCGCGTGCCCGTACGTGCAAAAAAAAAAAAATACTTTCAAACAACCACACAGGCCGTTCCTTCAGTCTCGCGTGCCCGTACGTGCGTAGCCATACGTGCAAAAAAATACTTTCAAACAACCACACAGGCCGTTCCTTCGCTCTCACGTGCCCGTACGTGCATAAAATAAACTTTCAAACCGCGTGCCAGAAACAACAACCACAGGCCGTTCCTTTGCTCTCGTAAACGACGACTGGATTGGGGTATTGTGTTTATCTATAAATGCGCATAAGAAATCGAGAAATAATTAGAATACAGTGTCATCACTATCCGGAAGTGGTGCGTGCCCGTACGGAATGTTCACATGCATTCCACGAATTATTGCTTTCATTGAAGTAACAACTGCTGTGATACTTACACACACACACAGAGTTAATTAAAATCAAAATTAAAATCAAGTTTACCTCCCTGTCTTTGCTTGCCATGGCATTCGCTGCCAATGACCATTGCCACTCCTACGCCACGGTAACTAAGGCGCCCTTTCCCCATCGGCCACGCTTACGCAGCAACGTGTCCTGTCATTGGTTTGGTAAATAAATGGCTGCAGCAACGTGTCCTGTCATTGGTAACTAAGGCGCCCTTTCCCCATCGGCCACGCCTACGCAGCAACGTGTCCTCTCATTGGTTTGGTAAATAAATGGCCGCAGCAACGTGTCCTGTCATTGGTAACTAAGGCGCCTTTTCCCCATCGGCCACGCCTACGCAGCAACGTGTCCTGTCATTGGTTTGGTAAATAAATGGCCATAACTTGGGAACCACTTGTCCGATTAATATCAAACCTTAAAAAGGCACATACTCAGGTCCCCAGCAATAAAGCTGGCAAGTTTCAATTAGATCGGACCAGTGGTTGTCGAGAAACAGTGGTCACAGACACACACACACACACACACACACACACACACACACACACACACACACACACACACACACACACACACACACACACACACACACATTGCTGGCATTATAGATAGATAACGCATTTGATTACATTTGGTTGTTTCTCAGAACAGCAATTTAATCGTAAATGGTGAAGTGGCACGTAACCCATTCGAATAATCCCACGGAGGTGGTTAATTATTTATTTATTCATTCATATGCAAGCTGCTTGGCTGCATCATTTTCTGGGGGTGCAGATGTGCTGCTGATGTTCCCAGTACACTGGTACTCATTTGCCGACCTCGGAAGGATGACGGGCTGAGTCAACTCTACTTGGTGTTGATTCAACGGTCCCACATGGGCTTGAACTCAAGACTAGAATCTTAAGCCAAGCACCTTGACCTTTAAGCCATCATCAGGCCTGCGGAGGTGATTGATTCAACAATTCATGGAGGAATGAATAGGAGGGCAAGGTAACATGAAGAAGGACCGGTGATGCAAATTCATGTCCGTAAATGAAGATATCCATCAACAAAACTCAGCTGGTGGAGCAACGCTCTGCCTCACAGAGAGTCGGTGATCAAAGGCAATGGCATGTCACGTAATCTTGCACAGTGAGATTAAACGAAGGTAGGGTCGAAAACACAGACTTCATTAGTTTGCACTTGTACAGCATTGGCTTTATTCAGCAAGAACAGGACAACCTTTAACAATACCGATGTATCCACAAACACTTGGAAGATGTCTTTCAATCCTGACAAATCTCACACTCACTATCTCTCTCCGAAAGGACTGTTTGACAACCCTTGCCCCCCCCCCACCGCTAGCCACCCCCATTTAACAATCCTCTTGAAGGCGTTCAGTCATTCAAACTCCTGGGTGTTACGATGAGCCATGATCTTTCTTGGGTGAACAACATTTCAAAGTTGGCCTCCAAAGTCAGCTGCTGACTCGGCATTTTTCGTCATACAAAGTCGTTTTTTGGCACACCTAAACTCCTATTCACCTACAAGGCCTTCATCCACAGCTTGATGGAGTACTGCTGTCCCCTCTGGGCTGGCTCCCCTGCCTCACATCTTGTTCAGCTTTATGCCATGGAAACCAAGGCTTTCAACATAATTGAAATCTCCCACAATGAAACTGAGTCTATGGGTCTGTCTATCACTTTGCCATCACAGACAGGTCGGTGGTCTCTGTCCTCTTCTGCCTCCTTTCTGGTCTTGCACTCTCAGCGCGAGACTGCCCCCAAATGACTCCAAACTAGAGGTCACGTGAGACTGCTTTGCCTTCCCCAGATTTCTGCATGGCACACACGGTCCACCACAACCCCTTTCTGGTGAAACTACCCAAATCCAGGATCACTAATGGTTATTCCATTTGACCACATTTTTTCACTAACCTCCAGGATCACTAACCAGGATCACTAACCTCCACTTATTTATTCCTCTTTTTTTCCCCACCTGTGGAACCAACTTCCATATTGTCTTCAATCTCATTCTTTCCTCCAGGCTTTCAAGACATTTGTTCACCACCATCTCAGATTATCCCCAATCCAAAAGCATGTTCTTTTATACCCTCGTTAACCCCACCCCCAATTCCTCCTCCTTCCAAATTTCCAATTTTCCCTCCTGAGAGTTTCATTTTGTGTCCAGCTTATCCATCACATTCATCCCCTCCTGCCCCCAATTTCTCCCCACACCCATTGTTCTCCAAGTCTGCCTCTATCTTGTCCTTCAACTCTGCTTTTGGTGTTTCTCCCCCCCCCCCACCTTTGTGCCATGGCTGAGGAATGAGATAGAGAAAGAAAAAGAAAGAAAGAAAGAAAGAGAGGGAGAGTAAGAGAGAGAGAGAGGAAAAAAAAAGGTGTGGCTCCGGCTGTGTGTGGCGTGATTTTGGTGTCGTCTGGGGGCAGTCTCGCGCAACTGTCTCTGCTAAGGTCAAGGCAATCCCCTCTCTTTCCCGAGTCAACCTTTTATGCCCTCGGGCGAATGCGTCATCAATGACGCACCACGCCCCTCCCCTCTCACTCAACATTGGGTTCCGCTGGGCCTGGTGGGTGTGACGACTGCCGTGAACTCTCACCTCGAGCTTTCTGAGGTAATCTGGGCCTGTGGTGATCGTCAGCCATTCTCCCACCAAAACTGCCACATCAAGGCCCAGCGAACACTCAAAAGAAACATTTAAATGACAGATTCCAAGGGGTAAACCATTTTCAAAAAATGTGGTCAAATGGTTAGATGATTTTCGACAGACATTGGGAAAGGGAGACATTATTTAGCCATATAAGAAACACATATCTAGTCGCACAATTAATGACTTTACACTTATAATGAGCATTCACTTCAAGGAAATAACTGCTCTATTTTAAACATGATTCACTCCTTGGAGCCATTTCCACAATATATATATATATATATATATATATATATATATATATATATATATATATATATATATATATATATATTGTTACGGCCACGGGTACCGAGGAAAGTACCATGGGTACCGGGTACCACGGCCACAGGTACCGAAATCAAACCAAGACACCAGTTTGTTACTCAGGGGGATTAATCCCCGGTTGTCCTCGGAAGAGCCGGACCCGGGGCCACCGCTCACAATTAACGTTGTGGTATGGTGGGTTGCTTTAGAACCATGAATGCCACCCAGTTAACCACGAGTTCCAGTCTCCACCGTCTAATTATGCCGTTTAACTGGAGGCCACGTGGTTACCTGAACGGGGAGCGCGCCCTTGGCAAAGCACCAATCTAATCTTTATTAGATCTTAATTAGGGCAGCCGAGCGTTTTAACCGCTGGTGTGTGCCGACTATTATTGGTCAAGTCTGTGGTAATTACCTCCCAGTCTATCGAGGTTCGGACATTGCTGGATCAATGGAAGGAAAGGACAAACACGGACAGGTTGGAACGTCAACAAATAATTTATTAATAAGAAAATAAATAAATAAAAAGAACTTTTTATTTCTGTGAGGTAAATAAGTGAATTTGAAGCAATCAAAATATTTGCAAGCAAATAAATAATTCTTCAGGAAAAATCCATCGAAATGATAGGAAAGAGACGAAGAGTAGATGCTTATCAATGTGCCTTACTTAACAATTAAACACGAGACAAGGGTACCCAGCAGATCATTTGGGGGGGGGGGGGAGGGGAAGAGAAATCCAGTCTTGCTCACCAAATGGAAGTCGTCGTACGTCACATAAAACGTCCTGAAATGTGTGAGCATGCCTTGTCTGATGGAAGCTCCCTGCCTTGCCATGCACCCACACGCAAACAGGCTTGAAGGCCAGTCGACGTCACTCCCAAGAATCGGGTACGCCAAGAGCAGGTCTCGAGCAGAACCAGCATTAGCGGTCCGAGCGTCACCCTCAATCAGGAGCCACCAGGAGCCACAACTGACGGATAGCTGTTAGGAGCTGTGAGAAGCTGGAAGGCTGCAAGACCGTCACCAACTGTCGCCTGCTTACCAACAGTCTGACTGGAAGCAACGAAGCAGCCGTCTGACTGGAACTGACTGAAACTGACGAAACGATCGTCTGACTGGAAGCAACGAAGCAGCTGTCTGACTGGAACTGACTGAAACTGACGAAACGATCGTCTGACTGGAACTGAATGAAACAGCCGTCTGACTGGAACTGACAAAATGACCGTCTGACTGGAACTGAATGAAACAGCCTTCTGACTGGAATTGACTGAAACACTCTCAAAGCTGTCAGAACCGCAACCAGCTATCGCCAACTGACTGTCGCAAACTGACTGACCAAAAAAACTGACCTCTCATCTTCGTTATAAGCGGCCCATCTGGGCGGAGCCTCAAGCAGACTCCAGCCAAATCCACCCCACCCATTTGCGCATCGTTGCAGGTGACAAACCGCCCGTCCAGCGATCATTCCTGGCCTACGATGCCATGTTTGTGGTGCTAGACGAACGGCAGAAAGCAGCCATTTGCCAGAATTACTGAGTGAAAGCGTGGAGCACTCATAAAACATCAACAACAATTATCACCTCAATGTTCAGCCCGCTATGAAAAAGAGCCAGTTAGCGTCCATAGAGCTGCTGAACGGGGTGTCAAACGTCGATGGAAAAAGGTGGGTGTTAACGTTGGTGAAAGAGGTTATAGACGAGCCTCCGTTGGGATAATGGCTATCTCGTGTGCATGAATGTGTCTGTCGTAAAGAGAAAAAGGTCATCCCATAAGAAAGGGAATCTATTCTTTACCCTTCTCAATGCATCAAAGTTCGAATCTCACCAGACATGTGGATGTGTCTATCCTGGACATGCATTGAGGGAAATATCTGTCTGAGGACCCAGATGTTTGTATGCATTCGTTGGATCGGATTCTGAAATCCGTAACTCATATATATATATATATATATATATATATATATATATATATATATATATATATATATATATATATATATATATATATATATATATATATATATATATATATATATATATATATATATCCTGGTGTTGGTGCAGTGGTTAGGGCAGCGGCTTGGGATCCAAAAGGTCCTGAGTTCAAGCCCCGTTGGGCCACTGAATTAATACACCAGGGGGTTGACTGAGCCTGTCATCCTTCCGAGGTCGGCGAAATGAGTACCAGTGTACTGGGCCGGTGTATACCCCGGTTAAAATAGGTGTACCATATCCCTGTGTTGTAAGAGGCGACCAGGGTTGCATCAGGAAGGGCATCCGGCGTAAAACATGTGCCAAATCACTATGCGGATCATACGGATGATCCGCTGTGGCGACCCCTAACGGGAGCAGCCGAAAGAAGAAGAAGAAGAAGAAGAAATATATATATATATATATATATATATATATATATATATATATATATATATTAAAGAAAGACCCATCCACATCTCTCACATGTGAATGGAGGGTTTAGCCAATCAGCAATCACCTCAACTAAACCCAGGTGGCTAGGATTATATAAATAAATTGACACCTCCCGTGCTCCACTAGCCGAAACTGCTACGTAAAGCAACCAAGAAGGCCGACACAAGGTCAGCGCTTTGCTGTATAAAACCCTTCCCAGAGTTCCTTCACAGCTACATCGACTTCCGGTTCCGGTTTTGAGCGGCAAGAGGTCTCCTTCGGGGCTCCCTGCTGACATTCTCAAAGTTAAGTTCCGGTTGTTATTTGTCCCGTTTTAACTGTTTAATTTTCTCAGCTACATGTTAATGTGTGTTCCTAGTTCGGTTTTGTTTCAAAAATCGTGCTATTTTGTGAGTATTTATGTCGACGTTCTTACCTGGTGTTTGAGGCCTAGTCCTAGGCTTGAGGCCTACCGGTTCCACTTGGTGTTCGATCGTTTTTTTTTTTTGTTTGTTTGTTTTTTCTCCCCATTACCTTCAATTTCTATCCTCCCCATTACCTTCAATTTTCATCCTCCCCACTTTCCAAACATCCCCCATTCTCCCAACTAATCTCTTTCTTATCTCAAAAAAAAAAAAAAAAAAAAAAAAATATACCCAACAACAACAACAACAACAACAACACGCTCACCTTCTCCCGATTCTGCTACTTCTTCTTCCTCTTAACTTCCTCCTCGTCTTCCTCGATTTCTTTTTTTTTTTTTTACATTTCCATGACCTAATCTGTTGATCTCTCTCCCACAGTAATATTAACAACAAAAACGATCTTATGATGCTTCATCTTCCTCTCTCACACATGTGGTACTCTTTACTGTTTCACAATGCACTACTCTTCTGCTATTTCAACAGACTGCTTTCATTTCGACCTCTCCTTCATTCCTTGCCTAAAAAATCCAACTATTACAGCGCTTCTTCTCTCCATGCTCTGAATTCGCCTTCATTGCATCCATCAAGAATTGTGTTAAATCGCATCTCTGACCTAAAACTTTTAAAAACCACAGTTTGCCATGAATGCTCGCTTTCCATCAACCATTCTTTTTTTCCAACTTCAGTGCCAACTCACCCCCCTCACCCCTCACTCTCACTCTCAAAGCAACCATCCCACTCTTCTCCCTCCAAGCCTCCCTCTCACCTCTTTCAAAAATTCCCCCCTCACCTTTCTCCCACCTTTCATCCCCCTCACTCTTCCTTCTCTAAGTTGCCCGCCCTCTCATCCACCAACCTGCCTCCCTCCACTGCCCTCTCACCTCCATCTCTTCACTCCACCTCCTCAAATACTCAACTGCCATCTTCCTTGTCTCTTGTCCCCCCTCTCTCCCAGCACCACACACCCTTTTCTCCTCCTCATTCCCCCCCCTCCCTCGCTATTCTGCAATTCCCCACACTCCTTCAGCAACCCTCCTTACCTCCCCCCTCGTCCCTCGTCCTACCCTACCCTCCCCCCCCCTCCACCTCCTGCACCCAAAGCCTCCTCCCTACCTCTTCATTAAAAGTGTGGACCTCAAATATCCGGGGCCTTCGCTCAAACCTTTCAGATCTTTCCATGCAGGTTGCCACTGACAAACCAGACATTATCTGCCTAACAGAAACTTTCCTCTCCCAAGACGTGTCTGACTCCCAAGTATCTCTCCCTGGTTACTCCCTCTTACGGTATGACAGACCTGAGCCTCGTCCTGGTGGAGGTGTTGCTCTCTTCATCAAAGACTCTATTCCTCACTCTCCCTGCACTGCTCTCACTCCCCCACACCCCCAGGAATACCTCTGGCTTCGGCTTCCCTCCACTCCCACCTCATGTTTATATGTGTACTGTACCGTCCACCGAACAGTGATGACTCCATCTACACCTCACTCTCCGAAAACATGGACCATCTTCTATCTTCTCATCCAAACTCTCTCTTCCTCTTATGTGGCGACTTCAATTGTCATCACGCCAGTTGGCTAGGTGTGGGTACCTCTCTCACCTGCCATGGGACATCAGCAAAAGCTTTCTGTGACTCATTGGGACTGACTCAATCGGTCAACTTCCCGACCCGGATCTCAACCAATGGTACTCCATCTCTTCTGGATCTGATTTTGACAAATTTCCCTGACAATATCTGCTGCTCTTCCTTCGCTCCAATTGGTTCTTCTGACCACGTCCTTGTTAAAGTGGACATCTCTCTGGCTGTTATCAGAGAACCACCTCACCGCCGTCGAGTCTGGCATTTCACTCAAGCCGACTGGCAGGGTCTCCGAGCAGCCATCAAACTTACAGACTGGTCTCCTATCACTACTTTCTCAAACATCAACTCATCCTGGGAATTCTTTCAAAGAAACTTGCTCTCCCTCATGCACAGATTTATCCCCTCTCGTGTTCAGTTGTCTTACCCTTCCTCCCGCCCTTGGTTTACTGAAGCTTGTGGCGAGGCAGTTGTCCTGAAACAACTTGCCTTTGCCTCATGGAAAGCAAACCCAACTGAGGGCAATCTCAGTTCTTTCCACAAAGCTCGGAACAAGTGTGTAGCTGCCCTCAGGAGAGCCAGAAAACAACATCTTTCTCATCTCAAGTCTGAACTCTCAAACCTCTCTCCCTCCTCAAAATCCTGGTGGCGTTTAATCAAATCTGTTTCTGGTGTATGTTCCCCCTCCATCCCCTCCCTTACCTCAAATGGCCGCACTGCTGATTCCACACGTGATAAAGCTGAATGTCTAAACTCGGTGTTTGCAGCTAAATCTTGTGTCCCAAACCCATCACTATCTCTACCCACTTTACCCAGTCGCACCCAACTGTCCCTGGACTCTGTATCCTTTTCTCCTGACAAGGTGGAGAGCTTGCTTTCAAACCTCGAGTCAGATTCTGCAACCGGTCCAGACGGCATCAGCCCACGTGTCCTCAAAGCCTGCTCTTCTGCTCTTGCTCACCCTCTCTCTGTTCTATTCACCCTCTCATTTTCCCAAGGTCATCTGCCATCTGCTTGGAAATCTGCTAACATCACTGCCCTGCATAAAAAAGGTGCAAAAACAGATCCCTGTAACTATAGACCAATCAGCCTTCTCCCAATCATCAGCAAGGTTATGGAATCCATCATCGCTTCAGACATGAAATCCTTCCTCTTCTCCAATGGCTTGATTTCCAATCATCAATTTGGTTTCAGACCAGGTCACTCTACCCTAGATATGCTGCTACTGCTCTCCCATCAATGGATGGAGGTCCTCAATGCCAGACAGGAAATCCGAGCCGTATCCCTGGACATATCACGTGCTTTTGACACAGTCTGGCACCCTGCCCTACTCACCAAACTCTCTTCCCATGGTATTCAAGGCCATCTCCACTCATGGCTCGCAGACTTCCTCTCCTGTCGCAGTCAACGTGTGGCCCTAAATGGAGTTCTTTCATCCCCTCTTCCTGTGCAGGCTGGAGTTCCTCAAGGTAGCGTTCTGGGCCCTGTTCTCTTTCTGGTTTTCATCAATGATCTCTCGGACTCTCTGGAAAATCCTCTATTTCTCTTTGCCGATGACTCCACCCTCTGCCGTACCATCTGTCATCCCTCAGACCGGCAAGCAGCAGCTTCTTCGCTCACTGCAGATCTGGATAAAATCACAAACTGGTCCAACACGTGGAACATGTCTTTCAATCCAGACAAATCTCACACTCTCACTATGTCTCTTCGAAAGGACCGTTTTACAAAACCCCCCATCCACTTTCTCAACAATCCTCTGGAAGAAGTCTTTTCTTTCAAGCTTCTGGGTCTCACTATCTGCCATGACCTTTCCTGGGAAAGTCACATTTCCAACCTTGCCTCAAAAGCCAGTCGCCGACTGGGAATCCTCCGTCGTGCAAAGTCCTTCCTTGGCCCTCTTGAGCTCCTGACCACTTACAAAGCTTTTGTCCGTAGCCTGATGGAGTACTGCTCTCCCCTCTGGGCTGGTGCTCCTGCCTCCCACCTTTCTCGACTTCACGCTGTCGAAACCAGGGCTTTTAAGATCATTGGCATCTCCCGCAATGAAGCTGAGTCTTTGGGCCTCTCACTCAATCACCGCAGGTTGGTCGGTGGTCTTTCTGTCTTCTACCGACTCCTCTCCAGCCTTGCTCCCCCTGCTCTCTCTGTGATTTGTCCCAACCACATTTCCACAGGGCGCTCAAGGTCCGCCAACAACCCCCTTCTGGTAAAACTACCAAAATCACGAATCACTGCTCATCTTCACTCTTTCATTCCTCTTTTTTCCCGCCTTTGGAATAAACTTCCTCACTCTATTCTTTCCCATTCTTCCCTCCAGGCTTTCAAAACAGCTGTTCACCACCACCTCTTATCTTCCCCCATCCAAATCCTCGATCTTTTCTACCCCCGATAATCCACCCAAGCCCACTTCCTTCAATTCTCCTGCTTTCCTTCCTGAAAGTCCCTTTAATGTCCATCTTCCCCTCGCCATGTTCCCCGTCCCATCCCCATCCCTCTCCCTTCCACAGTTCACCTGTGTCTGTTCCCCAATGTTTTGTCCCTTCCACTCCCGCCCCTCTTGTCTCATGCCTCCTTGCTGTGAGTTGTGTGTTAGCTCTCATACGAGCCTCGACCAAGGTATACAAAAAAAAAAAAAAAAAAAAAAAAAAAAAAAAAAAAAAAAAAAAAAAAAAAAAGACATTCACAAGTAATACACACCTGAGAATCCCAATGCTACACACCCCCTCAGCTGTCAAACTGGTTTCATCACTTATTGGCAATTCATCAGTGACAGTGCAGACAGCAATGCATACCAATGAGGTTTCCAAGCATGTACCACGTGCAAATGTCAAAAACAGTCAATGTACAAATAATAAGGAAAGACCCACCCACATCTCTCACCTGTGCAGGCCTTCTTGGTTGCCTAACGCAGCAGTTTCCACTGGAGGAGCATGGGAGGTGTCAATTTATTCGTGTAATCCTAGCCACATGGGTTTAGTTGATCAGGTGAGAGCTGATTGGCTATTCCCTCCATTCACAGGTGAGAGATGTGGGTGGGTCTTTCTTTCTTATTTATACATTGACTGTTTTTGACATTTACACATGTATGAAACCCTTTTGTTTTGTTGCCATGCTTGGGTATGGGTGCCAATATTTTTGGCCACGACTGTACATATTTATTGTTTGATGACGGCCAATAGGTTATCTACAGGGATCTTCATGTCCACATGCATCCAGCTACCAGAATCACCTGCACTCGCTAATGCATCACCCCTGGGTTACATCAACTTCAGTTTTGTGCACGACCTTTATATTCAAGTGCACACATCCTCAATCCACACAATTCTTATTCATGAAACGTGTACATTGTCAAAAAAATGTTTTGGGTTTGTGGAAGGATGGATGACAGAACTAACTGAAAACAAACAAGCCATTTTAAAAGAAATTCCTATTTTTTAAATTTAAAGCTAATACAGCACATTCCCCATTGTGCTGCAGCCTCAGCTTAAAACAGGACAGAAAGTCGATCTCTACATGGAATGTCCTGCCTGATACCATAACCATGAAAACGGGTGAAATTTTGCCAAACTTGACCCCTTAAATTGGCACTGGTACTCGGTTTATCCAGCAGAACTCTTTTCAAATATTGTATTACTAGTAGTAATGCCCGGCGTTGCTCGGGCTTTCTTGCAAATTTCCTGAATAGCTGTTAGGGGTTAGCGGTTAGGGGTTAGCTGTTAGGGTTAGGGTTAGCTGTTAGGGTTAGGGTTAGTGTTAGGGTAGCTAACCCTAACCCTAACAGCTTGGCGTAGCGGAGGTAAACAGCGCCCGGGGAAAAGTGGAAATTTGCGTCCCCCGTAGGCCTTAAACTTGAGTGGATTTGAATGGAAAATCCCATAAGGGATATCGATTTATTGATTTTTTTCGAATATCGGAAGTGTTATGGAAAAAATTTATAGCCAATGACCTAAGTTGGACCAAAAGCCATAATCGTACCGAATTTGAATGGAATCCGTTGGAGTTTGTGAAAATGCATCAAAACGAATTTTGAGGGGCCTCTCAAGGAAGACAATAATATCATTAGTATATGTGCCAAATCTTGTTTCATTTCATGCAGTAACAAAAATCTGATGTGGAACAAAGAAAGGGGCGTGCCAAAATATTAATATAGATACATCTCCTTGGGAAAAGAATACATCATTTTTAAAAAAAAATAAAGGCACAATTTTTAACATCTGATGGATTCATTTTTGTTGCAATGTATAATTAACCATTCAGATGCTTGCTTTCAAGATGTAAAAGTGGCCAAAAGTGTAAAATCTAGAAAATATTTCCAATTTTGTCTTTTTACCTTCACCACCGAAGGTGAACGGAGGTTATGTTTTCACCCCTGTTTGTTTGTCTGTCAAAAAGTTATGAACGGATTTGGACAGAACTTAGTGGATCAGGTTGGGTGTGTGACAGGGAGGCATTGATTTGATTCTGGTGAAGATCCAGATCGGGATCCAGATACTGGAATCTTTAAAGTGATTCTTCATTATAGCCTGGAATTAAATTGCACTAAATGAGACTTTTTCCACCTTTATTTACACATGATAACCCACAACTTGCAAGTGAAAAACAAATTCCTCAAATTTCAGAAAATTAATTAAAAGTACAAAACGAGAATATCTTCGTTGGATAAGTGTCCACCCCGGTGAGTTAATACTTGGTGGAAGCACCTTTGACAGCAATTTGAGCTGCGAGTCTGTTGGGATAGGTCTCTACCAACTTTGCACACCTTGATTGGGCATTATTTGCCTATTCTTCTGCACAAAACTGTTCAAGTTCAGTCAAGTTGTGTGGGGTGTGTTGAAGGACAGCAATATTTAAGTCATGCCACAGATTTTCAATTGAATTTAGGTTGGGGCTCTGACTGGGCCACTCAAGGACATTTACCTTTTTGTTCCTTCGCCATTCCAGTGTAGCTTTGGTTGTGTGCTTCAGGTCGTTGTCATGCTGAAAGGTGAACTTCCTTCCCAATTTCAGCTTTCTTGCAGAGGGCAGCAGGTTTTCTTCTTCGATTTTTTTTTTCTCGAGGATTTTCCTGTATTTTGCTCCATCCGTTTTCCCTTTTATCCAGACAGGTACCCCAGTCCCTGCTGATGAGAAATATCCTCATAACATGATGCTGCCACCACCATGCTTCACAGTGGGGATGGTATTCTTTGGCTGATGTGCTGTGTTGGGTTTGTGCCAAACATAAGATTTTGCATTTAGGCCAAAAAGTTCCATCTTGGTTTCGTCAGACCACAAAAGTTTTTGCAACATGGCTTCAGAATCTCCTGAGTGGTTTTTTGCTTACCTCAAACGGGACTCAAGGTGGGCTTTTTTGAGTAATGGCTTCCTTCTTGCAACCCTACCATGCAGGCCAGACTTGTGGAGTGCTTGGGATGTTGTTGTCACAGACTCACTGTGATCAGTCTTTGCCATAAAGGCCTGTAGCTCTTTCAAAGTTGCCATTGGCCTCTTGGTAGCCTCTCTGATCAGTCTCCTTGATTAGCCATCCAGTTTGGAGGGACAGCCTGATCTCGGCAGGGTCTTGGTGGTACCATACACCTTCCACATATTAATAATTGTCTTGACTGTGCTCCAAGGGAAATTCAAGGCCTTTGAAATATTTTTTTATACCCATCCCCTGATCTGTGCCTTTCCACAACTTTATCCCAGAGATCTTTTGAAAGCTTGGTGCTCAAAGTTGACTCTTTGCTGTGAAATGCACTACCCAGCAGAGGAAACCGATAGGAACAGCTCATTTTATTTTGAAATAACCAGAATCACTATGATTTAACACAGGTGGAGGCCATTTAACTTGGTGTGTGATTTTGAAGGTGATTGGTTCCACCTGAGCTAATTTACAGTTGCTATTATAAGGGGGGTGGACACTTATCTCACCAAGATATTCTCGTTTTGCATTTTAAATTATTCTTCTGAAGTTTGTAGAATTTGTTTTTCACTTGGAAGTTGTGGGTTACGATGTGTAAATAAAGGTGGAAAAAGTCTGATTTAATGCAATTTAATTCCAGGCTTTCATGTAACAAAAGGTGAAAATTTTGAAAGGGGGTGTAGACTTTCTATAGGCACTGGATTGCATGATATTTCAAAAGGTTGTGGACAGATTACGACGAAACTTGGTGGATGAGTTGGGTAGGTGACAAGAACAAGCCGATTACATTGTGGTTAAGGTCCTGATACAGATCCAGCCTATCAGTGCGATACAAAATGTAAACTGTTCAGCCTGGCAGAGGTATGTGCTCTACCAAGTGACGTTCTAATTTTTTTTTTTTGTATGCAGAGTCGAGGCTCCAGAAAGAACTAGAACAATGTACGGATCAGGATGCAACAGAACAAAAGGACAGCAGAGAGAGGGGGGAAACACCAACAGCAGGGTTGAACTTGAAAGATGAAATGGAGGGAGACGGACAAATAATGAGTTTGGGGATGGGGATGTCTTTTACGTGCTATTAGGTCTTTTATTTAGTTTGTATATTATATTCTTACTTTGGTGGCAGGTCCTCTTTTTAAAATTTGGACTATCAAGTGCTGGATTATCCTTTTACCCATCTTGGGTTGACAGCTCTTTGTGGTGTGCTCTGTGCTGAGCACCATGAATCAAGACCTACCCTTCCACACTCACAATCCAAGCTCAACAAACATGAAAGAAGGGGATCATAGGAGTCCTGGAACTTCTGCTGGGTTAAGGATCATCGACGTTTGCAGCCTTCAGGCTCGACGAGATCGGACAGACGCAGAATCTGGTACAGACTGTTGTGCAGTGCTTTTACGCCAAAGATATTTGTGTGTATGTCAACCTTTCTAAAGTAAAAACATACAATAATGTAATAATTTGTGCACCAAATGCCTTCTAGAGTTGGTGAACAAATTATTACGTTAAAAAAAATTGCTTTTGCCTTTCCAAATCTGATTTGTCTGTGCAAGACAGTGCATTAAATTTTGCTTTCTCCACTTGTATAATTTGTGGTACACCAATAACTTTTAAAAGACCAATTTGTGGGGTTTTTTTCCCCCCCCTTCTTGGCAGGTACACGAATCATTCACAGTGAGCCCCAGATCAGTCCTTCCGCTGATCATGTGGATACAGATCTTTCAGGTGGTTCTTTTAAGCAAAGTATCCTGTAGCATTGCAAGACATTTAGAGAAGCTTGCTGTTATTTTAAAGTCTGCAGAATATTATGGCTACATGAGTGTTGATCTACTTTAATGAGTCTTTCTAAGGCTTCTTCTTTTGTAGAGAGAGAGAGAGAGAGAGATGTAGATGTAGATGTCATCATCACTGTAAGGAGGATGGTACAACACACAGATGAACGAGATGGGAGCGGAGGGGAAGTCACAGCCAGACGTACTCCTGGAGGTTGGGAGGTGTAAGATCAGTACAAGGGCAGTGAGAAATTGAGTTGTTTATGTAAAGTGCAACTCCGCCTCCAGGGCGAGATTCAGGCCTATTAAATCTGAGGAGACAATGACGAGAGAAAGACACTAAAGAGTCGTGGATGTCCTGTGGGAGGAAGGATTCTGTTAAACAGATGATGTCTGGATTGAGAGATGTCAGGTTAGAGCAGAGGCCTCAGATGTCTGAGCTTCACACAGAGAAAGGGGTTGGAGCCATTGGGATGGTGCAGAATGGGGAGGGGAGGGGAGGCTTTGAGGGGGAAAGGTGAGGGGTTTTTTATTTTTAAGTGTTTATATTTAATGTAGATTCAGTTTGGATACACTTTCTATCCAAGGAAGGCCTGGAAGAAGGCTGGTCAGGCCTTCACAATACAAAACGAATAGTACAAAACAATGAACGGATTATCATAAACCATTGCACGGGATAAAACAGCAAGACTTAGACTCTTAGAGTCTTAGACGAATGACATTACATGAAACACGATAAATCCTGTTCAGAAAATTCAGCTTTCGTGAGGTGGAAGCGGCATCTGTCGATTCGACCAACATGTGGAAAACTCCCTGAACCGGAAATCAAATTGAATATCCCCGAACATGGAATAGGCGTGCACGTGTACATGTTGTACTTGGAGGGGGAGTTGAGAGGGTCACGGTGGGAGAGAGGCAAGTGGGAAGAGAAGAGCAAAGATGAGGGAGAGGGGCAGGAAGGGAAGATGAGAAGCATTGCTGAACATGAAGAAAGTCAAAACATATGAATGTTCCTCACAATCAAAACAGGTTTATTGCATTTCTTCCATCTGCTGATCAAGGGCTTCTTTTATTATTATTCCATACATTTTTAGTGATTGAATGGAGAGAAATTTTTGGGATGTCTTTGTAAAGAAGAGGAGGAAAATTGGAGAAAAAACAGCAGGCAGGTGCCACCTTGCTTGTCTGTGCAGGAAAAATCTATTTTCGCACTTGTGATGTGCTTCATATTCGTATCCATATCCATGTATATGCGAAGAATGTCTGATGTCCCACATGCCTTTTCCATATCCACATGCTGTGTCCGTATCCATATCGGTGAAAATGTGGACATAGCTTAACTCACCTAGGCTCCAAAAAGGAAATACAGGGAACTTGAACATGTAAGGAAGCCATTTGGCCCATCATGTCCAATGTATAAGCCAATTCCTAATTTATGATCATCATCCAATCTTTACCGTTTATCCAATATTCTTGAAAAACAATCCTTTTTTGTTTGAATTGTAGATTACATCATGAAAGTGAAAGTGGAGTCTCAACTCTTCGATGGTATTTCCTCAGAAGGTAGGTATTTCAAACCTGATAAAATTGTATTTGTTTTCATGACTATATTGGTGTACTCCTTGTGAAAACCTTATCTGTTCAGCGTTTATCTTCATGTACTGGTTTGATGCTATGTAACATTGCTCTCAATTGTTTTACTTTCTTTTGATATAAAGTATTTAACTAATAGCCTGATGATGGCTAACGGTTAAAGCGGTTGGCTTAGAATTTTAGGGCCTTGAGTTCAAACCCCAGCCATGCCAAAATAACATCAGACAGGTCGACACAACCCATCATTTTGAGGTCGGTAAAATGAGTACCAGCTTGCTGGGGGTAGGAAATTAACAAGTTTATTTATTTTCTTTTCAGGAGCAAGGCTCATGAAAAAGCAAGAGATAACTGACAGTGGGTTAAAACATCAAGGGAGTGAATGAACAGGAAAAGAAGAGAGTGTGGATAGGAGGAAACACTGAAATTAGCAAGGAAGATTGTTGGGTTAGGAAGGGTTAGTGGAGATTTAAAAAAAAGACCATAGGTCAGAATTGCAAATCACAAGAGATGGTGATTCACTGCTTGCTTGAAACTACAGAGGGCAGAGTGAGATAGCACAGCCTCTTGAAGATGGTTCCATAGATGGGAGAAGTTGAGGAACAAAAAGTTGAGGTGAGAATTCCACCTGGATTTTACAAGCTGAACCAGGGACAGTTACTGGAAAAACACATGCATCCTGGAGTAGATGGTGAGTGTGGGGTACTGAGAGAGCAGAGGGAACAATATTGGAAAATAAACGACAGAAAACGCCTGCGAAGTGAGAGCAACAAATTGGACCCTGAGCTTGGGCTTCATCATGGGAGATTCCAATTATTTTGAGAGCTTTAGATTACACAGAATCCAAGAGAGACATGTGTTGCTGGGGCACCAGGCCATAGCAAAGACCATTAATCTATGTTGCCATGGACGGAGGCCTTGCAAACTGTGAGTAGCTCTGCTTTTCCAAGGAAAGACTTGAATCTCCGAAGGATGTCAAGTCTGCAGAAGGCTTTGGAAGCTGGATTTATTATGTGGTCAGCCCAGGAAATATCTTGGCTGAAGGTGAGGCCTACAATATAAAGAGACTGACCCAATTCCAATGGATGACCAAGGAAATAGGTAGGTTCGTTTGACAATCCTTCTGGAGCGATGGGGTAAAATTGAGATCTTCCAGGATTTAAGGACATTTTCCATTTATCAGACCACTGTCTAATAATTTCCTGATCAGCAGAGAGATCCACCTGCTGGCTGCCTAGCAAGGGGATGGGGTACTTCATGATGCAATGTGGAATTGCCTCAGAAAAGTCATTCATGTAGATGAGGGATAGGATTGGGCCGAAAACTGCCTTGAGGAAATCCAGCCTCTACTGGGAGAGGTGGGGGAGGAGAGGAGATAGCAACATGTTGACTGTGTGAGTGAAGGAAGTCAGAAATCCAGGAATCAAGTTGGCCATCTATGTCACAGGCAAAACAGGATGCTCGACTGTTTACTGCCCAAGATATGTCCAGGGAGATGGTTCTATCTAACCTCTTGTTTGAGATTGAGGGCCTACAACCATTGGTGAGAGAGGAGCACAAGCATGTCCAGAGTTGAGTGACTGGAATTGAATCTAAACTGATGGTCTGCAATCAGAATGTTTGTAAACAGGAAACCCTTGGCATCAGAAGCAATGATGGATTCTATGATTTTGCTTGTAATTATTAATTGGAAAAAACTCACTGACTGATAGTTGGTGGGGTCTGTTTAGCTCTCTTTGTAGATGGGAGTGCTCTTTGCTGACTTGCATACAGATGGGATGTGGCCGAAGGAGAAGGACAGACTGAATAGGGAAGATCAAGAGGAAGCTAGAATAATCGGGCAGGATTTGAGAAGAAGGGCATTGATGCCATTTGGGCCGATCACCAAAGCAGGGTAAAGGCCAGACAGAACTTTCTCTACATTATCGGGTGAGAAGGACACAGAGTCCAGCAGACAGTGAGTGAGATGTGGACAGAATGGGATGGGTTGGATACACCAGATTTGGAGGCAAACATAGAGTTTGGACATTCTGCCTTATCTCAAGCAGTCTGCAGCAATTCCGTTTTGAGGTTGTGGACGGGAGGGGGCGCATACACCAGATATGGACTTGACAAGGCACCACCATGACTTGGAATAAGAAAACTGGTTGAAGAGTTCAGCCTTAAGATTTGTAAGATTGTTTTCTGGCTTGCCTAAGGATGGATATACCTGTTGTGAGCCTTATGGAATGAATGAAAGCTACCCTCAGTCAGGTTAACCTTCCACGCTGCAAAATCAAGCTGCTTGACTGCAATTTCCTCCCCACAGGATTCAATATACCAGTGTTTAGACTTTAGAGGGTGCATAAAAAAGCCTCAGATTGGGATGCGATAAACTGGTGCATGAGGGAAAGTTAAATTTTGTGAAACTATTCCCAGGTGGAATCAATATCAGGCAGCATGGAGATGGTAGTCCAGTCCTTTTGTGAGATGTCAGATTGAAGTCGCTACCAGTTAACAGTTGTTCGCCACCTTACCCAAGTGGTAGAAGCCAAGAAAGAGAATCCTCCGGGCCACCTCCAACTTCGGTTGACACCTTTCCTTAACTTATATGACTAATATTGTTTGGGAATGCATATTAGACAGGAATTTGACTCTGAATTCAGCCCGTTTGTTGCATCATTGCCAAAGCATGGCTGTGTCACTGATGCAGTGCATCTGCATATTCAAGCAGGGATTTGGAATTTTTTCAGGATACCAGTGATAACTAGCCTTCTCTTTGCGAATGACATCTTTAATATCCACCAGCCAGTGGTAACAGATGGAACACTCAGTTTAACCTCCATCTGAGTGACAGTGAGCACATTAATTATCCTGCAATCCTGCATGCATAAATGAGGCTAATGAAGGTATCTAATTGCAAAACATAATTCTTATTTATTCACATACAGTGGGGAGAACAACTATTTGATACACTGCCGATTTTGCAAGTTTTCCCACTTACAAAGCACGTAGAGGTCTGTAATTTTTATCATAGATACACTTCAACTGTGAAAGACGGAATCTAAAATAAAAATCTTGAAAATCATATTGTATGATTTTTAAATAATTAATTTGCATTTTATTGCATGAAATAAGTATTTGATACAGCAGACAAACAGAATTTAATATTTGGTACAGAAACCTTTGTTTGCAATTACAGAGATCATATCTTTTCCGTAGTTCTTCACCAGGTTTGCACAGACTGCAGCAGGGATTTTGGCCCACTCCTGCATACAGATCTCCAGATCCTTCAGGTTTCGGGGCTGTTGCTGGGTAACACAGACTTTCAGCTCCCTCCAAAGATTTTCTATTGGGTTCAGCTCTGTAGACTGGCGAGGCCACTCCAGGACCTTGAGATGCTTCTAACGGAGCCACTCCTTAGTTGCTCTGGCTGTGTGTTTCGGATCGTTGTCATGCTGGAAGACCCAGCCACGCCCCATCGAAAATGCTCTTGTTAAGGGAAGGAGGTTGTTGGCCAAGATCTCGCGATACATGGCCCCATCCATCCTCCCCTCAATATGGTGCAGTCGTCCTGTCCCCTTTGCAGAAAAGCATCCCCAAAGAATGATGTTTCCACCTCCATGCTTCACGGTTGGGATGGTGTTCTTGGGGTTGTACTCATCCTTCTTCTTCCTCCAAACACGGCGAGTGGAGTTTAAACCAAAAAGCTCTATTTTGGTCTCATCAGACCACATGACCTTCTCCCATTCCTACTCTGGATCATCCAGATGGTCATTGGCAAACTTCAGACAGGCCTGGACATGCGCTGGCTTGAGCAGAGGGACCTTGCGTGCGCTGCAGGATTTTAATCCATGACGGCGTCGTGTGTTACTTATGGTTTTCTTTGATACTGTGGTCCCAGCTCTCTTCAGGTCATTGACCAGGTCCTGCCGTGTAGTTCTGGGCTGATCCCTCACCTTTCTCATGATCATTGTGGCTCCACGAGGTGAGATCTTGCCTGGAGCCCCAGACCGAGGGAGGTTGACTGTTATCTTGAACTTCTTTCATTTTCTAATAATTGCACCAACAGTTGTTGCCTTCTCACCAAGCTGCTTTCCTGTTGTCCTGTCGCCCATCCCAGCCTTGTGCAAGTCTACAATTTTGTCCCTGATGTCCTTCGACAGCTCTCTGATCTTGCCCATTGTGGAGAGGTTGGAGTCTGATTGATTGAATGTGGACAGCTGTCTTTTATGCAGATAACGAGTTCAAACAGGTGCAGTTAATACAGGTAATAAGTGGAGAATGGGAGGGCTTCTTAAAGACAAAACTAACAGGTCTGTGAGAGCCGGAATTCTTACTGGTTGGAAGGTGATCAAATACTTATTTCATGCAATAAAATGCAAATCAATTATTTTAAAATCATACAATGTGATTTTCAGGATTTTTGTTTTAGATTCCGTCTTTCACAGTTGAAGTGCACCGATGATAAAAATTACAGACCTCTACGTGCTTTGTAAGTGGGAAAACCTGCAAAATCGGCAGTGTATCAAATACTTGTTCTCCCCACTGTACATGCAGGTAGTCCCTCCTCTAATGCCAATCCTCCTACCCAAGGTTTTTTTTTCTTTTTTCTCTGAGAGTCACAGCACAAAAAATGTTTTCAGATGTTGGTCTTGTAAGATTGAACAACTTCAATGGTGAGATGTTGCTCATGTGATGCCTCCCTCCTTTCTGAATCCAGTGGTATGTGGTTTGTGCAGAAATTTTACTGGTAGTCAAGTTATGCACAAGTAATTTTTAATACCTAAATTCCTTCAACACTAACCCTTTATCTCCCCATATCATGAATTGGAATGGGGAGGAAATCTTAGGAAAAGGAGTACGATATGAGAGCGATAAAACAGTAGTTTTTAGTATAGTGCCTATATTCCTTCAAAACATTAATGTAATCCATTATCATCCGACTTTGGTTGCTGGCTTCAGTACTCCTTTGGAATCTTTCCCTGTCCTCACTCTTTTTCCTCTGCACAGGTTGGAGTATTTGACAATGTTTGTGGTGTTTATTTAAATACCGATGTAGAATTTATATTTTGCTCGATAGTGGAATTAATTGTTTGCTGCGGTGGCTTTTTGGCCAATAAAAAAGGTTGATTCCCTTCCTAAAATTAGGGGTGTATTTGCTCTTTGAACAGTAGCATCGAATGATGTGCTTATTTGTCCCGAAATTCTAGTTTATCTTTTCATTCGAAGGATTTAGTGTCATTTTATTTGAAGGAATGGCAGATGCAGTTGACAACCTGGAAACGCAAGTTATACGTGGACGTCACTGTTACTTGTTCTTTTGTAGCTCATCTTTGAACATGTAGATGGTGAGATGTTTATGTCGGGTCCTTCTATATCTCGATATTTAAATCAAAATTGATACTAATATTTGGTGCATGTTTATATGTTCTCAGAAAGTTGGAGGATACTTAAATAATTTATAGGATGTTCGCAGAAGTCCTTTAAGTGCTGTTGGCTTGACTTGAAGAGTCAGATTGTGCAAAGTATGCTCTGAATTTGTTTTGCTTTTCCACTTGGTATTCTTCTTCATGGGGCATGGATTCAAAATGCAATTGTTTAGTTTGCAATGGTTTATAAAAAAAAATTCAATCATTTTTGCCTGTCTTTACTTGGATGTGATCATTGCCTAATGCTCATTTACCTTGTATTTGTAATGTTAAAATATTGTTACGAATTTCGGTCCGCCCGGCGTGCGATCGGCCACGTAACTCTAATCGCGACCGCATCGCCCACCGGTCGGACAATTCAGTCGTGACCCTCCTGGAACAACGCCAGGAGCTAGTCACGGGTGGGGGTTTAACCTCACCACAATCGTGCCAATTGGCCACCCGCGCAGGATAGGGTTGTTCGCCAAATTCGACCTACCTAACTACCTACGCGAGTAGTCAACTGGGCGATCGTACCTCGCCGCAGGTCGGCCAAGGACACGAACCTCTTAAGCGATCCGTTCCGTCCTACCGTGATAACCGAGCCGTGTTATCGCCGACCTCGATGGATGCGATTCTGTTTATCGGGTGTTGAAACCCACTACCAGTTATTCCACGAGGTAGGGTGGCACTTTCAACATAGGGAGAGGACGCAATGAGCGGGAAACATTTCACAAGCACATTTATTGCACACACAAGCAAGGGGCAGTCATGCAATTTACAGGCAATGCAATGGAAATTAATCGTGCACGGGACGGGGACAAAGACACGAGCAAGGCAAAAGCACTACAACCGACTATTAGTTATTCTTTACAAGCACTTAAACTGTTTTACTTATGGAGACTGGCGCCACAAACACACATACAAAAGCCCAAAGAAATAAAAGGAAGAGCGTGACCGTGTGGTGAGCTCCCCAAGATCGTGTCCTCCACGATTCGGGTCCGCACACGATCTGAGGCGACTCCGCCATGACCACCGACCCCCTCAAAGTGCCCTCGATCCAGAGCGACCCAGCCAGCACGGTCCGGTGAGCGAGGTCCAGCGAGCGAGCCTTCGCGTCCGCTCACACGCATGCCTCAGACCTTGTCGTCGCGCTCACGTTTCTCCTCAGCGGAAAAACTCTCGCCCTCTCTTTCCATTTCTTTTTCCAAACTCAACTCGCTCGCGCTCGCGTTCCACCCCTTTTCTTCACCAAGCCCCGCCCCTTGTGCTCGCATTCTGCCTCTTTTCCACCAAGCCCCGCCCCTTCTCAACTCCCGCCCTTCCTTCCAGAACATGCGGGAAACTTCCAGAAGGAAGGGTTTTCCCGCCAAATCGGCGACGCTCGCACCGCCACGGTATTCTTCTTTTTCCATTGCAGGGTGAAATCCACCGCGGCGATGCCATTCGTTCGGGGGAGGGGGGCGGGGGCCACCTGCTTTTCCTCATCGAAGGCCAGGCCTCTGGCAACCGTGTGCCAAGGTAGAACGCGGTGGTTGTTGAGGCGGCGTGGTTGGCGTTTGTTGTAATGGTGGCGTGGTTGGCATTGTGGTTAAGGTGGTTGTTGTGTGGTTGACCCAAAATAACAATAGATAAAGAAAAACGGCTATCTCAAAGAGTCGCAGCCCGATGAACACACGAATAATTCCCTCTGAACAACGCTGGGGAACTAACTGAACAAAAAGTTACCGGCATAACTGACCTGAGGACCTTTATGGTGTATTGCAAATTTCCACAGCCGTAACACTATGTTCAATCACAAGTACAAACTGTAATTTCATGGAAGTTTTGATATAAAAATACAAGCTCTTAACACTGACATAAAAATTCTGCAGATCGCAGAGAAGATATCCAGATAAAGCCTGAAGAAATGGATGGAGTCACAATAAAAGGCAAGAATGTTATTCTCAATTTGAGGTCAATGCTGCATCAATCAGATGCTCATTTGTGTTTACGATCATGTCGGCTTTGCAGTTGCTACCTTTGTGGTTCTCCATTGTCTACATTTTCTGTAGGTGAAAAGGATTTGGGGAAGGTGGAATGTATCCAAAGTATAGTTCTTTCAACGTCTATTGAGGCTTTGAGCAGGGTTTCCATGAAGGAGGAGGCCGATGATGTTGAAAACGAAGCCAACTATGCAGCTGGTAAGCAAAACATAATAATATTGTATTTATTACCCCAAGCATGCGAATCGAAAAGCGGGGGTAAGCAATCAGTTCACTTTTGTCTGTCCACAAATATCAGTTTATGATTGAGGAACAACTTGATTTCAATTGAATATTATATTTTCAACATGAATCGGAAAACGAACCTGGAGTTTAGCAGCACTTTGGCTCTAAATTTGTCCCGACCGATTGCACATGCACAGAGCGGAGTGAGATAATTTTTAGCTCATCTGGACTTTAGTCAGGTGAGGTTATGCGATCGAGCAGTGTCTGCAGGTGAGTGAGTCAGTGAGTCTGTAAACATTGTAGTCATTATCGTTGAATCACACACACAATTTTGATGAAACTTGGCCACAAGCTTCATATCTGATGCCGAATGAAGGTATATTGACCGCATCAAAATTTGCGCTCATTGAGGGGGTCCATGGGGGGGGTTGACCTCCCCCCCCCCTAAATAGATATCTGTTCTCTTCTCTGAAAATACAGACACAGTTTTGATGAAACTTGACCACAACCTTCATCTCCCATGATGTACCAAAGTTTATTGACTACATCAAAATCTGTGCTCATTAAAGGGGTGTATGGGGGGGGGTTGACTCAGGGGTGGTGGGTCAAACCCCCCCCCCCTACAAATAGGTACCTGTTCTCTTCTCTGAAAATAGACACAATTTAGATGAAAGTTGACCACAACCTTCATCACCCATAACATACCAAAGTGTATCGACCGCATCAAAATCTGCGCTCATTAAGGGAGTCTGCAGGGCAGGGTTTTACCCCACAAAATAGGTATTTGCTTTCTTCTCCGAACTACACATATAATTTCAATGAAACTTGACCACAACCTTCATCAACCATGATGTAGCTAAGTTTGTTCATGGCATCAAAAAATTCAGGGTCTCATGAGGTCTGCGGGGGGTTTGAGTGACTGTTGCTCCTGATCCAGGTGAACTTCAGGACAGGCGTTCCTATTTTTTTTATTCTGTCTGCCTGTCTGGCAGTCAAACAAAATAGAAAATCATTCTGAATGTGAAACTCACTGTTTTAAGGACATCATAAAGGACACAAACAACAGGCACAAATAACTAAAGTAACGTGTTATACATAGGGTGGTGAAATAAACACTGCATCAACTGTGGTAAACTTCCGGAATTACTTTTTCATACGACTTTTAAAATCATTATCTTATTGCAGTTTAATTATATACTTGCACACTGTATTGGGTAAGGTGTTCTATGAACACTCCAGTTTAATGCATGTTTTACATACTTCGTTCTACTTTCAAATCAATTTGAGTGAATTTGGCTATAATTTTCTGCCTTACATCACCAATAAATTATCTATACCTAATTTGTCTTTTTGTACTAAAAATAACCTGTCATGCATAATTGTAATGCCCTGTATGGCAAGTCTGAATCGATCTTCCATTTGTTGTTTTGTTATTTTCTTCATAGAAATTAGACTGCAAACCCATTTTATGGCAGGACCTAATTAATTATAATGGAATGTCTCTTTTTTGTGCTTCATCTCTGTGCTAGATAAATATCCTTAAAGTTAACTGAAGAGATTGGGGTCTTTTTCTTTCTCTCTCTCTCTCTCTCTCTCTCTCTCTCTCTCTCTCTCTCTCTCTTTCTCTCTCTCTCTCTCTTTCTCTTTCTCTTTCTCTTTCTCTTTCTCTTTCTCTTTCTCTCTTTCTTTCTCTTTCTCTTTCTCTTTCTCTTTCTCTTTCTCTTTCTCTTTCTCTTTCTCTTTCTCTTTCTCTTTCTCTTTCTCTTTCTCTTTCTCTTTCTCTTTCTCTTTCTCTTTCTCTTTCTCTCTCTTTCTCTTTCTCTTTCTCTTTCTCTTTCTCTTTCTCTTTCTCTCTTTCTCTCTTTCTCTCTTTCTCTCTTTCTCTCTTTCTCTCTCTCCAGAGCATCGGTGCCTCCGAAGCAGCATGCTGAACGAGGGTTATACAGGGTGGTTTGTCATTGCCTTCCCAGCAGTAGTTAGGACAGGAATTTGGAAATTATTCAGGGTGCCGCAATAACTTGCCTACTCTTTGTGAAGGGCACCCTGGGAACTTTAACGTCCACCAACTAATGCCGACAGACTGGACGCCCAGTTTAGTGTCCATCCAAGGGACGGCACACACATTGATGAATCACCCTGCCTGTGAAGCACCGAGATGACAGTTTATAGCTGGGTCAGGATTAAAACCCAAGCTAAATAGCGAAGAGGTGAGTGTGCATACATCCAGGCCATCCTATCAGCCCTAGGGAGTCTTACTTCCAGTTAAATTATATTTTTAAAATATTTTCCAGAGATTAGATGTTCACTGGTGAGGACTGTGGCTTGTTCCCATTCTAGGTGTATATGATTATGATCCATCTGCACAATGTGACTAAACATGGGGAAAAAGAAAGGTAAACGGTAACCTAGAACCAACTTGGTATTTTTACATTTTGTGAGATGTGAGCAATAAAGTTCTGAGATGTGAACAGCTGTCCAGGATTAAAGGCAATGATGTACCTCATATGATTTCTTGCATCCGAAGTGAATACAATACATCTTCCAAAGAGACAGTGAAAATTAAAAGGAAAAAAAAAAGAGTGTAGACTGGAGTGCCTTTACCATAGTGTTATAAAATAGAAGTATCCCTGAAAAATATTTGCTCCAACTTGACTGACCCTGAAAGATTATTCCCACTGATGCAGTTACCAAGTGTTTTGTTTGTATGTTGTGCCACCATTGGAATTACCTGCACATTTGTTGAGAGCTCAGATTCGTGCAGGACACGCACTTACTGACCTTTCTGTAAACAGATATGACCATTTGGAAGGAATATTGCATGTTTATGTTGCAGCATTTACAACATGGAATTCATGGAGATACTTGAAATATGTCTTTCAACCCTGACAAATCTCACACACTCACTCTGCCCTTCTGAAAGGACCTTCTAGCAGACCCTCCCAATCTACTTTGTCAACAAACCTCTTGAAGAAGAAATGTTTGGGCATCACCATCAGCTATGATCTTTCTTGGGCAACTATATATTCAAGTTACCCTCCAAAGCCAGTCGTTGAATGTTCACCCTCCGTCGTGCAAATACTTTCTTTTCTTGACAAATCTGAACTTTTATTAGCTTGTATGGCATTCATCCGCAGCACGATGGTGTACTACCCTCCCCTTTGGCTGGTGCACCTGCCTCACACCTTGCATTTCTTGAAGCTGTAGAAACCAAGGCCCTTAAAATCATTGGAATCTCCCATGATTAAGTGTTGTACGATACACTTGGTGACAATTGATACTTTCGTTAGGTGCTGTTGGAACTTGTTTATTTATTTAATATTCAGGGAAAGGGGGTGGGGATGAGAAGGATAAAAATAAAGACGATTTTGCATAATAATAAATAAATGGTGTCAAGAGAAACTATTGTGAGTTTATTAGAATGTTGAGAATGTAATCATTGTTTATTTATTTTTGTATTTTTTTTTACATTTGATTGCAGAAAGAACAGTGGAGTATGTGCGACAGTTCCCTTGCACGAGATGCACCCAATCCTTCCACACTGAGATTGATCTTCAGATGCACATGGAAAGGCATCCACAGAGCCCTTCATACAGCAGACATAAATGCAGTTACTGTCACTACAGTAGTGATTCGTCAGGAAATTTGCGAACACACTTAAGGATTCATACCGGTGAGCGCCCATACGAATGCTCTATCTGCGGCAAGACATTTGCTCAGTTGGGACATGTTAAAGCACACAACTTGAATCACACTGGGCAGCGTCCATACAAATGCTCCCTTTGTGACAAATCATTTGTGTCGGCAAGCCATCGAAAGAGGCACATGATGTCCCACACTGGCGAGCGTCCGTACAAATGTTCTGTGTGCCCTAAGGCATTTGTGCAATTTAATACATTAAATACACACATGAGGATCCACACCGGGGAACGCCCTTACAAGTGCACTGTGTGTGACAGAACATTTACTCAAGAGTCTGGCATTCGCATTCATTTCAAAAGTCATACCGGAGACCGGCCACATAAGTGCTCTGTATGTGGAAAGGCATTTGTAGAGGTAAGATATCTGAAAACCCACATGACTGTTCATACCCAAGACCGGCCGTACAAGTGCTCTGTTTGTGGGAAAAGTTTTTCCCAAAATGCTCATGTTAACGAACACATGAGTGTTCATACTGGGCATCGTCCACACAACTGCTCTGTTTGTGGAAAAACTTTCCGAACTTTGTCTAATGCCCGGAAACACATGCGTGTTCACACCAATGACCGACCCTACAAATGCACTGTCTGCGCAAAGATGTTCTCTCGTATGTCACATGTTTGTAAGCATATGAAGACTCACAGTGATGAATTCGCACTCGCACAGGCACCATCAGTACCCTAAAAGATAATGGATAGCAACCAAAAACTTGTACTATTTGGCATTATATCTTTACATAATTCATTAATGTATTGCTTATGTATGAAAACTAAACCGAATTGGATTTCCAAACAACAGTGAGGGAGAATTTCATTGTGAGGATCAGACAGTAAACTTTAACGTGACACATGACATCATAAATGTCAAGCCCTTCACATCTTCATTGTTCTTGTAAAATGGAAAAATAACAATGCCCCGGTCCCAAGAATGAGACAGACTTTCAGTTAAGTACAGTATTTGTGATGAAATACTATTGAGACAGTAAATAAATGTTGTTGATTCATAACTATTTATTTGATTTATAATAGCTGTGTGTCCGCTGCACCCTGTGGCTGGCAAATGCTTCTGCATCTGTTCCAAGCACACAGTATTCAGAATGGATGTTAACTCTTACAACATCACCGATGAGACATAATGACATTATTTGCCATATTTTTTTTTCACAGCATAGAACCAACAATTGAAATTGCCTACTTTTGGGAATAACTTTTTTCCACTTATTCAAATATAATGAACTAGAAAGCATCTCAAAATGCAAACCCCATCTGCATCCGCTTTGGACTCAAACTAAACTTGACGAAAACGACAGTGAAAAAAATTGTAAATTTTATTAATTAGGCCTAGTGTCCTTCATATTCTAAAAATAAAGGTTTTTTGAAAATTTGATGGCAAAAGCTCAATTGTTAAAAATGTTATGTCCTGGACAGACACACTGAAGCTCATTTGTAAATAAATAAATAAATAAATAAATAGGCACGGAAGCGATATTTTTTTTTTGTAGCGAGGCATCTCATGCTTGATGTGCTGCGGCAGGGCTAATGAGGACTATTTATAGTCACTATGACTTTCACATTTTGTTCCAATTTTTTTTTTTCCATATTCACATAAAGGTTTGGTGAAAATATGACAAAAGCTCAAATGGTAAAAAAGTTATGGCCTGGACAGACAGACAGACACACATGAGCGAATGCAAAACTATATCTCCTGCTGTGTAATGGGATGGCCTAATGAAACAGATGCCAATCATACTTCCAATCATCAGCAAGGTCATAAAATTCATCATCACAGTTGATATGAAATTCTTCCTTTTCTCCAACAACCTCATCTCAGATCACCAATTTGGTTTCAGACCAGGTCACTCCACCTTGGGGATGCTGCTTCCACTCACCCAACAATTGATGGAGCCCTCAATGTCAGACATGAGATCAGGGCTGTCTCGCAGGCCATAGCTCGTGCTTTTGATACAATCTGGCATCCTGCCTTACTCTCCAAATTATGTCTGGTATCCAAGGCCAACTCCATACATGGCTTATTGACTTCCTCTACTCTTGTTGCCAAGGTGTGGCACTCGACAGAATCATTTCATCTCCTCCCTGTCAAAGCTGGAGTGCTTCAAGGCAAAGTTTTGGGCCCAGTCCTACAACTGATTTTCATCAATGATCTCTCGATAGAAAATCCTCTTTATCTATATGCTGATGTCTCGACTCTTTGCCGTGACATCTCTCATCCTTCAGACAGTCACGCCACAGCCTCTTCCCTCTCTTCAAACCTTGAAAAAAAATCACAAGCTGGTCAAACGCTTGGATTATGTCTCACTCCAGACAAATCTCACACTCTCGTCATCTCTCTCTGAAAGGACTGTCTGGCAAACCCTCCTATCTATTTTCTTAACTATCTTGTTGAGGAAGTTCAGCCACTCAAACTCCTGGGACTCACTATCAGCCATGACCTTTCTTGGGGAAACCACATTCCAAAGTGGCCTCAAAAGCCAGCTGCTGACTGGGCATCCTGTGTCATACAAAGTCCTTCCTTGGTACACCTGAACTCCGACCCACTTACAAGGCCTTCATCCACAGATTCCTGGAGTACTGCTCTCCCCTCTGAGATCACTCCCTTACCTCACATCTTGCCCAGCTTGACACTGTGGAAACCAAGGCCTTGAAGATTATTGGATTCTCCCACAATGAAGCTGAGTCCCTGGGCTTATCACTTTGCCATTGCAGAGAGGTTGGTGGTCTCTGTTTTCCACCACCTACCAACTGGTCTTGCACCCCCCTGCTCTTTCTGTGCTTTACCCACCCTCCCCTCTCCCCCTAGTTTTCTGCAGGGCTCACACGGTCCACCATCAACCCTCTTCTGCTGAAACGACCTCAATCCAGGATCACTGCTCACATCCATTCATTTACTCCTCTTTTTCCCCTCCTGTGAAATAAACTTCCACATCCTCTTCAATCTCATGCTTCCCTCCAAGTCTTCAAGACAGCTGTTGACCACTATCTCAGATTGTCCCCAATCAAAAACCATGATCTTCTCTACCCTCGTTCACCTCACCCAAATCCCTCCTCATTCCTATTTTCCAGTTTTCCCTCCTTGGAGTTTCCTTCTGTATCCATCTTGTCCACCTCATGCATATGTGTTTTGCATCCTGTTTTTATCTCGGGTCCTGATCCATTCAATGTACTATCTTTTTCATGAGCCTCAATTATGTATACACTCTGGGGCAAAAAAATTGCGCTTGTTTTTTTTCCTTTCAAATTTAGATGCACAGATGTGCAGTACATACTCCAATTTAAATTGATTACTCATGTTACAGTAGCTAAAAGCTCTCCATGCAGTTTATGGCAATGCTTATGAAAAAATTCATGTTTTAAGAAGTTTTGTTCTCAAAAAAACGAAAATTGCGAAATTCACATATATTCGCCTTTCATCATGAAAGGGCAATATCCCAGGTAAGACAAAATGGATCAAAATTTTACTCATAAAAAAGGAAGATAAGACTGTTTGAGTTGCTCTTTGTCACAAAAAATTTCAAGAAAATATTTTACTGTTTGAAGTACTGTGTAGTATTAAAGATCTGCAATGCATTTTTTGGGTGTTGTCATGCTTTTTGACTGTTTAATGCATATGTAGTGCCTAAATTGCTCTAATTTATGTCTTGTACAGTTAGTGGAGGTCATGTTTTTTTGTGTTTCAGTTTAGAAATGCCTCCAAAGAAAGAGATGTTCCATGTTAATGGGGATATTAAAAATCGAATTGCTTGTCTTCGTCAAGTGTACAAGACATATTCTGAAGTCCACAAGCTCCTGAAGGAGAAAATCCCTATTTCTCTGTCTACCATAAAGAGACTAGGTCTATAGTTCCAGAAAACTGGTTCTACTGCCAGGAAGAATGGATCTGCACAGATTCTGCAAAACTACACAGAATTCTATGTCTACAATCCTTCCTGCAGAATGAAGAATCTACATATTTAATTGGCTCATCACCCACAAAAACTGTCTCCCATACCTCATGTCTACCAATTTCTATTTTGGCACATACACCACTGCCTGCACCCAGTGCACCTCCACCACTGCCCTCACCCGCTGCACCTCCACCACTGCCCGCCCCCGTTGCACTGTTGCCACTGCTCGCCCCCGTTGCACCGTCGCCACTGCCTGCCCCGTTGCACCGTCGCCACTGCCCGCCCCTGTTGCACCGTCGCCACTGCCCGCCCCTGTTGCACTGTTGCCACTGCCCGCCCCCGCAGCACCGTCGCCACTGCCCGCCCCCGCAGCACCGTCGCCACTGCCCGCCCCCGTTTCACCGTCACCACTTCCAATATTCTCAGCAACCTCACTCCACAACCGTAACCAACTATTATCTACAAAATTCTCACATTCTGCTACTTGCTGCAAATTATCGATGCGTTCCTTCAACCAAGTAATAACCATCCTCAAGTGGACAATTTCCTCACATTTCCTACAACATTAAGAACCCTCTGCTCCCCCTCATTGTTGACGTGGCCCACATTGAGCAACTGTTACATTTTACGTACTCCTTTTCCTTTCTCCTTAGGTCTCTATTTATAACGTTCTTTACCCCCATACTCCCAAGGCCCCAACTGATTTCACACTCAACTTATCACGAGGCCTCCTTCTGCTTCTTTCAATAAACTAACTCACCTACCCGCTAAAACTGTTATGAACACAAAAAAAAAAAAATGCAGTTCCACAGCCACTGACACAAATCTCAATAACAAAATATACAAATCAAGATTTGTAGAGTGATGAATCAAGATTTGTAGAGTGATGAATCAAGATTTGAGCTTTTCAGTGATGCCCCAGATCTAGTGAGAGATTCAACCCTGAGAAAATTCCATCAACTGTGAAGCAGGGAGAAGGTGGAATCATGGTCTGGGGTGCATTTTCGTCTGCTGTTATTGGTGACCTGATAAGGTGTGAACAGTCATATACTGCCAAGGAATACCAGAAAAGATTCAAGAAAGGATTACTTCCCAGCCTACAAAAGTTATTTCCTGGAGAGAAAAGCAAAGTCATCATTTTTCAACAAGATAACGCACCTGCCCATACTGCAAAAGCCACCAAAAGTGGTTGGAGAAAAAGTCCCTGAAACTTATGTTCTGGCCTGGTCTGAGTCCCGATTTGAACCCCATAGAGAATCATTAGGCCTATATTCAGCACAAACTTATTGGAAGGAAATTTGCAAATTCTGATTAACTTTGGGAAGTTGTCAAACATGAATGGGACAATATTGACATTTCTCGGTGCAAGAAGCTTTCTGAAAGTTTGACCAAAAGACTGGATTATTTAAAGAGAGCTAAGGGATAAGTTATTCCACATTGATTTGTGCAGTTATTTCTGCATGTTCTGGTTTCTTCGTGTTTTTTTTAATGTATGGTAAAATAGTTACGACAAAAAAAAATTTAAAAATTGACTTAGCTCATTTTTTTTTGCCTCGGAGTGTACAAAATATAAAAAGTGCAATGGGTGACATGCTGTGTACAATTTGCTTTGCAGGGCATGCTGACATGATATCCTGTTAAATGCTCCCATTTTATTTCCTTCACTCTCTTCAAACTGAGAAGGTACCAGAAACATTTGACGATTTGCTTGGATTGACGAAGTGCTGGAATTAAATAATAATAGTTCCATTCATGGTTATGCTCTATCAATAGTGATGACATTGCCAAAGCAAACACTAGACTGAAAATGCAATTATTGGTTTGTCATTGCTTCTACCGACAGGGTAGTAACTTGGAATTTGGCCAGGGTATGAAAATACAGCCAGACAAAAATGCTACAGTAAGAACTACAGTATATGAGAGTTGTATTCTCATATACCATACTAGAGTAGTCTGCAGAGAATTATTCCAGGAAAGGAATATTATTTTTGCCTGGGAATGGACTATTATTTTCCAATGGTTCCCTACGACTTTAACATTCACCAGGGAATCCGAACAGATAGGACACCACACTTAATGTCCCTTGGAAGGATGGTGCAGTGATGCATGCCTTGCCTATAAAGCACCAAGGTAACATTTTGTAGTCGAGTCAAAAAGCTCATTGGTGAGTATGATCTCTTCACTTCCTGTTCACACACAAGATATGAAATTTTTAATCACTTCATATGAGCTTGACAAACACAGAAAGAGAAAAATAGTGAACGAATAGTGTTATTCCATCCTTTTTTGTTGACTTATTTTTGGAATAAAAAAATTAATACGGCTGAAAAATAGTCTCTATGCTACTAAAACTCAGTGAAATTTTTAGGATTGCTACTGCAAGCCATACCAAGGGCAAGGCATCTCTGTAATTAAAAATTTTAAATGAGAAAATAGGTTTAAAATCATTTGCTTTGTGAAAATTGTGTCCTGGTGATTCTGGTGCTGTATATGTAAAGCTTGCTGTTTTGTCTGCAATCATATGTATGTTAACGATCTGGTATATTTTACAAGAGTCGATGTTGGATGGGGCTTGCAGGATGTCCTAGAGATATGTACACTAGCCTCTAAGCCATCTGGCTTGGGTTTGAATCCCAATCCAGCTATAAACTGTCATCCCGGTTTTTTCACAGGCAGAGCGATTCATCATTGTGTGTGCTGTCCATCAGATAGACGTTAAACGGAAATCCTGTCTGCCAGCATTAGTTGGTGGATGTTAAAGATCCCACAGTATCCTTCTCGAAAAGTAGGTGAGCTCTCGCCGGCACCATGGCCAAATTCTAAATTCCTGCCTCGACATTCTGAGTTGGAGTGGCGACCCAACTCGGATTGTAGCCGAGTAACTGCTTCGGCAGCAACAATGTTCTGCAGAGGGCATGGGACATGACAATGATGATGATGATGATTTTTGAGCTGTTACTTATATGATTATAAATGCTGCCAATAGTGAAGTAATATGTATTGTGTTTGTTGTTGTCCTTCTGGTTGTTATGTAAAACCATAGATGTTGATTTTTTTTAATACATGTCAAGGCTCGGATGAGAGCTAACACACAGAACATATAACAAAAGGAGCAGGAGACGAGAGGGTGGGAGAGGGAAGGACAAAACAGTTGGGAACAGCCATTAGGATATCTGTGGAAGGGTGAGGGATGGGGTGAGATACACGGGGTAAAAATATGGACACTACAGGGACTTTCAGGTACTTACACGACAGGGACTTTCAGGAAGGAAAGCAGGGAATTTGAAGGAGGTGGGTTTGAGGTGGATTAGTGGGGGTAGAAAAGATCATGGTTTTGGATGGGGGAAAATAAAAGATTGTGGTGAACAGCTGTTTGAAGACCTGGAGGGAAGAATGAGATTGAAGAGAGTGTGGGAGTTTGTTCCAAAGGCAGGAAAAAAGAGGAATGAAAGGGTGAAGGTTAGCAGTGATTCTTGATTTTGGTAGTTTTACCAGAAGGGGGTTGCTGGCGGACCTTGAGCACCTTGTGGGAATATGGGGGGCACATATCTCAGATAGAGCCCGGGGGTGGGGGGGCAGGCTGGAGAGGAGACGGGAGAAGATATTTTCTTTTAATGACAGAATAATTTCATGGAGTGTGTATGCAATCATACAATACAGATGTGAGTGAAGGTTTTTCGCCCAAATATGAAGGAATGGTGCTGCACCAACAAAACTCATCAGTGCAAATGTAAGTGCTTTTCTTTGTAATTTCTTTCCAATGTCACACATGATAACAGAGAATGGGTTTTCTGATGCTATTGGCATAGATGTCATGTTCTTGGTCCTAAACGCTTTTGAAAAGTGAAAGCAAAGTTTTAATTCCAACTTGTATAATATGGTTGTAATGTGTTTGATGCTGATTGAGTTATTGTTTGCATTGGAAAATAAAAAGTGTCAGTTCTTTGTGTGTAATGGTGTTTTCAGTTTGGTTATTGAAAGAAGCGAATGACAATTTTGCATGGCGGTAATCGCTTGACTGGACTCCAATATAGACTGTCAATAGGGGTGTGTCATCCTGCTTCTGACTTTCTAAGTAAAAGGCCTAGGTAATTGTAAGTTACATCTATATTATCTTGATATCAAATTTATCGAGAGAAGTATCGCCATCTCAGATCATTGACCATCCAAAACGATGATCTTTTTTCTACCCCGTTAATCCTCTGCTCTTCATGGAGCTCTTCATGCCAACACATCCTACAACCATAACCACCATTTTAAGCCCCATCATTTAGGGTAAAACTCAGTTCCATGCTCTGTCACAAAAACGTTTTCAATGCTCATATTGGGATTGTGGAGAAAATTGATGAAAGACAACAAGGACTCCACCAACAACAAAAAAGGTCCTTTCCCAAAATACAAAACCATATTAAGTTGAACAAACATTTTTGTTTCTACGCTTAAGCACAATACGCAGGCCCAGATTGAGGCTATCAGGGGCCAAAGGATAATAGGAGGGTTGAATCGAAGTAGAGATTACATATTGTGCATAAAAATTTATCAAACTAATTCATTAAAACATAAATTTCCAAAAAACTCCAAAATGCTGATCAACATATCTGCACCACAAAGACAGTGATCTGTGATACATGACATGATTAAAAAAAAGTATGCGGACACCCCTTCTAATGAGTGGATTCGGCTATTTCAGCCACACCCATTGCTGACAGGTGTATAAACTCAAGCACACAGCCATGCAATCTCCATAGACAAACACTGGCAGTAGAATGGGCCATATTGAAGAGCTTAGTGACTTTCAATGTGGCACCGTCACAGGATACCACCTTTCCAACAAGTCAGTTCGTCAAATTTCTGCCCTACTAGAGCTGCCCTGCTCAAATGTAAGTGCTGTCATTGTGAAGTGGAAACGTCTAGAGTAACAACAGCTCAGCCGCTAAGTGGTAGGCCACACAAGCTCACAGAATGGGACCGCCGAGTGCTGAAGCGTGTAGCGTGGAAAAAAAATTCTGTCGTTGGTTGCAATGCTCACTAGTGATTCCAAACTGTCTCTGGAGGCAACGTCAGCACAAGCACTGTTCGTTGAGAGCTTCATGAAATTGGTTTCCATGGCCGAGCAGCCACATACAAGCCTAAGATCACCATGCACAATGCCACGTGTCGGTTGGAGTGGTGTAAAGCTCACCGCCATTGGACTCTGGAGCAGTGGAAACACTTTCTCTGGAGTGATGAATTCACACACGTGATGCTCTACCCAATCATGGGCAGAGTGCAAATTTTCAATGCCCTAGGTCACTTGGTTTGGCAGCCATGTTCGTTTGAAAACCGAGTGATGAATCACACTTCACCATCTGGCAGTCTGAGGGATGAATCTGGGTTTGCCGGATGCCAGGAGAACGCTACCTACCCAAATGCATCGTGCCAAGTGTAAAGTTTGGTGGAGGAGGAATAATGGTCTGGGGCTGTTTTTTATGGTTCTGGCTAGGCCCCTTTGTTCCAGTGGAGGGAAATCTTAACGGTACAGCATACAATGACATTATAGATGATTCTGTGCTTCCATCCTTATGGCAACAGTTTGGGGAAGGCCCTTTTCTGTTTCAACATGACAATGCCTCCATGCACAAAGTGAGGTCCAGACAAAAATGGTTTGTCGAGATCTGTGTGAAAGAACATGACTGGCCTGCACAAGCCAACCCCATCTGACCTCAAACCCATCTAACACCTTTGGGATGAATTGTAATGCCGACTGCGAGCCAGACCTAATCGCCCAACATCATTGCCCAACTTCACTCATGCTCTAGTGGCTGAATGGAAGCAAATACCCATAGCAATGTTCTAACATCTCAAGGAAAGGCTTCCCAGAAGAGTGGAGGCTGTTATAGCAGCAATTGGGGACCAACTCCATGTTAATACCCATGATTTTGAAATTAGATGTTGGACGAGCAGGTGTCCACATACTTTTGGCCATGTAGTGTATGTCCCTTCTCCATTACTTTTCACTTTGCTTTACTTAAACCAAAATAGTTTTCTTTCTTGTTTTGGCTGTGGCAAAGTCATCAATGATTTTTTTTTTAATACATGATCTTAGGCTCGAAGTGGAGCAGACACACACACACACACACACACACACACACACACACACACACACACACACACACACACACACACACACACACACACACACACACACACACACACACACACACATACACACACACACACATTGTTGCAGTTCTCAGAATAGCATGCTTCCAACAGATAGTGGTCCCAAGACAGTTATTCCATTAATATACATGTAGATAGTCCCTTCCCTTTTGTCTAGCGGGACAACAGGGAGCGTGCGTTGCGATGATCTCATAGCTCGGTTTGCTTACATCATATTGTTACGGTTGTGGAAATTCGCAAACCACCATTCAGGGCCCGTAGGTGAGATATCTCTAAGTACATATGTAGTTATCCCCAAACCCGTCGTATAGAGGGAATTTATGTGATTCATCGGGGCTGCGACGCTTTGAGAGAGCCATTTTTTCTGTTCTATCTTTATTTTGAACCAACCACGTCTCAACCGCCATCACACAACAACCACCATGCCAGCCATCGTCACCAACTGCAACCACCCTCCAACCCTCGGACAACAACAATGCCAACAGCCACGACCTTTACCTTCACAACTCGCTCCCACATCATCGCATCACCGCCATTCCCAAACGGCACCATAACCATCAAACCACAACCGAAAACCCTCCACCACCTTCACCTCTCTCCTTCTACGGCCATTCCCACACCACCTATGAACACTGAGCATCGGGCTGTCTCGGGCCCGTTCGGCGATTGGTGCCGAACGCACTGAGCCGCGAGCGCAAATAGCGGCCTTTCCGAGGGAGAATTCGGATCAAGAACGCTACATGCCCACTTTTCCTCCGTTCAATTAGCAAGTGCGGGGCGGCTTGGCCCCGCCTCCAGGCGCGTCTGTGTGAAATCGATATATGCAAATTCTAGGATCAGGGGAGATTCACGCCCCCTTTCCTCCGACCAATGGGCGAGCGTGGCTCCGCCCCCGAGGTCATCCTGATCCAGATACTTGCATATTAGCTGCTCCTGCCGGCCTATAAGAAGGCGAGCGCAAGGCGAATGAAGTCAGTCGAGTCGGGTGGTGAAGTGAGTTGAGTCGGGTGGCGAAGTCATCGATGTGTCATCGGGTTGGGTTCTGGAGTCGGCTGAGAAGAGTTGCGGGAAGAGGCAAAGGAGCTCGGGTCTGAGGTGAGAAGGACGGCGGTCGGCGACGAGGTCGCAGTGTGGGATCGCTCGTCGCGGGACCAAAGGCAGCCAGCCATTCTCCTCCCCCAGGGCATCAACAATTCCCCCTTTCCCCCCACGCTGAGATAGTGCAAAAGGGGGCCCCGTTCCCACCCCAATCCAAGCGTCGTGCCAATGAAACCCGCCAAGGAGCACAGAGTCGGGGCACAGCCGCGCGGCCAAATTTGCGGCTCGTCCGCCAACGCGTCACGAGGACGCGGGTAGGACCCCCCCCCCCGGTCTCGCAGACCTGGCCACTCCTCCAGGTCATGCGCACAATTGGCCTACAGGCCTGTCTGCCCCCTTGTCTATGAGGGTGGCTTCTTTCCTTTGCTTTTGTGTAAACGTGTGTTGGCGCCATCTGTAAAGTAGAACTGTATAAGTGTTGCCGTGTGTGCGTGTAGTCGGTAGTAACTCTGCGTCGTTGGTGCTTTTGTTTTGGTTGCTATATGTGCATTTTGACTGTTTGTCTGTATATATGTGCTTTCCGTGTGCCGGGAAATAAATGTGCATTGTGTGAACTGTTTTCCCGTTTCTCTTCGTCTTTTCTTTATTGACCCTCCATCCTGCTTCACGTAAAGGATTCGTAGTGGGTGCAAAACGCCCGGTACATAATCTGAACCGTCGAGATCGACGATAACACCGCTCGGTTATCCCGATAGTACGGAACGAGCCGCTCAAGCGGCTCGTGTCTGGAGTCAACCTGGGTGAGGTACGATCGCCCGGTTTACCATCCACGTGGGTACTTAGGTAGGTCGAGTTTGGCGAACAACCCTATCCTACGCGGGTGGCCGATTGGCACGATTGTGGTGAGGTCGAAAGGCCCACCCGTGACTGGCTCCGGGCGATAGTTCCCGGAGGGTCACGACTGAATTGTCCGTCCGGTGGGCGATGTGGTCGCGATTCGAGTGACGTGGCCGTCCGCACGCCGGCGGGCGCGAATTTGCAACAATATTTTCTTCATTTCGTCCCTACTCTTCTTTTCCGATTATTCCTGAGGTAAATCTGAGCCATGTGCGCCTTCGCTGTCAGATGGGCCCTCATGGAGGCCAGCGCGTGCGGCGCCGCTGCGAGAAAACGATGACGCCTCGAGCAAGAGCCCTCGTTCCCAAGCTAGCCCTCAACCCAACGTGTGCGGCGAGTCATACAGTGCACTTGGCAGTCCGGGATTATCAACTCGAGCTTCCGATGATCTGGGTAAGATTGCCGGTTGCATTAAGAAAGGCAAACGAATGAATATCTCTTCAGAGGCTGCACGAATGGTGTTTTTCACAACACAGGAAACACAGCCAGCATGACGCCCACGCTGCTTGAAACGCGTACAGAGGCCAATAAAGGCGACAACACGCCACGTTGGGCGGGATACGAGTGTGCGAAGTAAGAAGCCACGCGTTGCTTTCCAACCAAATATTTGACACATATTTGTGTTCGCCCCGCGCACACGTTAGCAGAGTCGTGCGGACGTGGGCGCTGGCCACGTGCGTAATGGCCGAACCCTGCGCACGATAGAATGTGCTTGAAGGCAGACATGTACGCCGCTCGTGAAACATGCATGGATTTATCCATAAGAATGTACCTTCGGCCCTCGCTGGCAGCAGCGGATTCCCCACGGATGGTGAACGTCTTCTCGTCTCTACGGCCAGCGAAGCTGCGATCGAGCAGGGGAGTGTTTTTTGTACAGTGTGGGCCACGTTGGCGTGCGCGGAGCGAGCACGTTCATTGGCGCTGGTCGGACGCCCGAGCGGGCATGCGGGACCCTCGGCCGGTCACCAGGGCACGGCCCGAGGGTTTTGTGGGACGATTCGCGCGCCAATTTTGGTGTGGGTGATTAGTGCCATGTCGTGGGGTCGGAGCAGAATATTTCCGCTGTCTGAGATGACCTTGCCGGAAATGAAGCGGTGCGGTTTCCGGCCAAAGTTAGCGGGCCACGTGAGGGGTCGGGACTAATCGGAGCGCCTGATTCAGGTGATGACGCTTCGCTTCGGGGTGGCCCCCGCTCCGCGCTGCAAGTCCTATAAAGGTCGGAGCGGTCGCGGTGTCTCTGTCTCTGTCTCTGTCTCTCTCTCTCTCTCTCTCTCTCTCTCTCTCTCTCTCTCTCTCTCTCTCCCTCTCTCTCTCTCTCTCCTTCTTTCTCTCTCTCCCTCTCTCTCTCCTTCTCTCTCTCCTTCTCTCTCTCCTTCTCTCTCTCCCTCTCTCTCTCTCTTCTCTCTCTCTCCTCTCTCTCTCTCTCTCTCTCTCTCTCTCTCTCTCTATCTATCTATCTATCTATCTATCTATCTATCTATCTATCTATCTATCTATCTCTCTCTATCTCTCTCTATCTCTCTCTATCTCTCTCTATCTCTCTCTATCTCTCTCTATCTCTCTCTATATCTCTCTATATCTCTCTCATCTCTGCACGACCCGCGTCTTGCTGCCTCGACTCTGCCTCTCTCGCCTCGCCCTCGTTTCTCTGCATGACCCGCCTCCTGCTGCCTGGACTCTGTCTCTCCTCCTCTCCTCGCCCTCATCGACATCGCCACGACCCACCTCCTGCTGCCTGGACTCCGCCTCTCTTGCTCTGGCCTCGCCTCGCTCTGCTCGACATCGCCACGACCTGCCTCCTGTTGCCTGGACTCTGCCTCCCCGTCTCCGCCCACACGACATCGGCCCCACCCGCCTACCTGGTCCCACCTACCACTCCATCCTCGCACTCTGAACTCCACCCCCTTCTCCACTCAAGCTCCTCCTTCACGAACACGGTCTCCACATGCGCTGATGAAGCCAGAGAAGACACGCCCACTGTCAGGTACCACACCATGGAGCATCCCCCCCCCCCCCGAAACGTATTTGTGGCGCGTTCGTACAATCAAGTACAAAAGTACTGAAATTGTTGCCTCAACTTCTCTCCCTTCTTGTTTCAATACTTTCTCTCCATCGGGTTTTCTGTGTCGGTGTGTGTGCGTGTGTGTCCTGGCACCTGTCTGCTTAAGTAAGACTGCAGAAGATCGTTATTGTTATTATTATTATTGTTATTATTTTCGTGTTAAGTCTGCTCTGTGTCCGCTTTTGTAAGTTGCTTGTTTATTTGCTGCACCACACCTCTCCCCCTCCACCCCCCCCCCAATGTCTGCACAACACACCCCAATAAATCATGATCGTGCCACATACCTTTCCTCACCCATTGTAATAAATCATTATTAGGAATGTTCCCTGCTTGTTTTTGTCTTTTCTTCCATTGATCCAGTATGGTCCGAATCCTAGCTTAGCCGGGACTTTATTCCCAACGATCCGTTCCTTTTATCCGGTACGTCCTGGGTAGTGTCGCTCGGCTGCATCCGATCCAGAAAAGTGATCCGATCCAGTAGAGTGATCCGGTTCGGACAAGGTGTACTGAGGGTGTGTTCCCCCGTAATTAAATCATGTGATTAATTAGGTAACCCGATTAACCCTTAGACAGGAGGACCCAAGGTCACGCGGTTGAGTTATTGGCATCCACGGTCGGTTAAGCGACCCGCCGCGTCACGGAGTTATCCGTGTGTGACGGCCTTCAATTCCAGGGAGTCTGGTGGGAGCCCAGATAGCTTCCCCCACCTCGTGGTCTTCTCACCCGACCCCCAACAATATGTAACACAACACAAGACTGTTATATGAGACAAACCTAGCCAAGGAGCTTGGGCTTGGGGAAGTGTCGTCACTTCCCAGGGTGCTCCGGGTACCAGGGGTGTTACAACAATGATGTCGTCTTTTACACAACACGCAGCATGCATTTCCTAAGGGGGAATTTCCTCCTCCCCATAGATGTCAACCTATGGGAATTGTCCATGCTCTTAACTTTTTATTTGCTGAAGGTCAAGCAAGGAAGCAGCACGTACCATTTTTAAAGTCTTTGGAATGACTCGGCTGGGGTTTGAACCGCTGACCTCCCAGATTCGGAGCGGACGCTCTCACCATTATGCCACCGAGTTTGATATAAATTCAATGACCACAATTTAATTCTCAATACTCAAGAGGGACAAAGCAGTGAGATGCTGTTGGAGCCATGGTGGATCCTTCAACCCTGCTGTTGGTGTCCCCCCCCCCCACTTTCTACTGTTCTTTGTGCTCTGTCAGTACACTTTCTTAAAACATAAATATGAGAAGACAAATAGACACGCTCTTCTCGCTTGCCTTCATTTGTTGGGCTTCACACATTCAAACATCGATTTTGTTAAGTAATGCTTTTGAATGGTGTACTCATGCTTCGTGAACGAAAATTCGGAATCTACATTCTGGTATTCCTCTAGCCCCTTCTGAGTCTAATCGGCAAGTAGAACAGCACTCAGTAGAGCGCATACCTCTGCCAGGCTGAACAGTTTATATTTTGCATCCGGACCTGAACGAAAATGTAATCGACTTGTTCTTGTCACCTACTCAACTTATTCACCAAGTTTTGTCAATCCATCCACAGCTTTTTGAAATATTGTGCCCCGTTTCTCAATGGTGAAGTTTTTGGCCCCCATCTGCTTGGTGATGACTTAATGGTGAGGAATCCCTTGAAAAAAAAAATTCTCGTATCCGGATCTGTATCTTCACCAAAATCTAATCAATTCGTCCTTGGCAGACACCCTACCTGTCCACCAAGTTTCATCCAAATACGTCCATAACTTTCTGAGATATCGTGCAATATATCGGTTTTAGTCCCAACACTCAATGGTGAAAAATCACTTTAAAATTGTCGGAAACGGATCCAGATCCAAAATGTAATCAATTCGTCCTTGTCACACACAGATTTGTCCTTGTCACACACGCAACCCACCAAATTTTGTCCGAATCCGTTCACAACTTTTTGAGGTATCCTGGTAATAGACAAGCAGACAGACCGAGGTGAAAACATAATCTCCGTCCATCTTCGGTGGTGGAGGTAATTAGATATTCAGATGTGACGTCCCAATCACCTGGTTCGTTGGAGAAGGAGACACTACCAGAATCAGCGGGAACAGAAGGATCAGTGCTTGTACTTGTGACTTCGGAAGAAAGGGGGAAGGTGTGTGTGAAACTACAGCTGGCGAAGTTGCAGAAGGCTGATCCTTTTCATGAGGTACAGCAGGTGCACTTGAGCTGGTCGTTGCCTGAACTCCTTCATTGGATTTTATGAGGAGCAAAAAAGTCCTCAGGGATGGTGCACCTTTCAGCCCTGCATCTTGTCTCTACCACCTTAATTTGGGTTCCTTTACTTTTCGCCAGCCTACTTTCTTCGACATCATGGTTGATCAATCATCAATGCATAATATCTGCAAAAAAAAGAGGGGGGGATTCGAAAATTTGAGGTCTGTTAATCCGGCCCTGATAATACAGCATCGTCCCCAAGCTCTTCACCTTATAGTGATCAGTGGAAATGTTCTCAGTACTCCAGGAGAGTGCAGTACAGGGTGTTTCAAAAGAAACTCATTCACGCTTCTTGTGCAAAAAGACAAGTGTTTTGGAGAAAACTATTTATTGTCAGCTGGTGGGTATCTGATGTGAGTGAGACAATGCAATGGGTATCTGACGTGAGCGAGACCATGGGTATCTGACGTGAGTGAGACAATGGGTATCTGACGTGAGTGAGACAATGGGTATCTGACGTGAGTGAGACAATGGGTATCTGACGTGAGTGAGACAATGGGTATCTGACGTGAGTGATACAATGGGTATCTGGCGTGAGTGAGACAATGGGTATCTGACGTGAGACGAGACAATGGGTATCTGACGTGAGACAATGCAATGAGTATCTGACGTGAGACAATGCAATGGGTATCTGACGTGAGTGAGACAATGAGTATCTGACGTGAGCGAGACAATGGTTATCTGACGTGAGCGAGACAATGGTTATCTGACGTGAGCGAGACAATGGGTATCTGACGTGAGTGAGACAATGGGTATCTGACGTGAGTGAGACAATGAGTATCTGACGTGAGCGAGACAATGGGTATCTGACGTGAGCGAGACAATGGTTATCTGACGTGAGACAATGCAATGAGTATCTGACGTGAGACAATGCAATGAGTATCTGACGTGAGACAATGCAATGGGTATCTGACGTGAGCGAGACAATGAGTATCTGACGTGAGCGAGACAATGGGTATCTGACGTGAGCGAGACAATGCAATGGGTATCTGACGTGAGCGAGACAATGGGTATCTGATGTGAGCGAGACAATGGTTATCGAACGTGAGCGAGACAATGGTTATCGGACGTGAGCGAGACAATGATGCCTGCAAGAGTGCAAGTGAACAAGCAACACATTTTAATTTTCAAACACATGAAACATAAATATAATTTTGCTCAGTGCGTTTACTTTTGAAACACCCTGTGTTATCCGCAGGTCGCACCAGGTGGCAGTGGCTCGTTTTAATCAGCAGAATAATTAATTTACAGAACTTGCAGAACTTTCCTTTCTTTGTTTGAATAACTAAATACGTACTTGTAATTTTATCCTCCGGCTCGTGGCTTGCGGATCTTTACACCTGAAATGTAAACTATCGCAAAACGTTCGGAACGATCGAGAGGAATGAGTGAAGGAGCGCGTGTTGGTTGTAGGAATGAGTGGTGGTGGTGGTGAAGAAGAGGACCAGGCGGAGATATGTCGCATCGAGAAGCGAACGGGCCGCTGGTTCCTGGCTCGGTGCGCAAGGCCCGGGGAGGTCCCGGCAGCGTGGCCCGGCTGTGGTTGGTGACATACAATATCGTCATGACGGCGGGGTGCGTGACACTTTCGCACACTCTTTGATGTGCACACTCCTTGCGCACACACACACACACACACACACGTCCGACTCGTCGTTACACCAGACGCACGTTGTCACGGTCTAATCCCCATCCTTCTCTCCCTTCCCCGTGCTGTGCTCCATCTTCCCTGATCATTCATTTCGTGCGGCGGTCCGTGCGCTCTTGTTCTTGTCAGCACAGGTCGTTGGGAGAGGGCTTTAATTAATTAATTAATACACGTGTGTAATCATGAGCACCGAACACGATGTGTGTCTTTTTAAAATGGCGGGAGAAGAAAGTACTTTCGTCTGATTACATTTGTTTGTTTTTAATTCTGAAGAGTAAAGGTTCAAACATCAGGTTTGTGGAAACAAATCGGAATGTGTTTTTTAGGGCGTTTTACACGTTTTGTATCCAGTGTTGGGGGGTGGGAGGTAAATCATAAAACGGAAAGGGAAAAAATATGTTTGAAAATGGCTCGTTGGACTTGTGAGAACAAGAGCTTGGATATCGATCTGGGTCCTGAGGTGTGTTCAGTAACAAAGTTTCATGAAGAACGCTTGCCAAGCGGCTTAATCACTCAAGCAAGCACTCCATTCGAAACCGTTGAGGAACTGCTGCCTTGGCAAGCGCTAGTTAGCTGCTTAGGTAACTGAACACACCCCGGGGGTCATTAATGATGGTATCATTTCACGATCTGAATTAACTCCTCCGGTGTGTTCAGTTACCTTAGCATCTAGCTTGCGCTTGCCAAGGCAGCAGTTCCTTAACGGTTTCGAATGGAGTGCTTGCTTGAGTGATTAAGCCGCTTGGTGAACAGTCTTCAAGAAACTTGGTAACTGAACACACCCCTGGTCTATTTGCAAGGAGATGGAAGAGGAGGAAGGGAATGGCAGTGTTAACTGTATTGGAAGGAGTGTGCTGGAACATGGAAAAATAAGTCAAGGTGGTTGTAAGAGAGAGAGGTGGGGGGAGGGAATGTGAGTTGGGTTGGGTGAAGAGGGAAATGGAGGGGTGGCCCTGCAAGTGAGGGTGGGGTACACAAATTTTTTCGTGTATTATATTATACAGTCTTTTATGCATCCACATTCCGTGAGAGATGTGCTGCTGGTGCATGTTCAATTGTTTCCCTGCTATTGCAAAGAGTGGAGTGAGATTCAGTCAGTTACCCCGATGTGAGTGTGTATCATTTTTGATATTGCTGCATAATTTGTCACACATAGGTCATTGTCTAGTGATGTCACAATGCTTTGCCCACTGTTGAAGTGTCGCAACCACAAATTGTGCAATGACTGATCATCTTTTCCACGAGTCCCCCCCCCCCCACCCCTTTCATTTTTGGGGATGTGTGGGACACTGCATTTTTCCAGGCAGCATTCAAATGCCCATCTCGAGATGCACAGAAGATATTTCAAAGTTAACTGTAAAGTGTGTGTGTGGCATCATGCCACTTGTGTACAAGGAATACCAGTAAAGGGCTGGAAGATCACTGGTGGCCATTAGTGACCATGCTGGGTTTTCCTTCACAATCTGATAGCCACGTAGTATATCTCCTGTGGCTTGTTCGGTTTCTGTGTGCCAAGTACCAAAATCTTAGATTCTCAAGTGTTTGTATGTTTTTATGCCTCTGCTGACGAAGTCGCCAGTGGCATTATGTTTTCAGGTTGTCCGTCCATGCTAATTTTCTCTGAAACCGCTTATCCGATTGAGACAATTTTCGCCTTGGGAGCAACTACTCATGTAGAATGTTTAAATGATAATTATGATGCCATAGGTCATGTGGTGTGGCAGCCATGATGGAAAAAAAGAACAAACTTTGGACCACTTCATGTTCAAAATTGCTCCATGGAAAATATTGAAACCTGGCACATGTGAAGTACTCCCCATGGGAAATGCAGTGTGATTTTTTTTTTGTTGTTGATGTCATTGGTGGTTTCGTTATGACATCATAATTGCATATGTCAAACACTTTATCCGATCAGTATGAAAATGTTTAAGGGTCATCTCGGGCTAAATTGTATGAGGGAAAAAATTGATGTCGTCAATCACGTGGTTCGGCAGCCATATTGTTTTTAACATAAAAACCTTCAAAAATCTTCTTCTCCAAACCGGCTGAACAGATCGAGGCAAAACGTTCGAGCAAAACTTATGATCACCTATCCATGAGGAACACGAAGTTCTCTACCGATGATGTCATAGGTCACATGGTTTGGCAGCCAAATTTGATTTACCCTGAAATGTTTTTCTCCAGAATGGCTTGATAGATTGAGGGGAAACTTTATCCCCATGTCCTGTCATCCTTAAGGCCCGGTCACACCTTGACGTTTTAGCCAGCGATGGCAACGTATTAAAATGTATGCAAAATGCTGGCTGACGTTGAACTTTTGATGTTTTTTTTTTAAGATTCGGACGTATTCATAACGAGTTGGTCGTATGCATAACATATTAGTAATGGACACAGAACGTTTCATTGTGTTATAGATAACTTATACCAACGAATGCTGAACCTGTTGTTGGCCTACACAACCTATGCCCAACGATAGTCTAACTTCGGCATAGCGCGTTGCACGCATCGCCGACGATGTCGTGATGTAGCCTATTAAAAGGCTGACGCACAACGATTCGAATCATAACTTCCGTAGAAATGGAAGTGACAACATCGCGGTCACACCTTGGCGATCTTGCCAGCGTATGCCGACCTAAGAAAAATGTGTCTAAAACGTTGGGGGCACGTCAAATACGGTATGAGTAAGTTTGGTATACGTGAGTACAACGCTAAAGTACGCTATCATACGTCGTAGTAAGTAGAGTACGTCAAGAAATTTTAAACATGTTCAAAATTTTACGACGTACTCGGCGTATGACACACGTTCCGCATGCGATGGGGATAAGTTTTACACACGTCCACAAAGGCTACTTATAAGCTACTCATAAGTCGAAACACGTCGCGGTAATGTCTTTTTTTACGCGAAACTTATTTCTAACTTGTGTTTGACGTGCTTTGAACCAATTCTTTACGTAGTCCCAACACACATCGACATATGTAGACGTATTCCAATGACATCTTCCGGTCGACAAAAAAAAAAAATGAATGTGTTTCTAGCTTACAACTGCCATATAAAGACGTGTTCCCAGTGATTTTGGGAATTGGTATATAAAAATGCTGCTCATAAAAGGGGAACCCAACAGTGTTTTCGAGTTCCTTTTTGAGTCGATGTCCATGTCAGCAGTATTAGTATTAGTATTAGTATTAGTATTAGTATTAGTATTAGTAGTAGTTTGTTCATGTTGGCAGTAGTAGGTGAGTGTGAGGGGGAGGGTGTGGGTTATGATGGATCCTCCTTGCGTCCGTGTGTCCACGGGTAGGTTCATAGGCTGCCACTCAACGATTTAAATGGCTGCATCTCCACTATTGAAAGTAGACGCTTGCGCTCAACAATTGGATTTTTTTTACACTCAACGACTTTTAAACGGTACCACTCACCTATTTTCATTGTTTACAATGAACGATTTAAATTGCTGTCACTCGCCTTTGTTTTTTGACGCTGGCGCTCGGAAATTTTAATCGTTTCTATTGAACGTGCTAAATCGCTCAAACCCCACTATTGAAAGTAGACGCTTGCGCTCAACAATTGGATTTTTTTTACACTCAACGACTTTTAAACGGTACCACTCACCTATTTTCATTGTTTACAATGAATGATTTAAATTGCTGTCACTCGCCTTTGTTTTTTGACGCTGGCGCTCGGAAATTTTAATCGTTTCTATTGAACGTGCTAAATCGCTCAAACCCCACTATTGAAAGTAGGTAGACGCTTGCGCTCAACAATTGGATTTTTTTTACACTCAACGACTTTTAAACGGTACCACTCTGCTATTTTCATTGTTTACAATAAACGATTTAAATTGCTGTCACTCGCATTTGTTTTTTGACGATGGGGTTTGGAAATTTGAAGCGTTTCTTCTGAACGTGTTGAAACGCTCAAACTCGACTATTTTAAATAGACGCTGCCGATGGACAATTGCAATCATAGCCAAGCTAGACATCGAAGTGTGAACATCCTCGTCATGCCGAAGAAAAGTTTGAAGAATGCCGCAAATAAGTGTCCTGGCCGTGGCCGTGGACGCTGACGCAAGGACGATCCATTATACCGACGTCTTTCAGCCTATGAGTAACTTAAAAGTAACGTCTGTCGACGTGTGGCAACGATCGCGTAACGTGCCAACAACACGTTAATCATAGGTTAGAAATAAGTTTCGGGTACGCTAAACATTACCTCGGCGTGTCTCAACTTATGATTAACTTACAAGTAGCATGTGTTGACGTCTGTCAACGATCGCAGACCGTGCATACAACTTGTGGCCAGCGTAGCGGAACGTGTGAGTCATACGCCGGCATGCGTCGTGAAATTTCAAGCATGAAAAAATTTGAGGACAACCGAAAAGTACAACGTTTAAAGCCAACGTACAACGACGTATGGCAGTGTTTTTCAGCGTGCTCTCAATGTTATCAAAACTTACCCATAACTTATTCAACGTGTGCCAGCGTTTTAGAAAAAAATTCAAAAATCAGCATACGTTGGCGTCAAGGTGTGACCGGGCCTTTAGGGATACCAGGGTGTTCACAAATAATTAATAGGTCACATGGTCTGGCAGTCATATTGGATTGAATGAGAATCTTAATTTAAAAAATTCTCTTGAATTGCTTCATCAATCGACGTGAAACCTAACAATTATGATCGAGTCGTCATGAGGAATATATGTTTTATATTTCAACCTGATCAGATGCATGGTCTGACAGTCAGAAATATTTAATATTTTGAATCTGGGTTCAGGGATTTTAATCAAACTTGGTACAAGTACTCCACCGGTCAAAGGTTTGAGGACACCCCCATTTTTCCAGTTTCTACTGAAATTTAAGCAGTTGACTGTTTCAATGTACTCTGAAATTAAAGCATAGAACAAATAAACAATTGCAGACAAAAAAGAAATCATGGAATCGTTTTGTTGAACAAAATTTAATCGAAAATTTTGACTCGTCAAAGTAGCCACCTTTTGCAGATAAAACAGCCGAACAGACTCGTGGCATTCTTTCTACAATGGAAATCAAATATTGTTCGGAAAGTTCTTCCCAACACTGTTGCAGAAGTTCCCACGAATGTGTTGTAAATGTAGGTTGCTTTGTTTTCACCCTTCTGTCCAGTTGATCCCAAACCAGCTCGATGGGGTTTAAGTCTGGAGACTGTGTTGGCCATTCCATGATTTGAAGCCTACCGTCTTGTTCTTTTCTTCTGAGGTAGTTCTGACATAGCCTGGAGGAATGTTTTGGGTTGTTATCTTGCTGTAGGATGAAACCCTGACCAACTCGGCGTAGACCAGAGGATATTGCATGGCGCTGCAAAATGCTGTGCAAAAGCGCCCAAAATTCAGGAGAGCCCTTTTTGTTCAGGATGCCAGTCATTCTGTGCAAGTTGCCGACTGGATCCAGCAAAAGAGCCCCAGATCATCACGCTTCCTCCTCCATGTTTGACAGTTAGTGTTACACTGAGGAACCATCCTTTCGCTGACTCGACGGCGTACAAAAACCCTGCGTGATGAACCGAAGATTTCAAATTTTGATTCATCGGTCCATAAGACCTTCTTCCAATTTTCAGTCGTCCACTGGCGGTGCTTCATGGCCCAGGCAAGCCTCTTTTTCTTATTTTGCAATCTTAGCAATGGCTTTCTTACTGCCACTCGACCTGTCAAACCTGTAGCTCGAAGTCTTCTCTTCACAGTTGAAACTGAGACTTCCTTACTTCGACCAGTGTTAAGCTGTGCTTGAAGCTGCTGTCCTGTGAACCGCCTATCATGCAAGCTGTTGACTCTCAGAAACTTGTCTTCTGATTGTGTTGTGGCTTTGGGTCTGCCAGACCTCTTCCTGTCAGAGTTTCCTCCAGTTTCCAAGTGCCTTTTGATGGTGTAGGAAACTACTCACTGACACCTTGGCTTACTTTGCAATTTCTCCAAAGGAAAGACCTACACTTTTCAGGGTTATAATGGTCTGTCTGTCTTCCTTTGTTAATTGTATTTTTCTCGCCATTATGATCACAATATACTACTTCCTGCAGTGCATTATTGTCCAAATAATGCTTCAGATGGTGTAGCAACATAGTAAGTTCCAACACTGTTTTTATACAAACAGAGGGTTTGTAGCTAATCAATAAAAGTTGTGATGCCTGTAGGAATTGTTTTCATCAACTTTCAAGGCTTAATTTACTTCCATTGCTGCAGAACAACTGCAGTTGCTAACCCATTACTTGTTCCCTGAAAATGGCCTTTTTTAACAACTCTGAATTTACATTATTTTTCAGTTTTTGGTAACCTAAACTTTTTTTTACCGCTTTGCTTTGTACCATTTCAGGTTATTCACTGGACTTGAACTGCTTAAATTTCAGTATAAACTGGAAAAATGGGGGTGTTCTAAAACTTTTGACTGGGAGAGTATGTATAATGATGTCGTTAGAGGCATATCTGGCGACGATAAAGTGTGCCCTTCTCGTTTTTTGTGCGTTTATTTGTTACTCTTTCACGGCCAAACCAAAGCACCTGGAGGCCCAAAATTTTGGGTGGAGGTATTTCAGAATCTTGGCAAGATTTTAAGCTACCACATATTGGCCTTGAAGGCCGTTTTGGGGCTGCTATAAAGTGTATATTGGGATGTGGGATCGCGCAGTGCTGCCGCCAGCCTGCAGTCAAAAGGTAACCACCATGAGGCCAACAACTCCATCGCTTTTCAATGTCCAACACGTCGTGAAACCAGCTCACCCAGCCAGGTAGCGCTGAGTATCCCCACCCCTGGGCAGTGCTAGGTATCTCCTCTAGTGCTTAATATTTCTGCCTTCAGGTGGATTTGAAATTGCAATCTCTTGGATGCTGGTGGTGTTCTGACCACAACACCACCACACCCGCTGTAGATCTCAACCTTATTGGTGGAGCTTAACCTTTTCTTTACTTGTTGAACTTTAAAAAATATTGCAAGTGCTTTTTGGCTGTGTTATGTCTTAATTAATGAGTCATGACCAGTCCTCGATATTAAGTGTACAATCCTTAAGTTGCATCATACAGAACATTTAAATCACCTCACCTTGAAGGGTTTCTGTCAGAACGATAGTTTGTTGGGGATTTTTGGGATACAAAGTCGAGCTTCATGCAGGAGCAAGCTATAAGGTCAAGAATCCTTGGTGTAACAGTTTAAGCATCCGCTCTGAGTCCAGCATATTGGTGGTTCAAACCCTGACCGAGTCATCTTAAAGACTAATAAAAACGGTACGTGCTGCTTCCTTGCTTGACGTTTTACAGCATTTAAAAAGGATAGGGCACGGACAAACAACCATTGCACAGGCTTTGATGGGCCGAAATCTTCCTGCATTGGAAGTTCCTTGGAAGGGAACTTTAATTTTTGTGCAAAAGTGCAGTTACTTTATGATTATTATCCCCCAATAATAGGGGATGTATGATGCAAACATATAAGGGTGATTCAAATGGAACCTTCATTTTTGTATTTATTGAAAGTTTTTGAGGTTTTTAAAAGATTTTTAATATAGTGCTAGAAATTACCCAATACACAGAATCAGGTGTTTCCTGTTTTAATGCACATGTGTCAAGTTTTAATGGTGAAATTAAAATTGTGGTGAGATGGCAAAGCTGGTGGATAGGTGAATAATGAACTTTTTTTTTTTTTTTTTTTAGTCGGTGAAAATTTTGTTTTATTTTCAGCTCTTTATATTTATTTACAAATTTACAATTCATTGATGGTGTCATTCATTATGATCACTGCTTGGGGTTGCCTGTATTAAAGATCACTTTGGTGGGTGGGGGGTTGAGGGAGTTAGGGGAATACATTATAAACTCGAGGGGGAGCACTCAGTAGAGTGCAAAACCTCCGCCGCCAATACTGCGAGGTCACTCAAGTGAACCTGATATCCTATTCATTCAATTTGACGTCAACAGTGCTCACAGAGTTATAGTTTGAAACTTTCCCTTTTACTTTTAACTTTTACATACTCAATTCATTCGTCATAACGAGATTCCTTGAGACAGAAATTGATTTTACGTGGGTATATCCACCTGAAGTTCCAAAATCAGCCGCAATTATAATTTTGGCATGTTTTTTTTTGTTGGAAATCACTTATAACATGTATAAATGCAAAAAAAAATCGAAATTTTGTTGAAAAAAAAGGTGCAAATTTTTTTTTCTCCAACAATTTTTTTTTGGGGGGGGGTGGAAATCACTTGAAACATGTAGAAATGCAAAAAAAAAATCAAATATTTTTTCAAAATGGCCGCCATAGCGGCCATATTGGAACTTTGGACCAAGTCCAAAATCTAATGGCATGATCCTTGGACCATACCTAATCCCCCCACCAAGTTTCGTCGAAATCCATCGAGGAGTTTTTCCATAATACTGTTAACAAACAAACAAACAAACAGAAAGGGGTGAAAACAGTAACCTCCGATCTTCGATGGCGGAGATTAACTAGATATCTGAGATCACCAAGTGTAACCCTCCCCCAGTGCCTGCAATCAAATGATGGCATTTTTTTTTCAGACCGCCATATGACCTTGACCTTCAACATTTAGGGATAGAGTGTAAATGAAGAAAATGTGTCCCATATACACTCTATTCATAAAGCTCAACATCATGTCAATCCATGGAAAACTAGAGGGGGAGCACTCGGTAGAGTGCAAAACCTCCGCCACCAATACTGCTGGGTCACTTAAGTGAACCTGATATCCTATTCATTGTAGGTCCAAACGGATCAGACTCTACTGAACCACGATTGAATAAACTAAACTAGATTGACGTGCATGTAGAAATGCCCAAAAAATAAAATCGAAATTTTTTGAAAAAAAAGTTGCAAAATTTGTTTTTTTTCTCGAACAAATTTTTTTGGGGGGAGGTTGGAAATCACTTAAAACATGTAGAAATGCAAAAAAAAAAATTCAAATATTTTTCAAATAAAATCGAAATTTTTTTGAAAATAAGTTGCAAAATTTTCTGGGTTTTTTTTTTTTGGGTTGGAAATCACTTAAAACATGTAGAAATGCAAAAACAAAAATTCAAATATTTTTTCAAAATGCCCGCCACAGCATGGCCTTTGGACCAAGTCCAAAATCTAATGGCATGATTCTTGGACCATACCGAATCCCCACCAAGTTTCATCGAAATCCATTGAGTTTTTTTCTGTAATACTGTTCACAAACAAACAAACAAGCAGTCATAGAATGCTCATAGGTTGACATGAAAACAGTAACCTCCGTCCATCTTCGATGGCGGAGGTTAATTATCTAAGTTATGATCAAAAAGGTGTTTTTTTGTTCATTGTGTCATAATCTGAAAAAGTAGGTCAAGAATACGAATCAAATATCAGCACAACATCAGTGCAGGTACACTATTATGAAACAACATCTTGGAAAGCTCAGCGGTCTTTAAGATTCCACATTCGCAAAATTGAGCGATGACAAAAAAAGTGTTTTTTTTTTTTTTAAGACTGCAAACACCCTGACCTTTAACCCGGAGGGGTATGATGTCAATCAAGTGTAAATTCATCTTACTCTAGGCTATCTTAAGGGCAGTTTCATTCCGATCGGCCAAAAATGAGTCGAGTTGTGATGAAAAATGTTGCCTATAATGAAGTCATGATCTTAAAAATTAGGTTAAGTTCAGAAAAAATGTCAGCCCTGCAAACTTTGTATTCATGTTATCGATGCAAAATTTCATTCTGAAAGCCTCAGCCAGGAAAAAAAACCCTCAGTGGTGGTTTAGTATTCTTAGAGGTCTAAGAAACTCTTTGGTAACATTAAAACTTGGGGACACGAATTGTAGAAACAAACCCTACAACATCTATAATGCTGTTGTGGAGAGCTATCCTAAAGAGGGCGACTTAATGAAAGGTCATTGATTACTGTATTCAAACATTCCTGTTCACTTAAGATACCTCGGCATTCTAATGGTATGTGCACGTGTTTACCAATATCTACTAAGAGTCTTTACAATTAATGCATTTATAAGAGCTTTATGGGATGTTGTCGATGGTTAGTTTGATATGATGAGCAATACATATTGGATCCATCAATGAATCACGTATTAGGTCCAATAAGTCATTACAAACTGGTTTGTGGGTTTTGGAGCATCTCGAATGATAACAGAAACAAGTCATTGTCATCTTTTGAGATAAGATGACCCAAAGTGTCCATTTGATTACTGCCCGACAACCTGTGGTGCCGCCCCTGGGCTAAGAGGAGCCAGAGAGCATCCTGATGACCTCTGCATCCACTGTTGAAGCAAATATCTATGGTTGTGTCATCTTCTTGGATTACTCTTCACCCTTTCTTGTGCCCACATGATTGCATTGAAGGTTGACATTGGCAACAAATGTGAATTGATGGTGTGATGTACTGTATATATATACTAGATTTGTACTCTACTTTCCCAACGAAAACATTCATAGAATTCATCTGAGAATGGAATTTTATTGGTCAAACACCTTCGGATTAACTTTTGGTTAAAGTTACAGATCAACATCCTGACTGCACTTCAGACATATCTGACGACCAGTAAATGGTACCCTTCATACAACAAAAGATTAATTTATCCAGCACTGTGCCTTGTGTCACAAAAGTCTACATATGTTCCTGTGACAATTTTTCAGTGCTCCCATGTCTCGCTGATTCATTGAACAGTTTAATTGGAGGATGCTTGTCATGTCCTTTACAAACTCTTTTACCACGAGTGGGCACACGTTGCACATTCCACGAGATACTTCCAGTTTATTTGATGGGATGGATGCCTCATTATCTAGAGAACTTAAACTGCAAGGGATGGATGCACAACTGACTGCAGACAACCCATGGCTCTCAACACGTCTTGATCCTTGATTCGAGATCCTCCGAGCAGCACATGCATGAAACCCTAACATTTTATGTATCATGCATTGGAAGGATGGTATTAAAATTAAAAAGGGGGATAGTAGAAAGAGACATAGATGATCTATCTGTTTGCACGTACCTGATTCCACCACATTTGAGGAGTCGAGTTCAGCATCTTAGAAGTACTTGCAAAAATAAAATTCCTTGATATAAATTGTCCCAAATAATTTTATACAAAGCAATCCTGAATTTTGTTCCAATTCTAACACCTTTTTCAGATGGAGTAATTTCCGTGTTGTGCAAAATCTGAAAAAGTCGGGTTATTAAAGCAATGTAAAATCAAACTAAATACTATTGTTACCTCCGTCACCGAAGGTGGATGGAAGTTATGTTTGCATCCCTGTTTGTCTGTGAGCATGATATCTCAAAAAAGTTGTGGATGGGTTTGGTGCATGTGACGAGGACGAATCTATTCGATTTTGGTGAAGATCCAGATCCGGATATGAGAATTTTAAAGTTTTTTTTTAAAGTGATTCGTCACCATTGAGAGACGGGACCAAAAAAGATATACAGTGTCGCATGATATTTCAAAAAGTTGTGGACGGATGACTAAAGAGTTGGCGAGGTGACAAGAACAAGGCAATTCGATTTTGATAAATGTCTGAATGCAGATATAGCTCATCAGTGGGATGCAAAATGTAAACTGTTCAGCCTGCAAAGTATGCGTGCTACCGAGTGCCGTTCTAATATTATATTGTTTTTGGGGGGGGGGGGCGGGGAAGTTGCATTTTTTTTCAGATTTTTAAAAACAAGAAAAAGAAAATTCTTTATTTCCTACTTGAATATGTCTGTTCTATGCAAGCTCGCAACTGAAATGTCCATCTTGTTGAAGCAATTTTGTGGTGATGAACATTGTCTCTGTTGACTCTGACAATACGCATTATTGGATTCGCTATATATTTATATATATGAGATATCCCTTATTGTTGAGTTTTCTGGCTGTGTGTGTGTGTGTGTGTGTGTGTGTGTGTGTGTGTGTGTGTGTGTGTGTGTGTGTGTGTGTGTGTGTGTGTGTGTGTGTGTGTGTGTGTGTGTGTGTGTGTGTGTGTGTGTGTGTGTGTGTGTGTGTGTGTGTCTGTGTCTGCAACGCGAGGCTCCACAGCACGAACCAGCGAACTGATTTCGATGTAACTTTGCCAACAGGTGGAATATATACTGGGAATGTGCACATTTGAATTTCGTTGCCAAGCAACACCCATTGCTGTGCAGCGGCCGAAAAACCGCGTACAGTATTTTCAACACTTGTCCTTCAGTTTTGAATGTAGAGAAACGAGACTTCAGAATTAAACACTTCGAGATATTTAGAAAATTTTACTTGAGCCGATTTTTGATTGAGGTTTTATTTTTCAAATGGTAGTCCTTCAAAAATCGGGTGTCTATTGACCGTCATTTAAGGTGTGTATACAGTATTTGTAAGGAACTACACTGTCGTTCCACCTTCGATCTCCTCGATCCAAACGTTATTGACCAAAGTGAAAAGGATCCAAAATAAATGGAATCACCGGCATTTCTGTCTTTGTGGATTTCTAATAATATAATATGTTTATTTATTTCCCGAAAACGATTCCACGACCCATACACCACCTTCAATTATTTATTTATTTACCGAAAACGATTCCACGACCCACACATCACCTCCAATTATTTATTTATTTACAGAAAACAATTCCACGATCCATACACCACCTTCAATTATTTATTTATTTAGAGAAAACAATTCCACCATCCACACACCACCTTCAATTATTTATTTATTTACCGAAAACAATTCCACGACCCACACACCACCTTCAATTATTCATTTATTTACAGAAAACAATTCCACGATCCACACACCACCTTCAATTATTTATTTATTTACCGAAAACAATTCCATGACCCACACACCACCTTCAATTATTCATTTATTTACAGAAAACAATTCCACGACCGACACACCACCTTCAATTATTTATTTATTTACTGAAAACGATTCCACGACCCACACTCCACCTTTTAATTATTTATTTACCGAAAACAATTCCACGACCCACACACCACCTTCAATTATTTATTTATTTACCGAAAACAATTCCACGACCCACACACCACCTTCAATTATTTATTTATTTACTGAAAACGATTCCACGACCCACACACCACCTTCAATTATTTATTTATTTACCGAAAACAATTCCACGACCCACACACCACCTTCAATTATCTATTTATTTACAGAAAACAATTCCACGACCCACACACCACCTTCAATTATTTATTTATTTTCCGTAAACGATTCCACGACCCACACACCACCTTCAATTATTCATTTATTTACAGAAAACAATTCCACGATCCACACACCACCTTCAATTATTTATTTATTTACCGAAAACAATTCCATGACCCACACACCACCTTCAATTATTTATTTATTTACCGAAAACAATTCCACGACCCACACACCACCTTCAATTATTCATTTATTTACAGAAAACAATTCCACGATCCACACACCACCTTCAATTATTTATTTATTTACCGAAAACAATTCCACGACCCACACACCACCTTCAATTATTCATTTATTTACAGAAAACAATTCCACGATCCACACACCACCTTCAATTATTTATTTATTTATTCACCGAAAACGATTCCACGACCCACAGACCACCGTCAATTATTTATTTATTTACCGAAAACAATTCCACGATCCACACACCACCTCCACTTATTTATTTATTTATTTACTGAAAACGATTCCACGACCCACACACCACCTTCAATTATTTATTTATTTACCGAAAACAATTCCATGACCCACAGACCACCGTCAATTATTTATTTATTTACCGAAAACAATTCCACGATCCACACACCACCTCCAATTATTTATTTATTTATTTATTGAAAACGATTCCACGACCCACACACCACCTTCAATTATTTATTTATTTACAGAAAACAATTCCACGATCCACACACCACCTCCACTTATTTATTTATTTGCCGAAAACAATTCCACGACCCACACACCACCTTCAATTATTTATTTATTCACTGAAAACGATTCCACGACCCACACCACCTTCAATTATTTATTTATTTACCGAAAACAATTCCACGACCCACACACCACCTTCAATTATTTATTATTTAAAGTGGGAGTGGTGTAGGAAAGTGGGCGTGGCTTATGAAAAATATTGTGTGGCTCAGGAGGTGTGGTCAAACAAGAGCAATGAGAGAAGTTTATTGGGTTGTGTGTGTGTGTGTCTCTGCAACGCGAGGATCCACAGCACAAACCAGCAAACCGATTATTTTTCAAATGTTAGTCCTTCAAAAATAGGGTGTCTATTTAACGTCATTTTTTATGAGGAGTGCCAGTTGGCAAAATATGCAATAGGAAAAATCTTGCCAGGCAGAGGAACAATTGTATGTGAACCAATACGTCTTGGCAATGAATCTTCGTCGGTGGATCGGTCAGAATGAAAAGCATCGTATCCAGCGCTTCAATCCTAGCGGATCCCTCGTCGCCTACCGGCTTGTTTTCTTTGTTACCTCATAATTATCTATATTTCTCACAATGCATGCGAGTACACATCAAGAAAAATTTGCTTCTCATTGATCATGGGATTAGATATGCAAATTACACAAAAGGACCACCGTTTTTGGTGAGCAGTTTGCAAGATCTCGAGAAGCATAATAATAAATGAAAAGTACCAGGACCATAAATTAGAGACTTACTTGTCGATGTATCCTCATTTTCCTGCAGTCATACAATTTTAATGAGGATGGCCCTCCTCTTTTATACTTATTCATTTGACTTTGGCATGCAATTGCAATTTGGACCAAATAGCAATGTTCCCTATCCAAAACAATGATCTTTTCTACCCCTGTTAATCCACCCCATACCTCCTTCAAACTCCCTGCTTTCCTTCCTGAAAGTTCCTGGAATGTCCATCTTGTTTATCCTGTGTTCTCCACCCCCATCCCTCTCCCTTCCGCAGATCTCCTAATGTCTATGTTCCCGACTGTTTTGTGCTTCCCTCTTGTCTCCTGCACCCCTTGTTATATGTTCTGTGTGTTCGCTCTTATGAGCCTCGACAATGCATACAAAAAAATAATAATCCACACAGCCTTTTTGGGCCCAACAATTCCAACAACACCCCATCGTTTTTACAGCAGGAGAGTGTGATATCCTGGGCTGGTCTTGCATATAAAATAATCTGAAGAACACCCTGCTTCCCAAAACTTAACGATGATGCCTTGTTCAAACTTGCTCAGGTATTGGTGGTGGTGGTCGTATGGCAGCTTAGCTGCCGGGGTAGCTATCATTTCTTGAAGCATGACTATGTCGCTGATGCAGTGCCCCTCTACCAGTACACACACTGGAACTGGTACTCATTTCGCTGACCTCGGAAGGATGACAGGCTGAGTCACAACCCCCTGGTGTATTAATTCAGCGGCCGACAGGGCTTGAACTCGGGACCCTAGGATCCCAAGCCACCAACACCAGGCTGATGCTCAGGTATTGATAAACACATCATGTATATGCTATTTAGCAAAAGTATTGTGACAGCAAGGAAATATTCTGGGTTACTATTAATTCACAACCGTTTTATTCAATTTCTACGGTGGTTGAAGTGCCCTTGGTAATAAGCACTGCTTGAACCAGTCAGTCCTCACTGACACTTTGTACCAATTTTTGGTAGATTTGTGGCATAGTATTGCATATTTGAGGCATATAGATTTGATTTGAGGCACATAGGCATAGTATTGATTTGAGGCAGAGTACAAGATTCTTCATCTGAAGGTCTTTCTGGCTTGATCTGTTCATTTTGGCCTGCCTGTCAGGGTTTCAACATTGGCACGGCATGTCTTACGTTTCTTAAGGACATTACCCAAAGTTGACTTGGAAGTCGTGGTAATGCTCAATGTGTCATTGATGCTGCGAACCTCTGGCATCTGATAACCATTTCACACTGAAGGTTCCCTGGGTCAGTTATTACCTCCGCCACCGAAGGTGAAGGAGGTTATGGTTTCACCCCTTTCTGTCCGTCCGTTTGTGTGCAGGATATCTCAAAAAGTTGTAGACGGATCCGGATGAAATTTTGTGGACAGGTTCGGTGTGTGACAACGACGAACTGATTAGATTTTGGTGAAGATCCGGATCCGATGACTGGAATTTTTGAAGTGATTCTTCTCCATTGAGAGAAAGGGCCTAAAACGATATGTGGCACAATATCTCAAAAAATTGTGCACGGATTTGGATGAAACTTGGTCGACTGGTTGGGTGTGTGACAAGGAAGAATTGATTCAATTTTGGTGAAGATCCGAATCCAGATCTGGATACGAGAATTATTTCATTTTAATAGTGATTCTTCACCATTGAGAGATCGGGCCAAAAATGATATTTCAAACATGTTTTGGGCCTGATATGTTCTCGTGGATCAGGCGTTATGTGGCGGAGGTATGCGCTCTCCCGAGTGCCCTTCTAGTTTATGCTGTGGCCTCTTGATTGCAATTGAGTTTCAATACCTGCTGCACACCTTCATAAAACGCATGCTTCTTTGGAGTGTGGGAAAGATATGCATGTCAGGTGAGGAGGGTTCGTTTCCAGTTCAGCTGTACTGTTGCAATACTTTTGGTAACACAATGTACATGTGTCTTTAGTTTCCTTCAACCATCCACAAATGTCTCCCTTCTTGACATCTTTCCCACATTGCATGTCGTTTGTTGTGGTGGTAGCTTGCTCTCCTTGAAGTTGTCTAATCTGTTTGATTTTCAAAATAATATGATTCAACGACTTGTCACCCTGGTTCTTTGAAGGCATTTATGGATATAAATTAAGCAGGTGCCCCATCTGCTAATATCACTCACTTGTGGACAGACATTGGATCCTGCGGTTCTTTTGAAAAGAGCAGAGAATTGTGTATCGCCTGAAAGCTAAACTCAACTTGGGAGAATTGCCATATTGTTTTCGTATTGTCAATATAAAAGCGGCCAGCTTCAAATCTCGACCAACCTATAAATTGCCGTCTTGATATTTCACTGGTAGGGTGATTCATCAATATGTGTGCCGTCCCTCGCATGGGCGTTCCGTCTGCTGGCATGAGTTGGTGGACGTTAAAAATCCCACGGTGTCATTTATGAAGAATAGGTGAGCTGTCTCTGGTGCCATGGCCAAATTACAAATTCCTGCCACAACCTTCGTCGAACGCCAGACCTGGCCAGCCGGTTTGTAAAATACTTGGGCCAAAAACATCTCCCGGCCAACCCCACAGGAACGTGGGAATAATTGTGGCCATTAAAGAAAGAAGAATAAGATTGTCAATTTTAACACCTGGCTAGTTTTTACCTCCACCGCCGAAGGTGAAGGAGGTTATGGTTTTACGCCTTTCTGTCTATTTGTTTGTCTGTGTGCAGGATATCTGAAAATGTTGTGGACGGATTCGGATGAAATTTGGTGGACAGGTTGGGTGTGTGATGAGGACAAACTGATTAGATTTTAGTGAAGATCCAGATCTGGCAACAATAACTTTTAAAGTGATTCTTCACCATTGAGAGATGGGGCAAAAAACGATGTGGAGCACGATATCTCAAAAAGTTGTGGATGGATTCAGACAAAACTTGGTGGACATGTTGGGTGTGTGACAAGAAAGAATTGATTCAATTTTGGTGAAGATCCAAATCTGAATATGGATCTGATAATTTTCCAAGTGATTCGTCACCATTGAAAGATAGGGCCAAAAACGATATATAGCATGATATTTCAAAAATGTATCGGTCCCGATATGTTTACGTGGCGGAGGTATGTGCTCCACCTACCGAGTGTCCTTGTTACATTATGGTACTCGTCCACACGCTTGATGCACTGAAATGCCACATGAAAAGACAGTGCCACCAAAAGCAGGAGTTTGGGGGTGGGGTGGGGAGGAGAAGGAACATGCAGGAAGTTGCATTTGAGGTTGAAAAATAAATAATAAAAAGGTTGCGATAGGAGATGGAAAGGCCTCTCACTTATGGTCAAGAGAACTCCAGAAATGTTCACACTGTCTTCTGAGAATCTTGGCACCTGTTCCAAGCCATCAGCTATCATGCCTTTGGCCAAGGCTTACTAATGAAGGATATCACATGCGCATTTAACGTTCCTCGCTTCGCACGCCATCCGCTTTCAGGTAACGGTGGTGTCATTTAAACAAACAAAATGTGATGCGTTAATTTTTTTTTCCAGTAATTTGCTGTGATTGCCTTTTTGGCATTTTTGTGTTTTCTCCATGGGTTTAAGTGCCATTCCATCCCATGTAAGGAAGACGGAAGAGATTTTCAACCGTTTGCACGTTCATTCTTTTCATCGGCATGAGATGTTGCCTTTTGAAAGAGTGGGAATATTTCTTGATGGTTTGGATAATAGGGCTTTGCTGAAAACAGCCCAAACAACAATAATCTGTTGCAATGGATACAGCATTCTTGCATCTTCCTCGAAACTTGTTTCTCGTTCCAGATCAGGATATCTTGTGTGTATGCACACTTGCCTCTGAGCTGTCTTTCCTGCGTTTGAATCCTGACCCACCAAGAAACTCTCATCCTGGTGATTCACATGCAGAGCAATTCATCAGTGTGTGCGTCATCCCTCGGAGGGGCGTTAAGCCGAAGGAACCATCTGCCACCATTGGTCGTTGATGGGTGATAAAGATCCCACTGCTTGCTTTTTGTGAAAAGTTCCATGAGCCTCGCTCTTGTATCTAATTATATTTTTATGTATATACAGTGGGGAGAACAAGTATTTGATACACTGCCGATTTTGCAGGTTTTCCCACTTACAAAGCACGTAGAGGTCTGTAATTTTTATCATCGGTACACTTCAACTGTGAAAGACGGAATCTAAAACAAAAATCCTGAAAATCACATTGTATGATTTTTAAATCATTAATTTGCATTTTATTGCATGAAATAAGTATTTGATACATCAGAAAAACAGAACTTAATATTTGGTACAGAAACCTTTGTTTGCAATTACAGAGATCAGGCGTTTCCTATCGTTCTTAACCAGGTTTGCACAGACTGCAGCAGGGATTTTGGCCCACTCCTCCATACAGATCTTCTCCAGATCCTTCAGGTTTCGGGGCTGTCGCTGGGCAACACAGACTTTCAGCTCCCTCCAAAGATTTTCTATTGGGTTCAGGTCTGTAGACTGGCTAGGCCACTCCAGGACCTTGAGATGCTTCTTACGGAGCCACTCCTTAGTTGCCCTGGCTGTGTGTTTCGGGTCGTTGTCATCCTGGAAGACCCAGCCACGCCCCATCTTCAATGCTCTTGTTGAGCGAAGGAGGTTGTTGGCCAAGATCTCGCGATACATGGCCCCATCCATCCTCCCCTCAATACGCTGCAGTCATCCTGTCCCCTTTGCAGAAAAGCATCCCCAAAGAATGATATTTCCACCTCCATGCTTCACGGTTGGGATGGTGTTCTTGGGCTTGTACTCATCCTTCTTCTTCCTCCAAACACGGCGAGTGGAGTTTAAACCAAAAAGCTCTATTTTGGTCTCATCAGACCACATGACCTTCTCCCATTCCTCCTCTGGATCATCCAGATGGTCATTGGCAAACTTCAGACAGGCCTGGACATGCGCTGGCTTGAGCAGAGGGACCTTGCGTGTGCTGCAGGATTTCAATCCATGATGGCATAGTGTGTTACTTATGGTTTTCTTTGATACTGTGGTCCCAGCTCTCTTCAGGTCATTGACTAGGTCCTGCCGTGTAGTTCTGGACTGATCCCTCACTTTTCTCATGATCATTAAGGCTCCACAAGGCGAGATCTTGCATGGAGCCCCAGACCAACGGAGATTAACTGTTATCTTGAACTTCTTCCATTTTCTAATAATTGTGCCAACAGTTGTTGCCTTCTCACCAAGCTGCTTGCCCATTGTCCTGTAGCCCATCCCAGCCTTGTGCAAATCTACAATTTTGTCCCTGATGTCCTTAGACAGCTCTCTGGTCTTGCCCATTGTGGAGAGGTTGGAGTCTGATTGATTGAGTGTGGACAGCTGCTTTTATGCAGATAACGAGTTCAAACAGGTGCAGTTCATGCAGGTAATAAGTGGAGAATGGGAGGGCTTCTTAAAGACAAAACTAACAGGTCTGTGAGAGCCGGAATTCTTACTGGTTGGTAGGTGATCAAATACTTATTTCATGCAATAAAATGCAAATTAATTATTTAAAAATAATACAATGTGATTTTCAGGATTTTTGTTTTGGATTCCATATTTCACAGTTGAAGTGTACCTATGATAAAAATTACAGACCTCTACATGCTTTGTAAGTGGGAAAACCTGCAAAATCGGCAGTGTATCAAATACTTGTTCTCCCCACTGTATATATTTATGTATAGAAATAAATGGGCAAGTTATCGCCGGTCTCCTGAACAAATTGAAAATTCCTGCCCTAACTCCTGCTGGGAAGGCAGCGGCAAACCATCCAGTGTAACGCTTACCGAGAGATTGCTTCAACAGCACCGGCACATTGAACAATATTGTTGATGTTGAGGATGATCATCTCAAATGCTCCAAATATCTTAGTTATGTCAAAATTTGTTTCAAGTGAAGCAGAAATCAAATTTCACAAAGTTACACTATTTGATCATTATGGAATTCATTACTTCTCATCCTTGTATGGGAGGAAAAAAGACAATAATGTCAAATGTGCAATTAAGCAACTTCATTGCATTTTTCGTGAGTCAGAAATTTCTGCTTCTGGCATTTATTCTGCAAATTAATTAATTAAAGATTATTTTATATAAGGCTGTGTCGTGCAAACAAACGAACAATAATACAAGTCCCCATCAAGATTAGAGCCACCAACCGCACCTTAAAAATGGGACATGTAGACATTGTATTTAAATAAACAAATGGTGTACTATGCCTTATGCAGAGCGTTGGTGCTGCTGAAGCAGTTACGAGGCTACAATCTTGGTCAGGTCGCCACTCCAACTCAGGAAGTCAGGGCAGGAATTTGGAATTTGTTCAGGATACCGGCGATAGCTCGCCTACTCTTTGCGAAGGACACAGTGGAATCTTTAATTTCCACCAAATGATGCTGGCAGATGGGATGCTGAATTTAATATCCATCCAAGGGACGGCACACATATTGATGAACCACCCTGCCAGTGAAACACTGTGATGACAGTTTATAGCTGGGCGAAGATTCAAACCCAGGATAGACAGCTCATCAGCAAGTGTGCATACCTCTTGGCCATCCTTCCAGAACGCACTCACATACCTCTGCCAGGCTGAATGGTACCCCACTGTTCGGCCGGATTTGAACAAAAATCAAATTGGCTTGTTCTTGTCACCTAACCAACTCGACTACCTGGTTTTGTCATTACTCGTCCACAACTTTTTGAAATATTGTTTTTGGCCCCATAATTCAATTGAAATGAAATAACGATTTCAAAGGTCATATAGAAAATTTTCAGAAAGTTTACCACCATCGGTGCAGTGTCGTCGACAGCACCTTTAACTAGTTACATTAGTTATTCATGCCCCTTGTTTGCGTCCTTGATAACAGCGAGTTTCCCATTCGGAATGATTTTCTATTTTAGATGACTACCAGATAGGCAGACAGAGTAAAAAAAAATTTATCTCACTCCTCTCTGCGCATGTACGATCGGGACAAACTCAGAGCCAAAGGACTGCGAAACAGCAGGTTCGTTTTCAGATTCATGTTCATTCAGAGCCAAAGTCTTCCTATGCTTCAGGTTCGTTTTCCAATTTGTGTTCAAAATATAACATTCAATTGAAATTAAATTGTTCCTCATTCATAAAGTGACGTTTGTTGACAGAAGGATAGACAGACAGACAGACAGACAGAAGTGAACCAATGGCTTACCCCACTTTTTGCCTCATGTGCATGGGTTAAATATCGAAGTAGTGGAGATGGTGATGTGTATATAAATAAATAAAAATAATTCAAAGTTGTACGTTTACAGTGGAGATGCTGACTAAAGTGTATTAAAACCAAACTAAAAGAGATTTAAATGTCACGGTGATTGGAAGCACAGTATATACAAACAAATAAATGATTCAAGGTGGTGTATAATTTCATCCATCCATCCATCCATTGGGATCACACTCGATGCAGAGCGTTGGTGCTGCCGAAGTAGTCTCCTTGGCTATTGGGCACAATCCTGGACGGGTCGCCACTCTGACACAGGATACCAGCAAGCTGGCACTCATTTTGCCGACCTTGGAAGGATGACAGGCAGAGTCAACCCCACCTGGTATTAATTCAACTGCTGAGTGGGATTTGAACTCGGGATCCTAGGATACCAAGCCCACCATCCTAACCATTAATCCAACACCAGGCATGTGTATATTAGTGCCTTACAATTCTGCTTGCACAATCCAAATTTGCTTTCAACATCTTTTATTTTGTTCTAATATCAGTATCAGACCTTGACAAAATCACAAGCTGGTCAAACACTTGGAATATGTTTTGCCATCCAAATAAATCCCACACTCTCCCTCTCTCTCTCTCCATCTCCGAAATGACTGTCTGGCGAACCCTCTCATCTACTTTCTGAACAATCCTCTTGAAGAGGTATCGTCACTCAAACTCCTGGGTCTCACTATTATCAGCCATGACCTTTCTTGGGCAAACCACATTTCAAAGTTGGCCTCCAAAGTCAGTTGCCCATTGGGCATCCTCAGTCATACAAAGTCCTTCCTTGGCACACCTGAACTCTGATCCACCTGCAAGGCCTTTATCTGCAGTTTGATGGCATCCCTGCCCCACACCATGGAAATTAAGGCCTTCAAGATTGTTGGAATCTCTCTTCATGAAGCTGAGTCTATAGGCTTATCACTTTTCAATCGCAGACCGCTCAGTGGTCTCTGTCTTCCACCACCTTCTTTCTGGTCTTACACTCTCTGCTCTTTCCATGCTTTGTCCCTCCCCCCATGCATCTGCAGGGTGCACACGATCCATCAACGACCCCCTTCTGGTAAAACCCCCCAAATCCAGGATCACAGCTCACCTCCACTCATTTGTTCCTCTTTTTTTCTGACCTGCGTAACCAGCTTCCACATTCTCTTCAATCACATTCTTCCCTCCCAGTCTGCAAAACAGCTGTTCATCACCATCTAAGGTCATCCCCCATCAAAAACTATAATCTATTCTACCTCAATTAACCCCTATGCACCCCTTCCCTCAAGTCCACCTCTATCCAAACTTCCAGTTTTCCCTTCTTAAGAGTTTGCCTCTGTAGCCATCTTTTCCACACTGTGCATCCTCCCCTTTCCTTCCTGCATCACGATTTTGTTTCTCAACCCTGCTGTTGGTGTTTCCCCCTTCTCTCTTTGTTCTGTTCATTTTGTTCTTTTGTATCCTGATCTGTTCTGTGTTCTAGCTCCCCCATGAGCCTGGACTTTGTTTACAAAAGTCTTCACCATGCTGGATGAGGTCACAATGTTCCAGTGGGTGGCGCTTCAAGCCCAACCGTCATCGGATTGTCTCAGTTTATCCTGCTCATCACAGTATTGTTGATCAAAGTATTGTGGCTGTCACGTTCAAATTTCATACCATCTCATCACTGCCCTTGGTGGGTATTTCTACTAGTTATTCTGCAATGCATTTATACGTCTTCACCAATACCACTTACGGGTGCATCATTAACCAGTATAAAGCCGGAAAGCTTCAAAGACACTGTGGATGGAAGAGCAATGTGTTGCCCTGACGAGAGAAAAAAAGGGCGAAACGAGTCGGTAGCTTTGTTTTTCATCTGCTTAGTGATAGCATTTGATCTTGGCATATTTTCACTGCAAGAAGCCCTTCTGAACTGCAATCATGATGTCACAACAATATAGTCAGGCACTTGTCCAGGTCAGAGAACTTCATTTATCATCTTCATATATTTTTGTATACACAGTCGACCCTCGAGGAGGAACTTGAACACAGAATGGAAGGAACAGTGGAAATGTGTTTGGAGGGGTGGGGAGATGTGGATGGGAGGGGGGCACCAATAGCAGGGTAGAGGGACAAAATAGAGGGAGACTTGAATGAAGAAAGGACATGGGGAAGAATGACAATGGGAGAGGAAGGAGGGGTGAGCATGTTTCCTTAACTTCCATTTGAAGGTGAACAAGCTGGATACAAGTCCAAACTCTCATAAATGGAATGAAAAAAAAAATGAAGAGTAGGGTGAGGGAGCAGGGAGAACCTGATAACCTGGAAAGAGGAGGGCTTTGGTAGGGTTAATGAGGGAAGAAACTATCATGCGTATGGATCCCTTCATTTAAGATACAGGCAGCTGGTTGCATCATTGCTGGGAATGTGGCTGTGCCACCTCTGTAGGTTAGAGCAGGACTTTGGAATTTGGCCATTGTGCCAGCGATAGCTCACCTACTCTTTGCGAGACACTGAGATCTTCAACATCCACCACCTTTCAAACTATGACAGATTGAAACAAACTATGACAGATGGCATGCCCAGTTTAATCACCTGAGTATTGGCACACACACTGATTTCTCGCCCTGCCTGCGAAACACCAAGATGATAGTTTCTCGCTAGGGCAGGATTAAATCCCAGACTTGACAGCTCAGAGGTGAGTGAACAAACCTCTAACCACCCTGCCAGCCCATGGGTATGGATAATGGGATGACCTGAGATTGTGGTGAACATGTTGGCTTTAAGGCTTGGAGTGAAGGATGAGATTGAACAGACTGAGGAAGTTGGTTTGACAGGTGAGAGAAAAGAGGAACAAATCGGTGGAGGTGAGCCGTGACACTGGATTTTGGGAGTTCACCAAAAAGAGGGTTACTGGTAGATACGTGTGCCCTGCAGAAATCTGAGGGGGACAGAGCATGGAAAGGGCACAGAGTGCAAGACCAGAAAGGAGGTGGTAGAAGACAGACCACCGACCTTTCTGTGATGGGAGAGTGATAGGCCCAGAGACTCGGCTTCATCACCGGCGATTCCAATGATATTGAAGGTCTGGGTTTCAATGACATCAAGCTGAGCAAGGTGTGAGACAGGGGCACCTGCCATGAAGGGAGAGCAGTACTCCATCAAGCTGCGGATGGAAGCCTTGTAAGTGGATAGGAGTTCAGGTGTGCCAAGAAAGGACTTTGAACGACGGAAGATGCCAGTCTAGCTTTGGAGGCCAAATTAGAAGTGTGGTTTGCCCATGAGAGATAATGGCTTATGGTGAAAAGATTGAGTGACTGAACTTAAAGGAGTTTGCTAAGGATGTTGATGGGAGGGTAAACCAAATGATTCTTTCATATGTATATATACTGTATATATTGTTGCGGATTCGCGCCCACCGGCGTGCGAGCGGCCACGTAACTCGAATCGCGGCACGTCGCCCACCGGACGGACAATCCCGTCGTGACCCTCTCGGACTAACGCCGGGAACTAGTCACGGGTGGGCCTTTCGGCCTCACCACGATCGTGCCAACCGGCCCCCCGCGTGGGATAGGGTTGCTCGCCAAATTCGACCTACCTAAGTACCCACACGGAGGGTAGACCGGGCGATCGCACCTCGCCGCAGGTCGACTTCGGACACGGGCCACTTTAAGCGACCCGTTCCGTACTATCGGGATAACCGAGCGGTGTTATCGTCGGCCTCGACGGTTCGATTAACTATCGGGCGTTTTAGCCCACGACCAACCCTTTACGTGAAGTAAGATGGAGATTCAATAAAGGAAAAGACGAAGCGAAACGGGAAAACAGTTCAACATAAAGCACATTTATTTCGCGATGAACGGAAAGCACACATATACAATTACACCAAAAGCAAATGTAAAAGAAGAAGAAACACACAATAATGCACAAAAAGCAAATGCAACAATGCAGATCTAACCGACTACCGAGCACACGGCAACACTTATACAGTTTTACTTCACAGACGGCGCCGACAACACATACACTCAAAGCAAAAGAAAAGGACCACCCTCAAGGATGAGGGGGGTAGGCGGGCCTGGGGCCGAGACCGCGTCGGGCCTACCCGTCTGATGATGAGCCGCAAGATGGCGGTGGCGCCCCGACTCCGCGGGCCTCGCGGACAGTGTCTGGTAGGGGGTGGGAACGGGGCCCCCTTCTCGCACTATGTCAGCGCGGGGGGAAACAGGAGGGGGTTGTTGATGCTCGGGGGAAGGAGGATATCTCCCTGTCTCGGGTCCCGCGACGAGCGTCTCCACCACGACCTCGGTCGCGCCGCCGGCCTCTCCCTCCGCAGCTCCCCGACTCCGACACGAGCACCCCCTCGACCGCCTTCGCCGCCGCCACCTCTCCACAGCTCCGTCCAACCGCCTTCTCAGACTCCTCTCTTGACTCGTCCCAACTCTTCACTGACTCCGAACTCTTAACTGCCTCCGAACTCTTAACTGACGAACGCAGCCCCTTATATGCCCCGTGGCCTCGCTCCTTCACCTTCGACCCTTTACCTCCGACCCTTCACCTCTAACTGGCTCCCCATTGGACCGAGGAAAAGTGGGCGTGAATGCTTTTTGATCCATGAATTTGCATATAGCGATATTACTCCAACGCACCTGGAGGCGGGGCCAAATCGCCCCACGCTCGCCGATAGGACGGAACAGAAGTGGGCGTGAGTCGTTTTTGATCCGTTTTCTTCAGAAAGGCTGTGCCTCTGCACCCGCTGCTCGGTGCGCGCCCTGCACGAGTCCAGTATCGGTGCCCACAAGCGGCGTGGGAATGACGGTGATGCGATGGTTGCGAGGGCGAGTTGTGACGGTAAAGGTCGTGGCTGTTGTTGTGAAGCGGCGTTGCAGTTGGTGGTTGTTGTGTGATGGCTGTTGAGACGTGGTTGGTGGTGGTAGTAATGGCGGCTGGTCGAAAATAAAGATAGTAAAAGAAAAACGGCTATCTAGAAGGGTCGCAGCCCGAATGAATGACATTTATTCCCTCGAAACAACGGGTTTGGGCCTAACTACACATATACTTACAGAGATATCTCACCTAAGGGACCTGAATGGTGGTTTGCGAATTTCGTCAACCACAACAATATATATATATATATTTTTTGAAAGAGGTATTCTAAGGGTTTGACTCGCCTGTGATTTTGTCAAGGTCTGAATAGGGAAGAGGCTGCAGCCCATCTGTCTGAAGGATGAGGCGTGTCATGGCAGTGGGTGGAGTATTCTGCAAATAGATAGATAAAGATGATTTTCCAGAATCAGATAGATCGTTGAAGGTTTTTTTATTTATTTTTTCATTTTTTAGCTCGCCTGTTCGAAGAACAGAGAGCTATAGCGATACCCCCGGCGTGAGCGTCAGCGTGAGCGTGAAAATGTTAATTTTTGGTGCAAGTTATTTTTTCGTTTCGAATGTTTTTATCTACCACACTATTTTTTTATACGCCCGATATATCGGGGCGTATTATGTGTCGTCCGTCCGTCCGTCCCTGTCCGCACTCTAACTCCCAAAGTTTTCAACTTTCACGTTTCATATTTGGTACATAGGTACAGACTGTGGAGACGGTGTCGTGATATACGTTCGTCATCTAAAGTGGTTGCCATGGCAACCAGGATGCTGTTTTCCACGTAGTAGCACAATTCTGTATATACCTTCTTGTTCGGGCGTATATTGTGCTCACTTGCGCTCTTGTTACTGATTACAATATACATATATTGCTTTAAAATTATTTGGATCAGACTTCACTGCAATGCTTTATAAAAAATATGAATTATTAGACGAGTTTTAAAAACGATAAATGCATAAACAGGCGAGCATTGGGTGGCTTTGACACAAACTCTGGTTATTATTTAACTCTCAAGCAGGTACACAAAACTTATACCATCTTTAAATCCACAATTCTTCTCCATGTTACCACCCTTAACCACGAGTGCTGACTAATTAATGAGCACCATTCACCTGTCAAGCCACATTTGCTTTTATGTTGTGCTTAATGGTTGTCCTTTTTTCCCTGCTAGGTGGTTAGTCCTTGCCATCTGTATGATCAGATTTGGCCTTAACAAAGGGTCCAACAAGGGTCTGTATCGCAGTGTTGAGAAAATCCTGAAGATATTCCAAACCGGCGCTCTACTCGAGGTGGGATTCTGAAGAACGAGGATGTATTTTGCTTATTCATTTTCGGAGACATAAAGGAGCTCAAGCAGTGTAGATGTTTTGGAGCTTGTTAACCTCTCCCCACCCACCTTTCCGTACATACAATATTTTCTTCCTTTGTTTTGCAGGTGCTACATTGTGCTGTTGGTACGTTGTTCTAGCTTTGAGTTGGCTCGTGCACTTTCAACTAAATATTCATGTTTTGGGTTTCTGATGTTTGAAAAGCACAAAGTGAGCATTTATTACTGTAATGGATTTTACTGTTGTATTCTTTGTTGTTTGTGTGTTATGTAGGTATCGTCCCTTCTTCGGTGCTTCTCACAGCTTTTCAGGTGTCTTCACGGGTCTTTCTCGTTTGGGCTGTGGCAAGTAGTGTCCCAGATGTAAGCACTGCACCTTTAAGTAATCCAGAGACATGCTAGAGTTCTACCAATTACCTGTCGGCTTCTTTGTCTCAAAATTGAACAATTATAAAATGTCAAGTTTGTTTATGCAGTGGTGTTTAGGGGTCGTTTACATCAAATAATTTTACCATTTCCCTCCATCTTTCTTGACCTACTTGTCTGATCGGGCTTTGCTAAACTACTAGTCACGTGCCTCTTCCTGCTTTTCTCAGATTCAGAATGAGTACAGTGTCCTGCTCTTCCTCACTGCCTGGACAATCACGGAAATTGTGCGGTACTCTTTCTACACATTCAGCCTGCTCAACTTCCTGCCGTACTTCATTAAATGGGCACGGTAGGATCTGTTTCTACTCTACTTGACTAAGGGGTTTGGGGCTTGAGGGGGGGGGGGAAGTATTTCCAGTTTCCTGACAGACACTAATTTTTAGTTGCCTGCTGGAATTTTTTTTTGAGGGGGGGGGGTCATTGACCTCCCTTTGCCACTGGTGACGCCTCAAAATTAGTAGCTGCAATGACAACTTGTTTGTCGTTGGTCATTGAGTTTAGATGGCATGTTCAGCGCAAAAAAACTTGAAAAATGCAATGTAGTAGTCAATGACGGTTTTAGAACTTTGTCACGTTGTGCTCGGACAATTATTTTGTCCCAAATCTGTCATACCTGACACCTTTCTTGTATGTGGCGCACCACAAAGTCATTCTGGATTCTTGTGGATTGACATCAATCCGGGTTAATCTGTTTGGGATATTTTCTCCTTTTCCATTACTGTACAATTTTTTCAATGTGAAGATGACTGCAATCCACCAGTCAGAGGGGATATCCGAAATGCAAAAAATTGTCATCGGGATTTGACATTCCAATGGATTCTTCAAAACAGACAAACAAATCCTGCCAGATGGGTTCAATGTATCGAGGCTCTTCAGTGTTTATAATTTCCTGCAAATTTCACTTTCAAACTAGAAAATAGAATTTGATGCGAATGCAATGATAGATGTGCGTTCACCCACATTAGATATGAGCTTTTCACTGAACCCACTAACATTTGTTCTCAGTTAAAGCTCACTACAATACATGTCTGTGGCTTGTAACCTGAAAAAGAAAAGAAAAATCAGTCTTCAGGTTTTTCTCCCATTAGAGCTATTTGTTTGCAGCTAAAATTTACTTTTTAAGTGTTACTTGTTGTAAAGTTACTTTTTCTCCAATTGTTTTGAATTTTCAGGTACAGTTTCTTCATCCTGTTGTATCCACTTGGAGTTTCTGGAGAGCTGTTCTTAATCTATGCTGCACTGCCCTATGTCCACAAAACTGGACTTTATTCCATCTCACTCCCAAATGCTTACAATTTCTCCTTTGACTATTACATCTTCCTCATCATTGTGATGCTTTCTTACATACCAAGTAAGTTGCAATTTCCTTTTACAAGATGTATACATTCCAAATACAAACCCAAATTGAAAAAGATATAAAGATTGTTGATTTTATAGATTGGTGTTATGGCCCTTTAGGCAAAAGAAGAATGCAGAGCAGTTGGGATTAGGCATAATGATAAAGGCAACTCTGTGGCTACAGTTGGACCAAAACCTTTTCTTTGGTTGTGTCTTTTTGTTGTTACCTTTTAGGCCATTATCTCTCCCAACCTTTTCACCAAAATATTTGTCAATTTGTGCCCTGATGTGAACTTTCCCCAGCAATTAACCTTAAATATATTTAAAATGCACTATCCTGAAGTTCTGTAACGAGGAAGCTTGTCTTTCCTTTTGCATGTTTGTGATGAAGAAATCAAAGTGTTGTCTCGCAACATTGACAATCGAGCTCGTACTAAACCAAGCTTGCCAGTGCACTATAAACAGCACACATACCTTGACCAACTGGGAAAACATCCCCCACAAGCCACAACTCTGCTCCTGCACTCAAACTACCCAACTTTGATATGATATTACAATTATCCACACATCCTCAGTTGTATTTTATAAATTGGCTAAAGATGTACAACAAAATGTCAGTTTTAAGGACACATGCTGAGACTGTCTTGAAACTGACATTCTCCGTTGTATTCTGTATAACTCGGCTTCCATAATTCTCTAATCCTTTCAAAATTATTAGGAAATCCTTTGTTGGTGCAAAGCAAATCTTCTCAACAAATAGATGACACATCTTTTGGTAGATTTGCAAAAGTCTCAAAAGAGAAATGCTTCATTCCTACCTGCAAGTTGTATACTTACGAAGCCAGGGAAGCTTGTAACAAAACTGCAGCCTGAAGGGTTTCGTGTTTTTTTTTTTTTCGTGAGGTTTCAGGTCTGATATGTGAATGCTGCATCAAACATTTGTTTGTGGATAAGCTGCGAAGAAATCCATGATTACCTCAGCCACCTAAGGTGGATGGAGGTTATGTTATCACTCCTATCTGTATGTCTGTGAACAGGATATCTAAAAAAAAGTTGTGGATGGATTCCAACGAAATATGGTGTGGACGTTGGGTGTGTGACAGACAAAATGATTAGATTTTGGTGTAGCTCCAGATACTATAATTTTCTCAGTGATTCTTTACCATTGAGAAAGCGAAAAACGATCTCAAAAAGTTATGGACGGATCAGATGAAACTTGGTGAACAGGTTGGGTATGTGACAAGGAAGAATGATTCAATTTTGTTGAATATCCGAATCCGCATCCGAGAATTTTTGAAAGCGATTCTTCACCATTGAGATATAGACGGGGCTAAAAACGATACATAGCATGACATTTCAAAACATTGGAGACAACTTGTAACAAAACAGAAAACAAAAAGTTGGATGAGTTGGTTAGGTGACAACAAGCCAATTAGATTTTGGTTGAGGTCCAGATCCAGATCTGGCTTATCAGTGGGAGAGAAAACGTAAACTGTTCAGGCTGGCGGAAGTATGCGCTCTACCGTGTGCAGTTATAGTTAAGTTTTGTGAGGCATAATGTCTAATCTAATCATACAATATGTCACAGGAAGATGGCCAAGGGTACAACCTGTAAGGAGAAATAAATGCTTCAGAGGTATGGTCCTATCTTCACATTGGCAGTGACTTTTTTTTTCTTTCATGCAGTCTTTCCCCAGCTCTACTTGCACATGCTTGGCCAGCGGCGAAAAGTTATCGGAGGAGCAGCGAAGACAAAAGGGGAATAAGCTCCTCACATGGGAAAATCGGCCTCCTCCAACCGGAGCCATCATGGTGCTCTGAACCATTGCAGTGTGACGCATATGATTTGAGCATGGAATTCTTGGGTCGGAGCAAGATGCGGACTATGATTTAAGTGGTTTGATGGACAAAAAAAAATAATTAAAAAGTAGGCAATCATTGCTTGATGATCTTGACAGGCAAATGGATTTGCTGATGCACAATGATACCACAATGCAAAACAAACTTTAATGCCAAAGTTTAACTTTATTGCATTTCGGTTGTTGAAAGATTAAATATGTCAACACAGAGTTCACCAGTAAATTGTGGTTTTCTTTCAACTTTGTGTGGCCTACACCCCAATGGTTTGGAGCCAATCCTCTTCGAGATGAGAAGTGGTTTAAATTTGCCCCACACGTCATCTGAAACTACATTTATATTCGCCGTCGCTGCTTGGATGCTGGTGCAGATGGGTGCTCAGATTGCAAAACTGGCTTCTCCAATGACCCATCTTGCATTGGCTGCACAAAAAATGTCTGTAACATGTTCGATAAATGTTGGTCAGCTCATTCGGATGCAGTATTTATAACCATTATGTCAATTAGGGGGGATGATACCAAAGTTTGGTTACAATTCACCAGAACATAATGTTCTATTAGGAAACAATTGCAAATCCATTGCTGCCGATGTATGTACATAACCACAAGATAAAGCAGGTTCATGGAGGGTAATTAACCCTCTCCCCCCCCAAAAATTAAAGCATTTCAAGCAGCTTTGTCCAAATTAGTCACCAAGTCATTCAAAACCTCAAACTAACCAATTTCAGTCAAATGCACACCAAAAGCCTTCAACTTAGATTGAGGTTTGATTGGCAAAATCACCACCACTTGCCGAATACGAGTTGGTGAGTGTGCAGCCATGAGAATCAAATCTACATAAGCCAAGAGGGGAAAAAAAACAATAACACCAAAGGAATACTCGACTGTCAATGCTCGTGTAGGTTTGCATCTGTAGGTAATTTGAACACATTAGGCCGGGGGCCAGTGGGACCTACCTTGCACCCCCCCCCCTGCGACAATTTTTCACTGCTACCACAGTGTTCATATATATCCCAAGTATCAGAAAAAAGATATTCCCAGAAAAATAACTCATTTGCACTATGCTTTATTAAGCTGTTTCCATGGCAACCAATCAAAAATAGATGAATCTCACAAAGATCGGCAAAATATCAATATCTGTCAAATATAAACATAAAATCACAAAATTGTCAAATTAAAGCTTATACATTTATGTATCAAAATATATTTTGTTTATGCTAATTAGCTCGTTTGCATATTAATTAAATTTGACTTAAAGACAATAATTCCCACAAAAATGCAAGAATTTCCATTTTTTTTTTCCTTGTAATTACCACACGTCAGTTTTTTGTCAAAAAAACATTACTTAAGTGTTGCCAGATAAAAGCCAGGTTGGCAAAAAAATGTATTAAAATTTTTGAAATTTTTTAAGTAGGCTAATTAGCATAAAATACAAAGCACAATGAATCATTCGAAAATCATGCAAAAGCAGATTAATCAATAGCATTAATTACCTGGGCCTGATATAATACATAACTGTGACTTATGTCTGTTGGTGTTTAAGGGAAACATAACTATTTTCTGTTTGAGTAAAAGTCGTGGAAATAATTTTAAATGCATCGATATGCTAATTAGGATCTGCCATTATGGAAATTCTCATTTTCGTAAATATCTCAACTTCTGGTACATGGAAATTTGTAAATGAGGAATCTACACATATGTTTGGAGGGTCAAGGAATATAGTGAACATATTTCCTTTGTTGTCAGAGATGTAGAATAATGTTTGGATAGCTTAATTACATGCAAAAATGGAAAGAGCTTAATAAAGTATAGTACAAATGAGTTATTTTTCTGGGAACATCTTTTTTCTGATACTTGGGATATATATGAACACTGTGGTATCAGTGAAAAGTTGTCGCAGGGGGGGAGGGGGTGCAAGGTAGGTCACACTGGCCCCCGGCCTACATGGTTTTATTAACCAAGTTGACAAAGGGATACTAACCATCATGGGAAGAAAAGTAAAGCCGATGTTTCAGTTATTTGCCCATCATTGGAAAAATAGGGTTAGCACCCAACACGCAAGCCATACCTTGCTTCTGAGGCGGTTAGCATACCCTTGCCAATGCAAGGAAAAAAAATAATCTTTAACTACTTCACCAAACATCGTACCATATAGAATAAGGCAATGTCAGTATGTCAGTCCTCTTTCCCACCCCCTCCCCCCTCTCCTTCCCTCCTGCGAGTGTGGGAAAACCACTTGAGTTTGGCCCATACACGTGGAATAGTGCAAGTGATTCAACCACTAACCCCCACCAAAGGGAGGGTATTGACTAGTTAAGTACAATTTTAACTTTATGTTGCATGATATTTATCATACCCTTCTGAAAGTAATAGAATTCAAGCCCCTAGTTCCGAAAGCAACAGTATACCCTTCTGAAAGTAATATTATTCCAGATCCTAGTTCCAAACGCAACAGTATACCCTTCCGAAAGTAATAGTATTCCAGATCCTAGTTCCGAAATAATAGTATACCCTTCTGAAAGTAAGAGCACAATAATCCCTAAAGTATCAAGGGGGTTACGTTCCTGGAAAATGCTGCGATAGTTCAAACCAACTTCCTTTGGGAAAAGGGGGGTTTGTGTTCCTGAGCTTTGAGAAAATGTCGAGGAAGGTTGGCGGCAGCCAAAAATAAATACATCACAATTGAAATAAACAAATAAAATAAATGTAAAACCGGCTTTTCAATGAAGTCTTCTGCTGCGTTGAAGCATATTAAATGTTCAGGAGCGATTAAACTTGCCCCCTCGACCCTCCCCCCCCCACCATTCCTCCCCTTTTAATCGATTTCGTTTTCTCTTGCATATATTTTTTAATTAATCGTTTTACTTTGTAATTTGACTATGTTTTTCTTTTATGCAGCTTCATAAAGCAGCAAATAAATAAAATTAAAAGACTCACTTTTGTCTATCGTTTTACACTTCAGCGAACGGTGCGTGAAAGGCTCTTGGTGCGAGGTAACCATCACAGCTCAGCTCAAAAGCCCCGATTGATCGAAATTAAACCCCGCGATAACTAAATCGGTACATAAAGAGGTTGCTATGATGTTCAAACCCATATTTCAGGGTTTACTGTATACCCTTCCAAAAGTAATAGTATGCAAGCCCATAGTTATACCACTCGTTTTATATAGTGTATTATAAAGGAGGAAAGAATGTACCCAGAACAGCAACCACAACTAATCACCGTGTCAGGTTTGCTCGTGATTCTTTTTTAATCAATAGAATTAATTACCTTGGCTATATGTCTGGTAATTGTCTGCTATATGTTGGGACGTCAAAACTCTCCACAACTAAAAAATATATAATCATTGTCTGCTATATGTTGGGAAGTCAAAACTCTCCACAACTAAAAAATAAAGTTCATGCATCATTCAAGAGTTATTTACAAACAAATGCATTATAAAGGCAAATACAATTATAGTGTTGTGTGAAGAAAACTCACCTTATTGAGTTTTGTTCGGATGAAGTCAGCAGTTGTATTCAATGATGCATCACCAAGGTCAACAGTTTTTGGAATCCCAGGCAATTCAGGACCAACAAATGGAGCCATCACAGTTTCTCCTTCAGTCATGAAAACGTTCACATTTTTGCATTCATTATCCCTGCTAATCTTCCTCAGTTGGAGTGCAGCGACACGTGGCACAAACCGTGCCAGCGAACTCCTGCTGTGGGTTTTGTTTCCCTGTTGCCACTTTGACAAAGTTGACTGCCCACAACTGAGCATTTCTGCCGATCGGCCTGACCCAGGGCACACTGCAGGCAATAGTCTTTTATCATCTGTGCCTGCATTATTGGAAAGTGCCTGGATATTTGTGGGCAGTGTTGCTTGAGCTGAAGGCACCAATGCATGATCAAAGGCTTCTTCTCGACGCTGGGCTGGGCAAGGTAAGCAGAAATTGGGTTGATGTTGTGGTGGGGGAGGTAGCATTGGAAAAGGGAATGGATTCACAAGTTCTGTGTTAGTTTCAGCAGTGACTGATGCAGTCCAGTGGGACTCTGCGGCTTCATGCACCCTGATGCATTTATTTTTCAGTGAAGAGAATCCTGAGATTGAGGGCTCAGAAATATCCTTTTGCTTGGTCACATGTCCAATGTGGTTTTTTGTGTCTTCTGCCTTTTTATCTGTGACAGCCAAAATACAAATAGTTTAGGTGACATGTCTAGGATGTATGCTGTCACCATGATTACTACGATTTTTTGTCCAGTTCATGCAGCACACTATTTTTGTTGTACTTGTAAGAACAGAGAATTACAGTTGAAATAAAACGAGATATTACTCTCTCAAACAAATGAAAAACAAGATATCCCGTTTTATCACCAACATTTACTGCCATTCTTCTTTATGAAATTATTCTATAATGGCAATTTTGGTAGTTTAAAAGATTACTTAAGCCTGGGCCTCACTCAAGGACACAGCTATGACTTGACCAGAGGCAAGCCATCAGAGCAATAGATATTGACAAGATTTTGGCCTTATCTTGTGAAAGATTAAGTTTATTGAATTTCATCCAAATATTGACCTCTCCATCAATGCTTTAGCAATGACTACAAACACTGTCAGCTTTCAGCGAACCCAAGCAGCTACAGATGTGAACCCACATGGAGGTTTACATTTATGTGCAAAACCGCATGTCGTGTGATGCCGTAAAACTACAAACAGGGATGGACACACTGCTGTAATATGTTAGGACTGTAAAATCACATGACATAACTTCAAAAAAAAATTCTCCTGTCACGTCATGTCTGTGGAAGCAAGGCCTTAATCAAATTATTAAAATTCTCTGGGACTATTAATCTTCTCAACAAATAATGAAAACTGATTAATTTTGTGAGAAGTACAAAATACCCAAAAGTTTATTCTTTGTTCACAATTTTGATTAAACTGCAGTACGGAAATATCCACTTATATTACCTACATACAACAAAAAATTCATATATGACATCTGCATTCAAAGGACATTTAAAAGTACCCATGAAAGTTGCCTGCTTTGTGCAAATCCTTTCAACTTGTCTTTGCCGCCATTGTATCTTATCTCTGGTTTCGTCAATGCTCTCAAACTCTGGAGCGTAACAAATATGTAGAACACCTCCAAAAAAGCTTCGTCCATCCAGTTTCCGTTTGGCAATCCTTGAGCAAAAGACATGCATATTTCAAGATATAAAGCTCATTCTAACCACTCACTTGCTGACTCACTCACTGATATTAATGTTCAGTACCTTCCGGGCGAGGGCAAAAGCTGAAATTTCACGTGCCGAAGGACATCGCAGCCGATACACCGGAAATAGGCCATGAGCCAGACCCGGTAATTTTTGGCCACCAGTACCATCCGAGGGGAATAATGTTCATCATAATTTTTGGCAGGGTATACATCTCTACAGTCAGAAACTATGTGATAGCATTGCATTGGTGGTAGCCTTTTGTGTGTTGTTAGCTGTTTAGTAATTCCATCCCAAAATAAACTTTTCTGAAACCAGCGTAAGACAGAAAAAAAAACATTCCATTTAAAACTAATGGTTCTCTCTTATTATAGGCTACATCTTCTTGAAAATTGTTAGGCATGTAGCTCATGTTATTTGCCTGCAATTGTAAAAGGAAGTGTTCACTTCCAAAATGTGTGTGTTTGTCAAACGGACTGAAATGCACTGATATGTGCTGATTGCCAGACTGTGAGAACCAAGCATCCATCTTTGAGTCAGACGATGGGGAAAGTTTAGATGAGGATATTGAAGAACTGGATAATGATTATGATTTTTTGATCTTGAACATTTTATATCACTTACAATCAGTGCATATGATCAGAGATGTCTTAGAAACTATAAAGGACCCGTCTTTGGTTCATAAGACAATATGTTTATCAGCAACACATTAGGTCCAGGTAATGGCCTTGTTTCATGTGGAACACCACATTTGTGTTTCTATTCTGTAATTTTATGCCCTTCAACAGAACATTGTGTTTCATTTTCACCTTTGACTCATTCATCAGATTGCACATGATTAACCATCTTGCTACTGTCTTATTGGTTTATATTGTGTAATACAGGTGTTTGATACCTTCATATGTGCATTATTGAGTATTTAAATCCCTGAAATTCTGTATTTTTTGAGAAATTACAGGGAAAAACATTAATCTTGTTCATGAACATGCTATCATTTACCTTTGTTTGATTCTTGGAAAGTGTCCTTCAATAACAACAGGGAAAATGACATTGACCAAACTACGTAAATCCATCCAAATTAGGTATTTTTTCATTTGGGGAGTGGGGTAACATTATCTGCTATACTGATCTTAATATACAACATACAAAAATGAAATTTAGATTTTTGGATTTCTTAATAAATTTGCTAAACACCCAGTAATTATATTGTTCCAGAACATTTATTTACTTTCCACAGTAAATGATAGACAAATACTTTTCTGAAGGCGGTATGATTTATCACACAGGAAATTGACACTGATACACAAGTGTCACCAATGACATACCTTTTAACTTAGGCATGTTCAGCAATTTTGTTGAGAAGCAAATGATCCTAACAAAAGGTGAGACAAATTTCAATGTTAATGTTTGTCTGATAAAAAAAAATTAAAATAAACAAACCAATGTCACCCGTAGGGTGACCCGTATCTTGCCAAAAGGTGACCACGTGTGACTTATTTAAGGTCACACTGAGGTGAACAGAGCTGCTATCCACCAGGAGCAACTCCTTGAGGAATATCTGCCTACGAGAGATTCCGATGAGAATCGTTCTGGAGTAACCATGAAAAATATGCGTTTGCCTCACAACATCACCAAATGACGTCATAATGTCTCAAGCTTGACATATCTAGAAAGCACTCATCGAGGTGTTCAATTTGAGGTACTACACGATATGGTTCCTAAAACTTGAAAATTTGAGCTTGGGGTCAAATATGTTTGACCTGAGGCGCTAACCATGAAGGTCAAGGCCAATTGCCACCAAAAATTAATCAGCTGAGCGCCAGACCATGAACTATATTCCCATAAAGTTTGAAGACGATCCGATCAAAATTACTCAAAAAATAAGGGTTTCGTCGACTCCCCTGATTTGTGACAAAGTGACCTTGACCTTCAAAATGTTATGCGCTGAAAGGGACCTCTATAGGCCTCTGATATGCGAAGTTACAAAAATTTCCAATGATAACTGTGCTCTGCAGAATTTTTATAAGTGATTACAGACAAACAAAAACAAAACACATACAAGCTGACTAACATATCTTGCAAAAACTTTGTTTTAGCAAGATAAAAATGTTGTTAAGTTGAAGAGGGATGTCTTACCTTGTACTGGCCATTTTGCACAAAAGCTTATTTAAGGGTAGGTATATAAACAGGGTGATGACACACAAAAAGCTACCACCGATGCAATGCTATCACATATTTTTGCTATCACATATATCACAATGCTATCACATATTTTTTTTAAATATCACATTTTCTAACTCTGGGGTTGTATACCTTGCCAAAAATCACTGAGAATTATTCCCCCCAGATGGTACCGACCAACCCTACTGGCTCATGGACTAAAACAAACAAACAAAAAATCAGAACCATCAGAAAGCATCCGTAAATGAAACTGAACTAGAAAGAGCAATCAGAGATTACAGACCCTCGCCAGAACTTGTTTTGTTTATTTTGTGTGCTGGTGTGTTACGTAATTAATAAGAGACCATGATTAGAACTGCCACTTCATAACTGCTGGCGGTTATGACCGGGTACTAAGATGTCCTGCTTTGATGTGACACCCGACCCTGACCCATGACGTTTATTATTATTATTCAATCGAATTTAGAATGGGATTAAAATAAATTAAATTCAAATCAAACGGAAGACCAAATAGGTACAGTCCTGCATTGGAGTCATCAGAAGGAACCCGAACAAGCAAAAAGAAAAGATGAAGTCATCAGGAGGAACCTGGATAGAATTTGCATTTCAGCTGCTGCTACTCTACCTTCAAACCCATCCAGGTACAGCCAAGTGAGTCTTTTTCCAAAAAAAAAAAAAAAAAAAAAACCCAGATCAAAAATATTAAATAATTCTGGCTGCCAGACCATGTTTCCGATCAAGTTTAAATTAAAAAAATTGTATGTCAGGCAATTCGTGAGCGGTATCCAACACCAAGGCTCAGAGACCCCATGCAGCTGCTTTGTACGTCGATCGTCCTCACCGATCCGCCATTTGACATACACGAGGCCCAGGGTCCGTTCATCACAACCCAACCAAGAGCCAAAGGCCAGCATCTTGCTTCACCATGTGAGTCAAAATCGCCTCAGCACGATACGAGAATCGTGCCGTCTTCTTCATGCGTCGAAGGAAAGCCATTTTGTCGTGCTGTGAGGAGAGCAAAGCGAGATCCTCCATCATAGCCACGTTCCTACCACGATTTCAACTGCCCTCCTCACACTGACCGACCTCGTGCATTCCTCCTCCTCCAAACTCTGTCTCTCGTCACACCAAACCGGCGTTTCCTCCTCTGGGGCATGGCGAGCTCGCACGGAATCTGGGAAGGCGGGGCCTCTGCCCGCTCAGCACGCTTGCTTGTAAATGCAAAAATGTAGGAATGGGTTACAGGGGGGCAATCACATACTGGGGGAACTTATTCTTAATCCCTATCTAATTAACGGCGCACTCCCCCCCCCCCCCCCGTGCATTTATTTACAATCAAGCGAGGAAAGATATGTAGCACAGTTGATGGGATTTATTCGTATGTACAACAGGGATAGCAAGGAATTTGTGGGGTGCGACAAAAGGCAAGCAATTTACAAAAGCAGACACAGAGCAGACTTATCCCGGTAGAACTTATACAATCTTAACTTATGCTACGACAGGCGCCATCTCACACACACACACACACACACACACACACACACACACACACACACACACACACACACACACACACACACACACACACACACACACACACACACACACACACACGATTAGATAGCCAGAAGGAAAGAGCAAATGAGGACCAACGGCCTCGCAATACCTGGTGCGGTCGGCTAAACAACGCAACCCAGTACATTTTGGAGGAGGTAGGAGGGAGAAATACCGGTGTCTAAGGTGTGGGAGTGGGAGGTGTGGTGCGGTGCAATATGGGGGGTGCAGTGTCGTGCCAGAGGAAACTGTGATTGCAAATCTGTAATAGATGCTCTTTTGTGCGTCCAAAGGGGATGAGATAGAGGAGATAAGATGCGTGACGTGAAAGATTCCTTGCCGAGTCATGCATAGGTCTGTGAGTGGAGCGTGTACCTCCGTGGGACGCTCTGCTTGGGCATTCCCACCTCAAGAGTCAGCGCGTTATCTCCTGATTCGTCATTTTGCCGGGGCTCGAGGAAGCGTGTGCTCTGCACTGGTCCCAGAAAAACATTTGTCGCACACCAACCACGAGTGTAGATCCAGCGACGGGCAAATGTGCAGTGAAAAAGAGGGCGAGGCAGGCAGGCGAACAAGAGGGCGAGGCAGGCAGGCGAACAAGAGGGCGAGGCAGGCAGGCGAACAAGAGGGCGAGGCAGGCAGGCGAACAAGAGGGCGAGGCAGGCAGGCGAACAAGAGGGCGAGGCAGGCAGGCGAACAAGAGGGCGAGGCAGGCAGGCGAACAAGAGGGCGAGGCAGGCAGGCGAACAAGAGGGCGAGGCAGGCAGGCGAACAAGAGGGCGAGGCAGGCAGGCGAACAAGAGGGCGAGGCAGGCTGGCGAACAAGAGGGCGAGGCAGGCTGGCGAACAAGAGGGCGAGGCAGGCTGGCGAACAAGAGGGCGAGGCAGGCAGGCGAACAAGAGGGCGAGGCAGGCAGGCGAACAAGAGAGCGAGGCAGGCAGGCGAACAAGAGGGCGAGGCAGGCAGGCGAACAAGAGGGCGAGGCAGGCAGGCGAACAAGAGGGCGAGGCAGGCAGGCGAACAAGAGGGCGAGGCAGGCAGGCGAACAAGAGGGCGAGGAAGGCAGGCGAACAAGAGGGCGAGGCAGGCAGGCGAACAAGAGGGCGAGGCAGGCAGGCGAACAAGAGGGCGAGGCAGGCAGGCGAACAAGAGGGCGAGGCAGGCTGGCGAACAAGAGGGCGAGGCAGGCTGGCGAACAAGAGGGCGAGGCAGGCAGGCGAACAAGAGGGCGAGGCAGGCAGGCGAACAAGAGGGCGAGGCAGGCAGGCGAACAAGAGGGCGAGGCAGGCAGGCGAACAAGAGGGCGAGGCAGGCAGGCGAACAAGAGGGCGAGGCAGGCAGGCAAACAAGAGGGCGAGGCAGGCAGGCAAACAAGAGGGCGAGGCAGGCAGGCGAACAAGAGGGCGAGGCAGGCAGGCGAACAAGAGGGCGAGGCAGGCAGGCGAACAAGAGGGCGGACGGCTTCGCGATCCGCCTTTTATAAGCCCCGGGCGAAAGGTCGGGTGACGACCCGAAGCAACGCGCCGTGACCCAAATTGCACTTCCCTATTGGGCCACGGCGGTCCGAGCCACGCCCTGCCAGGCTCCTGGGGCCGGAAGCAGTCTCATTCGCACATCTGGCACGACACGGCCCGGAGATACGTACTGAACTCCCGGACTGCTCTTCCCGCGACCTCCATCCCTCGCCGCCCGTCCTGCCATGTTCTGGCGACTGGACGAGGATTGTATCAATCGCGCGTGCCCATTCGGGGCATCCCGGGCGAGATGCGGTTGCTAACGTTCTTGGCTTGTCCCCGCATCATGCGGTCCGGATAACCTGAGCCGTGCAGCACACCTCTGTTTAGTGGTGAATTGTATCGATACAGAGGTACGAGGAGGCGCGGGATAATTTTTCCCGTGTGCAGGAGATGTTGGTGGTCGAGGTGGTGAGTTTTTGGGTGAGCAAGGTGAGATGCCGTTGTAAATTGGCACGCAGATCTGAATGAAAGAGCGCGCCATGCGCATGCTATGCTGTATCTGTTGTGTTGCTTTCATGGGTGGCTGCGTGGGTGCTTGTTGTTCATATAGTGTATGTTTGCGTTATTTGATTTGTACTATGGATAAAAGGAAAGGGTTGGAATGAAAATCTGGATTGAATGGAAGATATAGATATAATTGGACCTTGCTATAAGACCCACGCAATGCACTTCATCCCGTTAAGCCACTAGACACGAGGGGAAGATCTAACTGCACGAAGACTAACAAAACTAGAGGGGAGCACTCGGAAGATTGCAAAACCTCTGCCGCCAATACTGCTAGGTCACTCAAGTGAACCTGATATCCCATTCATTCAATTTGATGTCAACAGTGCTCACAGAGTTATAGTTTACAACTTTCCCTTTTACTTTTAACTTTTACATACTCAATTCATTCGTCATAACTTGAGACAGAAATTGATTTTACGTGGGTATATCCACGTGAAGTTCCAAAATCAGCCGCAATTATAATTTTAGCATGTTTTTTGTTGGAAATCACTTAAAACATGTAGAAATGCAAAAATAAATAAATAAAATCGAAATTTTGTTGAAAAAAAAGTTGCAGAAATTGTTTTTTTTTTCTCAAACAATTTTTTTTTTGGGGGGGGGGGGTGGAAATCACTTAAAACATGTAGAAATGCAAAAACAAAAATTCAAATATTTTTTCAAAATGGCCGCTATAGCGGCCATATTGGATTTTGGATCTAGTCCAAAATCTAATGGCATGATCCTTGGACCAGACCTAATCCCCCCACCAAGTTTCGTCAAAATCCGTCGAGGGGTTTTTCCGTAATACTGTTCACAAACAAACAAACAGACGAGTGAAAACAGTAACCTCCGTCCATCTTCGATGACGGAGGTTAATAACTGCCTGGGGAACACTAAGTTGGGTACCATTGCCATAGAGGCATGCGGCTTTGCAGAACAGCAACAATACACCAACAAATACAACCCGTTGTATAAAAAAAAATTCATTGACAGGAATTGGGTGGGGGGGAGGGATAGAGAGAAAGAACGGTGTGGGCGAAGGGAAGGGAGAGAGAGAGGGCAGTGTGGGTGGGGGGGGAGAGGATGGTGTGGGGGAGGGAGAGAGGATGGTGGGGGGGGGAGAGGATGGAGGGGAGGGGGAGAGAGAGAAAGAGATAAAGAAGGAGAGAAAGAGAGAGGCCTCAGCTTTTGGTTTAATTTATCTCACTATTATTATTATTATATCTGAATTGTTGTCTCTTGTAAATATTTGTCTATTTTCATTCAATCCCATGTTTATTTTCAGTTGATGTGTCCGTGTATTTGTAATGGGGTTCGAGTAGAAACCCTCTTGTGCATCAATCAGGTGCCTCCGTCGCTCCGTCTTACCTCTTCCGCAACACGTTATAATCTCTGCGGATCAACCTGTCCGCCTCCTAAGAAGAACCGCTTGCCTATCTGGGCTGGCAGTGTTAACCACCCGTCACTACAATTTGGGTCGTGGGATTAACCTTAACCTTAACCGCTAGACCCGTGACAGCCCACTGCAAGGGGTTTGCTGGACTCTGTTTTATATTGCCTAATTATCTCCACAAATTTTGAAAAAACAAACGGTGGGGTGGGGGGGGGGAAATATTGTCACCAGCTCCGGTCTGTCACGCTGTCTCTTAAATGGCTGTACAGGAATTCAGCAAACATGGTAGATATGATTACCACCTGGCAAGAAGAGTATCACTTTTGGCCCTGTACCCAAGGAGGCAAATGGTCAAATAATTGCAATTACAGGCACATTAAAAAAAAATTTAATGAAACTTTAGTTATGCAATCAATATTGCAGGGGGGGGTTTACACTCGAAATATGTATTTTTGTTTTGTTTTGTTGTATCCGGTGCATGCCCCAGGGGTAGGGTCTTGGAGTTACAGGGGTAAAAACAGAAAAAATACTTAACTCAAAATTTGATATTGGGTCAATCCTGGTGGAACTTTATGCCATCTTTCAACTTTGCTTTCGATGTGAAGCGTGGGGATTTGCAATGGTGTGCCATCGACTTCGCTCTAGTTTCTCCTGTCCTCCACAGTCTGCACATGCTCTTCCAGAACCCCATACCTAGTGACCCTTCCTCATTCTAAGTTGAGCTCCCACCTCAATTCGTTCATACGTCATCTTTCACCTGGAACCGGCACTGTGTCTGTTGTTCGTACCCATCCCTCCAGTCTTTGAAGAATGCTGCCAATCATTAACTCATGCTTTCCCCTATGTGCCCTGCCCTGTTCCTAATGTTGATGCCAACCCTGTGTGATGTCTTTTTATCCCCGTTCCCATTTCTTCCTCTGTCAGTTAGTTAACCTGCTTCCATCTTTCACTTCATGATTGCAATTGCCTTGACATTTGAATACAAAAAACAGCAACAAATGAATGAACAAGTTCCGTTCCCAATGTACATGGAGAGCCTTGGACTCGATCACCTCCGGAGAAGAAATATGAGAGATTGAGTCTAATATACTGGAAGGGATTTCACATTGTGATTGTACCAATCGGCATCATTGGTGGCATGCATTTCGCTTAAATAGGGAATTTACAATTTGGCAAAGTTCCAAGCAATGCGACTACTTGGCACATTTGGCTATCATGTAGGCCAGTGGTTTTCAAACTTTTTTTAGTGGCGACCCAATTTCAGAACCTCTCAACATCGCGCGACCCAAAAGATTCAAAACCCAATTCATAATATACGAGATAAGATTTCATATGACACAAGAACATTTACTGTTTATTTTATTCACCATCGTCATGTTTTCATAGACGAGTAAACGGAGGATAGCCGACAGTATCCAAATAGTACAGTTGAATGTTTCAGAAGTTTAGTCCGAATGACATTTTGATATATCAGTGAGAAGGATGAGCCTGTTTTTCAGAAATCAACTTCTCTATTCATGGAGAAGTATGCTCCAAGATCATATGCTCTTGGAGATCATACAAGTATGCCAAGATCATATAAGTATGCCAAGATCATATGCTCCATTTCTAGGCGATTTCTGTACTTTGTTTTAATCGTGGAGAACGACTGCTCACAAAAGTATGATGAAGGATATGGCATGAGAACCTTAATGGCGCGCCGTGACAGGGTCAGGTACGGCAGCAGCATTTTGTACCAGAATGTTGACAACGAATTCGTCCGCGCAAGAGCCTGCGCTCCTGAATCCTGCTGGAGCTGTACAAGCTCTTCCTGTGCTGTATCATCTTCATCAGCAATCGAGTCCAGTGGAGCCGTGAAAGGGTCCCGAACCACAGAAAAGGACTGCACATCCAGCTCAGGGAAATAGTGCTCTAACTGTTCAATGAGCAACTGAAGGTGACGTGCTATCTCCCCAGAAAGACTGTCGCGCTCAGTATCATCGTACTGGCAGGTCGTCAGATGCTCCACCAGACGGGGGAAAAGGCTGAAGTGCTTAACAGCTGCTTTGTCTGCCAGTAATTTTAGAGTCGCCAGAAATCCGCTCATTTTGTCGTGAAAAATCATGAGGTTGGCGTCTTTGCCTTGGAGGGAGCAGTTGAGGACATTGAGACATTCAAAGATGTCAACGAGATAGCACAGTTCTGACAGCCAAGAGTCCGACTCAAGCAACGCTACCCATGCCATTTTCCCTTGTGTACGTAGGAACTCCTTTTGTTCATCTTTGAGCTCGTAAACGCGCAGAAGAAGGTTTCCTCGAGATAACCATCTGTCTTGAGTGCAGAATAGTAAATTCTTATGGTCGGCGTCCATCTCCTGGCAGAATAGCCTGAATAACCTAGTGTTGAGGGCGCTCGATTTGATGTGATTCACCATTTTTACGACTTCTGAGAGCACGCTCTGCAAGGTTTCTGGCAAAGTACGAGAGGCGAGCGCTTCTCGGTGAATCATGCAGTGTACCATGGAGGTCTGAGGAGCCACCTCAAGCAATTTGGCCTTGAATCCAGAACGCACTCCTAACATTGAAGGCACGCCGTCTGTTGTAGAACCGAGCAACTTTCCGAAGTCCAGATTATGGTCACGATAAAACTGCTCTACTTTCCCAAAAATGTCCTCGCCTTTGGTGGTGGCCTCCAATGGTTTTATGAGCAGAGGCTCATCGACAAAGTTATCAGCCTTGATGAAGCGGACCCAGACAATGAATTGCGCGTACGATGCGATATCAGTGGACTCGTCCAACTGTATGGCGTGCCACGGCGATTCCTTGATCTTCTGTACGACCTGAGCCGTTACGTCCAGACTCATATCTTCAATTCTGCATTGGATGGTGTTGTCAGAGAGGGGTATAACTGCCAGTTTCTTCGCCGCTTCCTCCCCAACCATCATAGATACCATGTCCTTTGCACATGGCAGCACGAGTTCTTCCGCAATGGAGTGAGGCTTTTTAGTCTTGGCAACATGGAGCGACACTCGATACAAGGCCTCTAATGCCTGAGAATTGGTCTGATGGCATGTACCCTCTGTCAAGACGTGTATTCTTGATTGCAAGAAGTTTACTCTCAAACAACGCCATCTCCTTATCCTGATAAGGCACATGTTTTGTAGTCAAATGTCTCTGCAACTTATTTTGTTTCATAGACTCCGTAGAAAGCACTTCGAAACAAATCACACACTGAGGCCTCTGTGCCCCACTTTTATCCACCACGTAGTAAAATCCAAGGTCCAGAAATTTATCCTTGTAAGAACGTTCTCGAGATTTGCTGGTGGCCGGTGCTGCCATCACAAATAAGGTCTCGAGTCGTACGTGGAGACGTGAATAGACGTTAATGATAGTCAGAGTCTGAGTCTGAGAGGCCGTGGATTAAACCACTAATTTCCCGCCAAAATGAACGGCCCTTCAGCGAGCCCGCGCATCGGCTGGATCCCATTCTAAGCGTCATGTTGCGCCGGTTCCCATACTTTGAACGAACCGTTTATATTACATCCCGTAAAAGCGAACACCAATCGAAAATAGACAATTTTTTATTCGCTGCAAGCGGACCCCACGAAATTTGCTCGGCGACCCCACTTGGGGTCGCGCCCCCGGGTTTGAAAAACCAAGATGTAGGCAAACCAAGTAGACATATTTCATGGATTACAATTGATCTGTTATTTTTCATTTTACCAAGATATTAACTCCCGTTATCATTTTACTGAGAACTCTTTTTTTTGTAGGAACCACTGCATGGCCCTGAACACGTATTCAGTGGTCAAATCATAATTTGGTTAATATCAATTGTAACCACTACAAACGGGTGTCTATTCCTCATCAATACAGGCAAAAATGACAGACCTGGCACTCTGCAGCTTCTGCAGTTTCACCCAGTAGACCTCTGTGAACTTTTCAGCAGGGTACTCGTGCAGAATCCGGTACTCATCCACTGCTCCATACTGTGCGAAAAGTGCTACAAGTTCCTCCATGAGACTCAGTGCAGGTACACCTTGAATGAGCAAATAACAGGACTCCTGCACAATGGTGTACACCTGGGATTAAAAACAACAAAAACAGTTAAGAAGGTGCTTGTTTCTGGCCAAAAGTATGCAAAGCAAAAGCCACTTGGGCAAGCCACATTTCAAAATTGGCCTCCAAAACCAGATGCCAATTGGGCATCTTCCATCATGCAAATTCCTTACTTGGAACACCTGAGCTCCTGTCCACCTTCAAGGCTTTAATCCACAGCTCGATGGACTACTGCTCCCCCCCCTTCTTGGCTGGCTCCCCTGCCTCATCTTGCTCAGCTTGATGCCATGGAAACGAAGGCTTTCAATATTGTTGGAATCTCTCGTGATGAAGCTGAGTCTATGGACCTATCACTTCGCCATTGCCGACAGGTCAGTGGTCTCTGTCTTCTTCTACCTCATTTCTGGTCTTGCACTCTCTGCCTTTGATGTGCTTTGTCCCACCCCCCCCAGGTATCTGCAGGATGCACACAATCCACCAGCAACCCCCCCCTCATGAACCTGCCTAAATCCAGAACCACTGCTCACCTCCACTCATTTATTCCTCTTTTTTCACCACCTGTGGAACCACCTACTATCCTTTATTCAATCTCATTCTCCCTTCGGGTCTTCAAGACAGCTGTTCACCACCATCTTAAGTCATCCCCCATTTCAAAATCATGATCTCTACACCCGTTAAACCACTTCCAACCCCACCCCTCCCAAAAATTTTGCTTATGTATCCATATTGTCCACCCTTTGCATTCTCCCTTGCCCCTTATCGTGACCTGCATCCGTTGTTTGTCTGTCTCCGTCTACTTTCTCCCTCCACCTTAATGTCGGTGTTTTCCCCTTTCTCCTGCTGCTCTCTGTTGTGTTGTGGCCTGATTTGTTCTGTGCCATAGCTCTTCCACAACCCTAGAGCATGTATATATTCAAACAATAATAATAATAACAACAGTGGGCAGATTTGAATAGATTTTAAAGTATTGGAACAGCTTTGGAGAGCAGTAAGCAAAGTCCTGCAGGTGGAGCTCTTGTAATTGCAAACTCAGAGAAAGAAATGGGTTGAGCAGATAACTTCTCTTCATCTCCCAAACAATTCAGTTGAGCACGTCATTGCACCACGGAAGCAAATGAGTAATAACACCATTATTAAAACAAATTTTGTTGCACATACTGTATACACCAAAGAACAGAGACTAATGAATAGCCAATAACAAGAATCAACAAAACTGAACATTTAACAATGCCTTCAGGAACAAGCGAGGATAAGTATTATGCTATGAGCCAGTTGGGAAAGCTCAAAAAAAAAAATTCCAAGGGAACAAACGTAATCAAATGGGGAGAAGGATAAATATGTGGAGAAAGAATAAAAGGAATCAGGTCACACATTATAATACCTCTTGGATGGGTCATGATGCTTCAAGGTTTTGTTGACGAAGCCTTAATGCAGAAACATTTCCAGACTGATGCATGCAATCCTGTTTTGTACAGTTTCGCTCAGAGCGAAAGAGAAATTATTATTATTTTGTATGCAGCCTGTGGCTGCTGGTAGCATCATTGCTGGGAGCACGGCTGTGCCGCTTATGCATTGCCCCGTTTCCAGTAAGGTGGTACTCATTTTGCTGACCTCTGAAGGATGACAGGCTGAGTCAACCCCACCTGGTGTTAATTCAATGGTAAAAAAGAGCGGCTCAAACTCAAGACCCTAAAGCCTAAGATCTTAAGGCAGCCACCTTAACCATTAAGCCAAGACTTGAAAGAGATCTCTCTACTCTTCTGTTCAAGGTGTTGTCACTCGTGTATTACTTATAACAACTTGAAGGGCACTCAGTAGAGCGCATACCTCCACCATGCAATGCATGATGCACAAGAACATATCTGGCCCAACACATTTTTGAGATACCGTGCTACATATTCGTTTTTGGCCCTTTCTCTCAATGGTGAAGAATCACTTTAAAAATTAAATGATTATTATCGTATTCGGATCTTCACCAAAATCTAATCAGTTTGTCCTTGTCACACACGCAACCTGTCCACAAAATTTCATCCAAATCTGTCTACAACTTTTTGAGATATCCTGCACACAAACAAACAGACAGAAAGGGGGTGAAAACAACCTCCTTTACCTTCGGTGGCGGAGATAATAATCAGACGCGGGGTTTACTTCTGTTTCTTGTAAACATTTAATTTACGTGACAGCCTTTGAAACAACCTCATGAGCCTTTAATTAAAAAAAAAATCTTTTCACAAAATATTTTTGATTTGTAAAAGAAATGCTAATTTAAAATAGGAAATGTCATGTTGGCAAGTCCAGGAATGGGGGGGGGGGGGGGGTGGGTGGTTGGAAGAGCATCCCAAAGATGTTTCAAAGACTGCTGCCTCCAAAGTTAACCTCACCATCAAGCTTCATGTATCCCACACCCTTTTGTAACATAAGACATCCCCACTATGCCACCCCCTTCCCTCAGCTCAGTGTGCAAAGACCAAGGATAGCTTCCAGATCCCAGACTCATGGCCAACACAGCTCAAGTGACCCTCGGATTTTTATGAATAGCCAAGTGTCCATCACCTGATTGGAGAAGCCATGAGTAATGGCTGTGCAATCTTAAATACATTCATATTTGGTGTTCTGCATGAAAAGTACTCTACAGGTTGAAAAAAAATTCTACATTGGAAAAAAAAAAAAAGAAAAGAAAAAGATTTTATTGCCATTCTGAAACAGCCAAGAGGAAAAAATAATATCAGCAATGTTCCAGAAATAAACACTTTCCCCTCCTTTCTTATAATTTGTTACATTCCAACTGGAGCACACTATTTAACAAAGTATCAATTTTTTAACGTGAACAAAAAAGCTTGTTGCATGCAGATTTCAGGCATCTTCTTCTTTGTTCAGGCCACAATTGTACAGTACAGACAACCAGCAAGTTCCAAATTGAAAAAGAAATGGAGACCTCAAATCAATCTAAAACGTGCCATACTAATTAAACAGATTATGACGCTCACGATAAAAACGGAAATGCTCCAGTCGTTGGTGCACACACCCAAAGGCATTGAGAAGAAGGTAACCTTGCAAGTATAGAAAGAGAATGTGTAGGAATAGTAGATTGACACATTAGGCTTGGGTTGGACTTTTTGATTGCTGCATGTGGGTGTAATCTAGTGGGGGGAGTTGTTTGTATGGTCAGTGGAGTTGGACCGCAATGCTGCCCCCCCTCCCCTCCCCCACTCTGAATGAAGACTTAGGATAATCTAAAGGAGGATGATGGGGGTAAGTGTTGCAGAATTGGCTTCCAGGGGTGAAGATTGTACAGCTGAGAAATAGTTTATCCCTTCATGTATTCACATAAGAGCGAGTTCATTTTATTGTGATAAAGCATTATGCATCGATACATGTATAGAAGGCCAACATCTTCCCTCCATAATGCTTGTCAAACACTGCTTCTCTCTTGAAACTCCGTTTAAGGTTATTTTTTTCCTTTGTAATCTGTCCGAAATGTACTTTTGGGGAAATAGAGGCCCTGCAACGCTGAGAAGGTGCAAGTTTTGGCGTGAAGGCATGAGCCTGGAACATTCGAGTCCAATTCAGATGCTCAGGGGGAGGTGTTTCCCATTCATTTAAGACCAAAAATCAAATCAGTGCAGGGCAGACAGGGTAGGGCAACATCACACGGTGGGGCGTGGTGGATGCTGATAAAAGTCCGTGTGCACGCCAGTTCGGGGCTCAGTCCAGTCACAGTCAAGTGGATTATCAGCCATCTTTTCTACAACCTGAACACTGAAACTCACATTTTTACAGTATCCATAAGAAAAGTGATGAGTAAGTAGTGGACAAGCAGTAGTTTTATCTGGGTTTCTCATGCCATTCTTGTATGCATTCATTCTTACATTACATCTCTGCATTGTTTCACCAACACATTGTATCGCACATTTGCTACAAGTCAATATGTAAACTATGTTTAAGGTTTTACATGTAATTAAGCATTTGGTTTATTTTAACTTGTAAGATCTAGCCGTTACTGTAAAAAAGATATTGCTTGTGGCAAATATCGGACAAATTTTGCAATTGCAAATCCCACATTTACACACTTTGCATTTGGATAAGTGTTCGCCATTGGCTAACCCAGAATGGCCACCTCCTATGGCCAGGATATCCGAGTTCACTACAATATTACCCTGTCGAGGAAGACAAATCCTCTGAGGATGGTGAGTCCCCAGGGAGGATAGTTCACACACATCGTGACCTTGGGGAAACTAATACAAGTTCCCAGAGCATTCTGGGTAACAGCAACTTGTGTCGTTGGGATACTTGTATATTGTGATGCAACATTTCATCAAGGTTCATACATTGCTTTCCGTGCTGAACCTTACCAATTATTATTAATGTTCTTTTTGCCATTCGCTTTTCCTTCCGACTCCCTCCTCTTTGCTCCCATGCCAAAAAGATATTTCCTTTACCCCAAAGAATATGTCCTATTCTTATTAAAAAAAAAAAACAAGGATAGGATTATATTGTTCTGGGAATTTATGCGTTTCAGCCTTGAAGACAAACATTTATTTATCATCCTTTTGGTGTTGCTAAAGGCCCAGTCACACCTTGACGTTTTAGCCAGCAATGGCAACGTATTAAAATGTATGTAAAACGCTGGCTTATGTTGAACTTTTGATGTTTTTTTTTTTTAAAGATTCGGACGTATTCATAACGACTTGGTCTTATGCATAACATATTAGTAACGGACACCGAACGTTTCGTTGTGTTATAGATAACTTATACCAACGAATGCTGAACCTGTTGTCGGCCTTCACAACCTATGCCCAACGATAGTCTAACTTAGACATAGCGCGCTGCACGCATCGCCGACGATGACGTGGCGCAGGTTATGAAAAGGCTGCCGCACAACGATTCAAATCATAACCGCCGCAGAAATGGAAGTGTCAACATCACAGTCACACCGTGGCGATCTTGCCAGCATATGCCGACCTCTGAAAAATGAGTCTAAAATGTTGGCGTACGTCGAATACGGTATGGGTAAGTTTGGTATGCGTGAATATAACGCTAAAGTACACTATCATACGTCGTAGTTAGTGGAGTACGTCTTATAATTTTAAACATGTTGAAAATTTAACGACGTACTTGCCGTATGACACACGCTCCGCATGCGATGGGAATAAGTTGTATGCACGATATGCGATCGTTGACACACGTTACTTGAAAGGTGCTCATAAGTCGAAACACGTCACGGTAATGGTTAGCGTCAGTGATCCAGACTCCGGGTTTTTTTTTTCTTCGGTATGACGGTGTTCAGTGTACAGTGCGGTTATGATTTAAATCGTTGAGCGGCAGCCTATTAATTATATTATATTATAACCGCACTAGAAATCGAAGTGTCAAAATCACCATCAGACCGAAGGAAGGAAGAAAAAAAAAAAAACTAAAAATAAAAAACCAGGGAGTCTGGAACACTGACGCTAACCATTACCTAGATGTGTTTCGACTTAGGAGCACCTTACAAGTAACGTGTGTCGATGTGTGTCACCGATCGTGTAACGTGAGTACAACACGTTACTCATAGGTTAGAAATAAGTTTTGGGTACGCTAACCATTACCTCGACGTGTTTCGACTTATGAGTAACTCACAAGTAACGTGTGTCAACGATCGCGTGACGTGCCTACAACTTATGGCCAGCGTTATGCGGAACGTGCGAGTCATACACTGGCATAAGTCTTAAAATTTCAAGCATGGAAAATTTGAGGACAACCGAAAAGTACAAGGTTTAAAGCCAGCGTACTACGACGTATGGCAGTTTTTCAGCGTGTTCTCAATGTTATCAAAACTTACCCATAATGTATTCGACGTGTACCAGCGTTTTAGACAAATTTTCCAAAAATCGGCATAAGCTGGCTCAAACGTCAAGGTTTGACTGGGCCTTAAGCATAGCGAAAGATTGCAACAAATATATACAAAACTAGAACAGCACTTGGTAGAGCGCATCCCTCCACCACACAATGCCTGATCCACGAGAACATATCGAGCCCAATACATTTTGAAATATTGTGCTATATATCGTTTTTGGCCCAATCTCTCAATGGTGAAGAATGACTTTAGAAATTAAATAATTCTGGTATCCAGATCTTCACCAAAATCGAATCGATTCGTCATGGTCACACACCCAACCTGTCAACCAAGTTTCGTCCAAATCCGTCCACAACTTTTTGAGATATTGTGCTACATATTGTTTTTGGCCCAATCTCTCAATGGCGAAGAATTACTTGTAAAATTCTAGTAGTTGGATCCGGATACTGGATCTTCACCAAAATCTAATCAGTTCGTCCTTTTCACACACCCAACCTGCCCACCAAGTTTCATCTGGATCTGTACACAACTTTTTGAGATATACTGCACACAGACGGACAAACAAACGAAGAGAGATTGGTGAAAACATAGCCTCCTTCACTTTCAGTGGTGGAGGTAACAAGTACAGACATTTTTCTTCCCTTTGATGTATTGTAAATGCAGATGTGTGAATATGTTGTTCATTACCTCGAAGCTGGGTTTAAACTTTGCAGGCTTCAAAATGGCATGGGGGGGGGGAACTATTTGCAAAAGCTTTTCGTCTGTACAGCTTGGTCAACACAGGGCAAACATTGCAAACAGAAAAGTAATTCAAGTGTATAAACATCAATACAACATTGGTCATATCTACCAAAATATAGCACATAATTGGAAAGTGTGAGAAAATCATTTTCGCACCTTCACAGCTCGAGCAGTCCTGCTGGATCGGTATGCTGGCCGATTGAGAGCCACCTGCCCCTGAATGTGGTGCTTTTTCTGCTCCATGTAAGCGCTGTGAATGGTGGGAGCCAGGAGGGGGTGGGGGGGAAGGGGAAATTAAACATGAATGCACTGTAAAAGAGAACGACATGGAAATGATACAAAAAACAATGCATGTTCTCTTGAGTTTCATTTATTGTTGATGACTGTGTCCTGAAATGTTGCTGACTTTCAATAATATTGTATTAAATTGAATGAAAGTAGTAAATGGGAGTGGGGGGGGGGGGGGGGGGTGAAGGTAACACACACACGCGCTAAATATATATATATATATATATATATATATATATATATATATATATATATATATATATATATATACACATTGTTACGGATCTGGAAACCGCATGCCTCAAAGACAATGGCATCCATCATACAGTGATCCCCAGACAGTTATTTAAATAATATACATGCAGTTAGACCTTTCCCTCATGTCTAATGGGTCAAACGGGACGAAGTGTGTTGTGTGCATCTCATCGCAAGGTCTGATTATATCTCTATCTTCATTTCAACTCTTTTCCTCTTATTCATTGAAATAAATTGAAGCAGGCACCGCACTCAGACGGCCACTTGCGAAAATCGCAGCCCCCCTTCAATATAAGAATGCATCCACGCGGAGGCCAAAAGAAGCATCAACCACACGATGGAAAAAAAACCTCGGGAGGTCGCTCGCCGATTGTGAACGCCAATAACTCAACCACGTGACCTAGGGTCCTCCGTCTGAACCGGTTACTTATCACATGACCTAATTCCCGGGGAACATGCACTCTGTACGCCTTGTCCGAACGAAGTCACTTTACCGGGTCAGATGCAGCCGAGCGACACTGCCAAGGAACGTTCCGGCTAAAAGAACAGATCGTTGGGAATATGTCCAGGCTGGGCTAGGATACGGACCATGCTGGACCGATTAAAGAAAAGACGAAAACGAGCTGGGAATATTTAGATACAAACATTTACTAACAATCAGGCGAGGAAAAGCATGTGGCACATTGAATGCATTTATTGTTATACAAGCAGGAATAGTAAGGAATTTGTGTGGTGTGACAAGGCAAGCCACTTACTAAAGTGGACACAGAGCAGACTTATCCCAATATATCTTCTACACTCTTAACTTAGGCTATGGCAGGTGCCATCACACACACACACACACACACACACACACACACACACACACACACACACACACACACACACACACACACACACACACACACACACACACACACACACACACTTTCTAACCTGTAATTGGAGGGAATAAACAATCAGCTCTCACCCAATCAATTACCCCAAGCGGGTAGGATTTCCATCATCAACCCCCATGCCCTTCCAGGCAAAGAAAATTGCACAAAGCAACCGTGAAAGGCTATACTCTGTTAGCCATTTGCTGTTTCAAGCCCTACCTGGGTTTCTCATCAACTGCAAGCATTCACCATTTATATGTTAACATCCATCCGTCCATTGGGACTGTACTCTGGATGGAGAATCGTTGCTGCTGAAGCAGTGTCTTGGCTATGGGCACAATCATGGATGGGTCGCCACTTCGACAGAGTATACCAGCATGCTGGCACTCATTTTGCCGACCTCAGAAGGATGACAGGCTGAGTTAACCCCACCTGGTATGAATTCAATGGCTGAGCAGCATTTTAACTCAGGACCTAAGGATTCCTAGCCCACCACCATAACCATTAAGACAACACCAGGTGTGCATGTGAACTGCTATTGGCCATGCACGTGGTAGATGCTAGGGAACCTTGGTGACAGTGTTTTTGTGTAAGCTGTCACTAATGACTTACTAACAAGTGATAAAACTGGTCATGTGCCTAAGGGATAATGTAACATTGGGATTCTAATGTGTGTGCTACTTGTGAATGTCTGCAGGATTTGTAGCCGTTCTTAGTTAATTTATGCAGCTTTGACTGGAGGAGTGTGGAGTTGATTTGGCTGAGGCTGAGTGAAGCGGGGTCGAGGCCGTTTATTCCTGGAACATGAAACACCTGAAAAACAATATCTTCATAAAACTGATTTTTTTTTTTTTTTGGAACACTGGCCACATTTTTCATCCAATCATCATGCAACTTTGTTTAAAAAAAATTATCCATGACCTACGTTAAAAGTTTCCTGTCAATCTCAAACGGTTGTGGAGAATGGTTTTTTTTTTTTAAGTGCATAAAGATCACAAGGTGAGGGCAAAAATTAAAAAAAGTGAGGGGCTCACTGTTCAACATGATGATCAAGGATGGTTGTGAACACCTTTTACAATTATATATATATATATATATATATATATATATATATATATATTCACTTATTTATTCGTGTGTAGTACATGGTTGTGAGTTGTACCTGTGCTACCAATTCAGTGCCACCTATAGTAGTAGTGGGGCAACTTAGCTAAATATAGCATAACAATTGTGCATTTTGTGAGGAAAGCACCAAATATGGCACACTAGTAGCCTATCATATTATAAACAGATTTGTATATTGGGCCATCTCAAATTCAGCCGCTGATGGCTGTGCCAGCCATTTTCCACTGCCATCAAAAATTTTGAGATTGTCCAATATCCAAATCTGTTCATAATATGTAAGGCTACTAGTGTGCCAAATTTGGTGCTTTCCTCACAAAATGCGCAATTGTTATACTAAGTTGCCCCGCTATAGGTTAGAGGAAGAATTTTTAATCTGTTAACAACCAGTGCTGGGTTGCTCCCAGACGGGCCATCTGACCCAACGTCCTTCTGATGGACGATGCCTCACTCTGCATGATTACAGACTCGATTATAAACTGCCAGATTGTAAAGGCTTCATTGTAAAATGCTCCGTCCCTTGGACGGAGATCAAGAAGCCGATGTCCCCGTCTGTGGGTATCAATTTGTGTACGTTCAAGACCCCCATGGTGTCTTTGGTGAAGAATAAGCGAGTTATCGCCGGCATCCTGAACAAATCACAAATCCCTGTCACCCTCAGGCGAACGTCAGTCCTAACCAGCTGGTTCGTGAAGGGCCTCATCGTTGGAAGGCTCAAAGATGAGTGCGTTGACGACCCACTGCAGGCTCTTGCTTAACGGTACTCAGCATTTTCACATTGACAACACACAAATGTTGAAAAGAGCGAGGAGAGACACAACCTAAGCGTGCAGGACGAAAAACCCTCACACAAGATAGAAGCTAAAACCAAAAAGGCCTCCTTCCCCCCCAAGGAAGTAAAGAATGGACAAACCTTACTTGAGGCCCACTGTAAACGTCGGAGGTTTAACTGAAATCGATTCACTTCAGGAGAAACAATTAGCTTGTACACTCATGCCATGGCAACCACGATTTATCATTTACTTATTGATATGCAAACCAATGTGGACCCAGGCATCGCGTCAGCGCGACACAGCCGTTCAATTCCGATGAGTTATTCAGAGATGAGTAGTGAATAGTGAGTACACGAAGATGAAGCAATTGTACAACAAATTCACCCGAAGACCCCAAAGGAAGCAAACCGCCAACATTCGGTCCTCACGCACCCGGAAGCGAACCGTCGGAAACTTCCGGAATTCGCACTGATCTCTTCAAACTTCCATGGGAAGGATAAGGACTTCAGATCCCGACGTATTTATGCAGATGAAATATTAATAGCGAGGAAATCAAGGTTTATGACAAAATCTGATGCTATTAAGGCAAAACAGGCTCAAACCCACAAACAACAACAACAACAACAGATTCGGGTCCCCGGATGCGGGTCACGTAAACCGGGGGTGTGTTCCGCGAGCAAGCGGCTTGCTTATCGCTTACCAAGCGGATTGCTTGATTCAAAGCGCCCGAGGAAGCATTTCAACGGAACGGAGCGCTCGGCATCGCTTAACAACATGGCGGCCTCCGATGTTAACAATCAAGATGGAGATTTTAAAAGTAGATTTGTTTTTTTTTAAATAGGCGAAATCTGTACTGTAAAAGAAGTGTGTGTGTGTGTGTGTGTGTGTGTGTGTGTGTGTGTGTGTGTGTGTGTGTGTGTGTGTGTGTGTGTGTGTGTGTGTGTGTGTGTGTGTGTGTGTGTGTGTGTGTGTGTGTGTGTGTGACCATTTTTCTCAGAGATGGCTGAACGGATCTTCGTCAAACTTCCAGAGGTTCATCAGTGAATGTCGGGGAGTGTTTGAGGTAAAAAATAATTTTTGAAGGAAAAGTTGGAATTTTTTTGGGGGGGATTTTTGTTTTTTTTGCAAAATCGCTCTTTCATGTCTAGCCTTTGTAGTTATGTGAAAGGTTATCTTGTTACGAATCTGGCAGCCATGAGCACTCAACAGCCAGGTCCAATAGATCAGTTATATCGGTATGTGTTTCTAGTTAGGGTCCCGTCCTATGTTTAATGGGTGATTAATTGTACGTGCGCTGTGAATTATTTTATAGTTAGTATTTTTACTCCACCAACCACAACAACTACAGCTACTACTACGACATCCACCACAACAACACCACCGTCCTGGACTCGACCCGGTCGCCAGTCGCCATTACGCATGTGTTTTTGGCTGAGGACGTGGGCGGAGCCTTTGTCGCCTCGGGTTGAAACTCTGCTCCGCGGAGGAGCAGAGAGCGTTTCCTTCAGCCAATGAGCGGAGGGCGAGCACCACACGCATGCCCCAGCCAATCAGGAGGCCGCCACGAGTCGCCTGACAACCCACCGTCCGATCAGGAGGCGAGTGGCGGGGAGAAGAAGCCCCTCCTTCCTAAAGAGGAGTGTGGTTGTCTGGACCAGCGTTCTGCAGACGGTGTGCTCGTGGAAATTGCGGCGTGGTCTGTGGTTGTCAAGGAGCGGTCTGAGACACTGGTGATCGTGATTGAGCAGCCTCGTTCATGGGCCGTGGACTTCGGGTCGTGGGTTCGGGTCCCACCGTGGTGGTTTCGGAGTCGGTGTGGCCGCACGAAGCGGACAGGTACTCTGTCCCGGCTTGACCGAGATAGACCCACGGGGTCCAGTTATTTTGGATGTGTGTGTGTGTGTGTGTGTGTGTGTGTGTGTGTGTGTGTGTGTGTGTGTGTCCATGGGCCCCGTCTGTTAAGTAGAGCTGTTTAAGTGTTTTCTTTTCATATTACATTTCTTTTTTTCGTGATAACTCTGCTCTGTGTCTCCCCTCCACGATTATTGTTATAAATAAATCCCTTTTGTTAAATGTTCCAGCTCGTTTCTGTGTTTCTTTCATTGGCTTAGCACGCTGTGTATTGAGAGATAGCGAGGGTAAATTGTTAATTTGGTCCGGCGCGGCTCTGGTAACTCCGCTCGGTTACGCCGGATCCGAGTCGTTACCTGCAACTCGGATCGGACAGAGTCGGCCGAGGGTGTGGTTCCCCGGTAGTTAGACTGCGTGGGTATTTAGGTATATTGAAATTAGGCATTAACCCTACCCCACGCGGTCGAATTATTGGCGATTCATGGTCCTGTAAGGGACCCGTGCCTTTCGGACTTATCCGAGGGTCACGACCTAAATTCCGGTGTGTTCGGTGGAGCCGACTCTACTGCTCCCTCTAGCGGTCGTGCTCGCCACCGATATCCGACCCCACAACAATATTAAATGATCCCCGACCCCATTCCTTGGTGGTTGTGGGGAAGTGTTTTTGGCCCCCACAAAAAAATAGAAAAAAAATTATTTCTTCAAAATACCATCAGGGTTAGAACATCACCGGGCAACGCCGAGTACTCACGCTAGTAAATTATAAATGTAGTTTTTTTAAATCGGCGAAATACTGTATAAATGTACCTTCTGAAACCTATCCATGCAAATGATCTTCATGGGGTCAATGATGAAGAATGCTGTCGTGGTACTCGAACAAATGCTCGAGTTTTAATCGATCCTCTTGGAACAACTTCCCCAAACAAATTTATTGTGAGAGCAGCGACTACAGAGTATGAGGGAGATGGAGAGAAAGATAAATAAATGGGGAGTCAAAAGGAGGATTGTCCTGCCAAGCTTGTATATTAATACAGTGGCTGAGGGTGGTCCTGCATGCGTTTTAATGTGCCCTAAGTTACTCTTCATTTTCGATTAGAACACACCTAGGGATAATAAGACAGGCCTAACAAAAGGACGCCAACGTTGTCAGACGGAATGAAAACCCGTCATTGTTGCTACAAAAAGAGCTAAAATTGATGAAAAAGCGGCCGAAATGGATTGGTGGGGAACGGAAGCAAGATTGGTTATTTCCGTCGTGAATAGTCCGAGAGAGAAACAAAAGCGGTTCATTCCGGTTACTGTAGTGCGAACAAGATGGCGCATGCAGTAGAACGACCTGTTACGGTATGTTAATTTTTCGTGCTTGTGCCTCGAACATAAATGTAATATAGATAATATATAGTGGGTAGTACCTGATGTAGTTTTAACAATTTATTAAACCGAATTTTGTTGTGATGATAATGTTTGGTTTGCCTGTATTTTGAGCCCCCGAGTGTAGGATCGCTAGTTGTGTAGGCTCAGTTCAACATAGGGGATCGTGTATGGGATCTTTTTACAGTTTTTACTTCATGTTAACTTTGTTATTTTATTGGAATTCGCAATTTATTATTACTATCAAATTTTACCTCTTGCAAATATAGACGATCAATCGTCACTGATCGCTGCAGCACGGGGGCACGAATTTCACGAAATGTCAGCCACACATTAAGTCAAGAGGGCTTTTATCGCTGCTTGTATAATATCCCGTACCACAAACGGGATTTCATTAACAGACATGATATATTCAAGGCAGACTACGTTAAAGTTAACTTACCATAACTTCAAGACCTTTTCAAGCCGTCATGTTTCCCACGTTATGGTAACCGGAATGAACCGCTTTCACTTCGGTCTCCGCCGTTTCGTGACAGAAATAACTGATGTTGCTTCCGTTCCCCACCAATCAATTTCGGGATTGACTGTTCTTGTGTCCGTCACGACCGTTCTTGCGTGTAGAATAAACGTGTTGGTTTCGGTTTTATTTGCTATTGCGACTGTAATTACTGTGTTGGTTTCAATTTCGGCCGCTATTTCATCAAATTTAGCTGTTTTTGTAACAAGAATGACGGGTTTTCATTCCGTCTGACAACGTTGGCGTCCGTTTGTTAGGGGGGCCTGGTATCAGGTCCCCAGCATCAATTATAACGTCATATCAAACGAAGAAGAAGAAGTGTGATGCCCCTCTCTCTCTCTCCTCTCTCTCTCCCCCCTCTCTCCCCTCCCTCTCTCCCCTCCCTCTCTCCCCCTCTCTCTCCCCCTCTCTCCCCCTCTCTCTCCCCTCTCTCTCGCCCCTCTCTCTCCCCCTCTCTCTCCCCCCTCCTCTCTTCCTCCTTCTCTGTCCCTCCTCCTCTCTCCCTCCCCTCTCTTGCCCCCTCCCACCCCCTCTCTCGCCGTTCTCTCTCCCCCTCCTCTCTCCCTTCTCTTGCCCCCCTCACTCCCCTCTCTCGCCCTTCTCTCTCCCCCTCCTCTGTCCCCCTCCTCTCTCCCTCCCCTCTCTTGCCCCCCTCTCACCCCCTCTCTCGCCCTTCTCTCTGCTCCCTCCTCTCTCCCTTCTCTTGCCCCCCTCTCGCCCTTCTCTCTCCCCCTCCTCTCTCCCCTCTCTCACCCCCTCTCTCACCCCCTCTCTCGCCCTTCTCTCTCACCCCCTCTCTCGCCCTTCTCTCTCCCCCTCCTCTCTCCCTTCTCTCTCCCCCACCTCTCGCTCTTCTCTCTCCCCCTCCTCTCTCCCTCCCCTCTCTTGCCACCCCTCTCCCCCTCTCACCCCTCCTCTCTCACCCCTCCTCTGTCCGCCCTCCTCTGTCTGCCCTCCTCTCTCTATCTCCCTTCTCTCTCCCCCCTCTCTCCCCCCTCTCTCCCCCTCTCTCCCCCTCTCTCCCCCTCTCTCCCCCCTCTCTCCCCCTCTCTCCCCCCTCTCTCCCCCTCTCTCCCCCCTCTTTCCCCCTCCCTCCCCCTCCTCTCTCCCCCTCCTCTCTCCCCCTCCTCTCTCCCCCCTCCTCTCTCCCCCCTCCTCTGTCCCACCTCCTCTCTCCCTCCCCTCTCTTGACCCCCTCTCACCTTGGGAGTTTGGCACATACCCAGAGAAAGGCACATAACCAGGTCCCCAGTGTCGATTGTGACGTCATACCAAACGAAGAAGAAGAATTGTGACAATCCTTCAAAAAAAAAGTATTAATTAAATAAACATTAATTGTGACGTCATTCGTGATGTCATAGCACCGTGTCCTGTCAATGGTTCACAGATACATGGCCGTAACTTGGTAACCGCTCGTCCGATTGATATCAAACCTTGAAAAGGCACATCCGCGGGGCCCCGGCAATATTCCTGGCAAGTTTCAATTCTATCGGACCGGTGGTCGTCTGGTTATTAATAATTTGGGAAAAATGGCATGATAAGGTGAGAAGGTGGAACGACACCTTCAGCTGCCACATATACACCTTTTCAACACTGAAAAAGCAATAAAATGGCCGTAACTTGGGAACCGCTCGTCCGATCGATATCAAACCTCGAAAAAGCACATCCGCGAGTCCCAAGCAATATTCCTGGCAAGTTTCAATGAGATCGGACCGGCGGTCGTCGAGAAACGGCGGTCGCAGACAGACAGACAAACAGACAGACACACACACAGAGATTGCTGGAATTATTTTTAGATGTTTATTCGCCAGTGCAGCGGAAGATGGGGTTTTGCACTCACCTATGTGTTTTGTGTGTGATTTTTGATTGTGTGTGATTATGTGTGATTTTTATGTATGTATTATGTGTGATTATGTATGTGAAATATGTGTGATTTTTTCTTTAAACCTTTTTTATCATTTGAGCTTTTGTCATCAAATTTTCAACAAAGTAAACATCTCTCTGGCGGTTTTGAGAGAACCACCTCAGTGCCGTCGAGTCTGGCATTTCACTCAGGCCGACTGTTAGGGGCTCCAAGCAGCCATCAAACTTCTAGACTGGTCTCCCATCATTACTTTCTCCAACATCACCTCGTCCTGGAATTCTTACAAAGAAACTTGCTCTCCCTCATACACAGATTTATCCCCTCTCATCTTCAGTTGTCCTACCCTTCCTCCCACCCATAGTTCACTGAAGCTTGTGGTGAGGCAGTTGTCCTGAAACAACTTGCCTTTGCCTCATGGAAAGCAAACCCAACTGAGGGTAATCTCAGTTCCTTCCATGAAGCTCAGAACAATTGTGTTTCTACCCTCAGGAGAGCCAGAAAACCAACATCTTTTGAATTTAAAGTCTGAACTCTCAAACTTCTCTCCCTCCTCCAAATCCTGGTGGCATCTAATCAAATCAGTCTCTGATGTATGTTCCCCCTCCATCCCCTCCCTTACCTCAAAAGGCCGCACTGCTGATACCGCACATGAAAACACTGAATGCCTAATCTCGGTGTTTGCAGCTAAATCTTGTGTCCAAAACCCATCGCTTTCTGTACCCACCTTAACCAGTCACACTCAACTGTCTCTGGGCTCTGTGTCCTTTTCTCCTGACAAGGTGGAGAGCTTTCTGTCAAACCTCGACTCAGATTCTGCAACCGATCCAGACGGCATCAGCCCACTTGTCATAAAAAAAACATGCTCCTCTGCTCTTGCTCACCCTCTCTCTGTTCTATTCACCCTCTCATTTGCTCAACGTCATCTGCCATCTGCTGGGAAATCAGCAAACATTACCGCCCTGCATAAATAGGTGCAAAAACAGAGCCCTGCAACTGCAGACCAATCAGCCTTCTCCCAATCATCAGCAAGGTTATGGAATCCATCATCGCTTCAGACATTAAATCCTTCCTCTTCTCCAATGTCTTGATATCCGATCATCATTTTGGTTTCAGACCAGATCACTCTACCCTGGATATGCTGCTTCTGCTCTCCCAACAATGGATGGAGGTGCTCAATGCCAGATATGAAATCGCTTGCTTTTGACATGGTCTGGCACCCTGCCCTGCTCACCAAACTCTGTTCCAATGGTATCCAAGGCCATCTCTACTCATGGCTCGCAGACTTCTTCACCTGCAGCAGTTAACGTGTGGCCATAAATGGAGTTCTTTCATCCCCTCTTCCTGTCCAGGCTGGAGTTCCTCAAGGCAGCGTTCTGGGCCCTGTTCTTTTTATGGTCTTCATCAATGATCTCTCTGACTTTCTGGAAAATCCTCTTTATCTCTTTGTTGATGACTCCACCCCTGTTGTACCATCTGTCATCCCTCAAACCAACAAGCCACAGCTTCTTCGCTCTCTGCAGATCTGTATAAAATCACAAACTGGTCCAACACCTGGAGCATGTCTTTCAATCCTGACAAATCTCACACTCTCACTATGTCTCTCCGAAAGGACCGTTTAGAACCCCCCCCTCCTTCCCCCATCTACTTTCTCAACAATCCTCTGGAAGAAGTCCTTTCATTCAAGCTTCTGGGTCTCACTATCTGACATGATCTTTCCTGGGAAAGCCACATTTCCAAGCTGGTCTCCAAAGCCAGTCGCCGACTGGGCATCCTCCACAGTGCAAAGTCCTTCCTTGGCACCCCTGACCACATACAAAGCTTTCATCCACAGCCTAATGGAGAACTGCTCTCCCCTCTGGGCTGGTGCTCTCCCCTCTGGGCGTATGCTCCTGCCTCTCACCTTTCTCGGCTTCATGCTGTGGAAACCAAGGCATTTAGGATCATTGGTATCTCTCGCGATGCAACGCGATGAGTCTTTGGACCTCTCACTCTCTCAACGCAAGCAGGTCGGTGGTCTTTCTGTCTTCTTCCGTCTCCTCTCTGGTCTCGCCCCCCCCCCTGCTTTGTCTACGATATGTCCTTACCATATATCCGCAGGGTGCTCCAGGTCCATCAACAACCCCCTTCTGGTAAAACTACGAAAATCACAAATCACTGCTCACCTTCACTCTTTCATTCCTCTTTTTTTCCTGCCTTTGGAATAAACTCCAACACTCTCTTCAATCCCATTCTTCCCTCCAGGCCTTCAAAACTGTTGTTCACCACCACCTCTTATCTTCCTCCATCCAAAACCTCAATCTTTTCTACCCCCGTTAATCCACCCCAAACCCACCTTCTTCAAATTTCCTGCTTTCCTTCCTGAAAGTCCGTGTCGTGTCCATCTTGTATACCCCGTGTTCCCCACCCCATCCCTCTCTCTTCCACAGATCTCCTAATGTCTCTGTTCCTCACTGTTTTGTTCTCCCCTCTCCTGCCCCTCTTGTCTCGTGCCCCCCCCCCTTGCTGTGAATTGTGTGTTCGCTCTCATATGAGCCTCGACAATGTATACAAAAAAAGATTTATTATGAGAATATGGAGAAGACAAATTCATAATTTTGTTTTAAAAAACTTCATTCTTGTTATTGTTGTTGTTGACCCTTTTTATTTTCGCTTATTTGGCATTTTTTTTTTGCTGTTGTGTTTTTAAACTTTTTTTTTCTCTCAGCAACCACTTGTCCAATTGATACCCAATTTTCAGGGTAGGAGTGACACCTCATGGTGAATATTTTAATGATAATTGTGACATCATAGGTCACATGATGTTGTAGCTGTGGTGGAAAAGAACTCAATTTCCACACGTTGGATCAGCATACAAACGGAGAATCTTTAATTTCGTATATACGGAGGAAGAACATTGAATGATTCACTGAAACATTCGAATGGACTTCACTGAAACAAAAGCCCGAAGCAATTCCTCTTATACACAATTTGACATTACAAAGAATGGGAGGGTGAGAAGTATTTGGTAAAATAACTCAAAACTGCAATACTTGTCCACTTTGGGTGGGAGGGAGAAAATGACACAATCATGGCAAAAGTTTGCAGTGTTATCAACCAGGTCACCCTGTTCTTGGATACTGTCTTTCTATAACTCCTTCTTTATTTCTTAATAATGAATCTTTCTATAATTCACCGTCTGTCCATCTGTCTGTTCCCAGGTACCGCAAAAATGGCTGAATCGATCGCAACCATTTCTGGGTGTGTAATCCTGGGACACCTTGGAGTAAAATAGGCATTAACATGACCCCCTTGATGGCTCCCAAAGGGAGCAGGTGCTTCTAGTTTTCATAAGATGCAATGTACGGTGTTCAAAGCCAAAATAGCATTCAAGGTTATCAAACAGTGAGAAAACTCGAGCTTTAATCCATTTTGACTCTCATGGTTTAACCACAGCACAAGGGAGGGAATTCTCACACGGAACATACATAATATTCCATCCGTGCATCATCCAGCCAATCTTGAAGCATAATGTGATTCATGACTCAAGATGCACTAAAATTGCCCACCCAGTTGTGGGAATATTCAAAACAGTACCGAAACACATGTGCGCATATCTGAGGGATAATTTTACGTTATGAACCCCATGTGTATTCATGCTTAAACAGTATACAGAAGGGATCAACAACGCACACAACAAACATCCCTCTGCTCTAAGTCATGAGCCAGCCACCAAACCACGAACGGAAAAGTTCAAACACAGGCTGCTTTAACTCTCTGCCTGACGTTTTACATTCAATTGATTCATTCTTTAGTTGTTGCAATATCATTTCTAACAAGACATTCATGTATGATATCGTACAGTAATCTTCAGTTCCTTATCGATCTCACAATCGCTTCTAATTCAGATGTTCACCAAGATCAAATTGTCACACACCACCTCTCTATCTGGTCTTAAAGCACTCTCAACGGCATTCGCCCTGCACTCCAAAGAGACCGCACCACAATGCCAGGGCTCTGTCTTTCAATACAAGATGACATATACCCAGTTATTTGTGTCCATGCCAAAGATGCAATGGCACATGAGGAGTCTGTCATTATCGTTTTTCCTCTGGAATTGGCGTGTGCACTTCACCTCACCCAGAGTCCTCATAATGTATGGTGATGACCAATCCATATCTCCACTTTCCATACTTATTCATTCACATAAGCTTCACAGTTCACAATACATAACAGAGCACGTTTTATTCCAGTGAAATCTACTGGACTCACACACTCTCCATTTCAACACTCACTTAGTACTACATGCATATCAATGCAAATCAGTGTGCATACAAATCAGATATAAATACAAACATACAAGAGTTCCAGGTTGGAACACCCAACTTATGTCCTCAACACAAAACTTAACATTTCCAATCACATAGGATTCACAAATCCATCCAAAGAGGTAACTCCTTAATACGAAACTGTAGGATTTACAAATCTGTAACACCTCCACACAATAATATAACAATGCAACAGTTTCACAGCAAGCAAACTTCCAGTGAGCACAATGAACAAATAGAAATCCAAAGAGGTAAGTCAACAAACATTCATAACACTTATTCATTCTCCCCTTGGGGACTTGAACTTTTTAGTGAGCAGGGCCTCCAACCCTCTCTTGGGAGGGGGGGGCTGACCCCCCTTTCAGAGGTCTCCAACCCCTGTTAGCACGGCAGAGCCTTCAAATATCCGTTAGAGGCTTTCCCAACCCCTATATAAACACTTGAATGCCCAGTGTAAACCCTGTAATCTTAAATGGCTTCCAACCACCTAATTTTTAGGCCTGTCACTCAAGGGTCTCCTTTGTATACCTCTCCTATCAATGGAGTACCACGTTACCGGTTTGGCTAAGAGATGCAGCATCCGATCTGAAGTAAGAGCAAGCATCTTAGTTCGTGGCCACTTGCTTGCTCTAATGCCAGATGATGCTGTTCCCATCCCTGCTGAGGTTTGTGGTCCCTGTTTGGCCACCAAAATTGTGGTGGAAAAGAACTCAATTTCCACAAGTTGGATCAGCATGCAAATGGAGAATCTTTAATTTCATATATACGGAGGAAGAACATTGAATGATTCACTGAAACATTCGAATGGACTTCACTGAAACAAAAGCCCGAAGCAATTCCTCTTATACACAATTTGACATTCCCAGGGATGGTTTTTAATATCTCTGTGAGGTTATTTGTCATCATTCCCGAAGGTCGAACTATCACTGGTACAACTTTGGCATTCTTCAGCTTCCAGGATCTTTTCAGTTCATTCTTGAGGTCTTGATATTTGGTCATTTTCTTGATTTCTGCATTGTTTAGTCCAAAATCACTGGTATTAACACCTCACTTAGCAATGCCTTCTTCCCTCTTTTTTGTACCTAACTATGATATCTGGTCGCAGTGCTTTGTTTTCGATGTTCACACTCTGGAATCATGAGGTTGTACGTGAGCCATGCTTCCATGTTTTCAGTCCATGCTTTTAGTTAATGGTCCCACAAATTTTCTGGAACTGGGATATCAGTTTTTTGCAGATGTGCTTGTGGTTAACATCACAAACTCTGTTGTCATTGTGTGTACAGCTATTCTGACATGAGATTTTTATATTAGTGTTCAGTCATCAAGCATAGCATATCACTCTCTTTGCTAACGCCACCTGCACCCCTCACTGATCTCGTTTTTTTTCCTCCTCCTCCCCACCTCCCCCCCAACTCTGTCCCCTCCTCACTCCCCCCTCCGAATAAAATACAGCACTCTCCTCCCACCTCTCTCTCTCTCTGGCGCCCCCTGCTGGTTATTGGTGAATCATGCATGGGTGTGGCGTAATGGCCGCCGCCTGCTTTGCCATGTGAGTGCTGGGCCTTGTTGGTGTTTTCTATCCCCCTTTTTCCTTTCCTTTGTGTTCTTGGTTTTTTTGCTCGTGAGTTTCTCCTTGTTCTCTTTTCCTTCTTTGTTGAGACGAGAGGGAGAGAGCGAGAGAAAACAAGGTAAAAGGGTGTTTTTTAAAATCACCTTAAGTGGTTATCGCCCTTACAAATTTTCTCTTTTTGATAATCTGAGGTGGTTACTGCTTCTTGCAGAACCTTCTTTTTGGTTTTGTTTGGTTAAAGACATGGCTGGTCAAACTACTACCAGTCATGGGTGCGATGAAGGGTTATCGTGGAAGCATGGGCTGTGCTTCGTTCTGCCGGAAAATGTCGCTATGGATGATATTCTCCTCGCGGTTGGAGAAATAATAGGCGTAAAGAACATTAGAGCAGCATCCTGAATGAGCCACAAAGTTGTCGTCTTCGTGTCACAAACGCACTTTGCAGATATTGTTGTGCAAAGAGGGTTGGTGCTGGGAGATGACCAGACCTTCGTTCCGGTGCCATCAATTGACACAGCGGCGACAAAAATAATGATAAGTAATTGCCCACCCTTCGTATCAAATGAAATACTGCTTCAGAAGCTAGGTGAATATGGTACTGTGGTGTCCAGAGTAATTACTGTTCCCCTCCGTAACAGGAATGAAAATTTAAAACACATTGCATCGTTTAGACGGTTTTGCTTTGTTGTTATAAAAGATGGTGCGACACAACTAAGTGTGTCTTCTAACCTGAAATTAGACGGACATGAATATCGGGTTTTTGCAGCAACGGAAACTTTAATCTGTTATGGATGTGGATCGCAAAGTCATGCTTGGAATTATTGTCCGAATGCAAAAAGAACGTATGCTGCTGCAGCTGGGTCAACATCCACCCTCCCCCCCCACCACCCTCCATGAATGTTCGGGGAGACCCAACAGATGAGTCACCTATCGTGCAGGAATCAACCTTAGAACGTCAAGGTGCAGCAAAAGATGGGAATGATAAGGATAGTATGGTTAAACCTTGTGATGATAACAACCTAAATGAAATGGGAGAGAAGGTGCAAATTCCAGATGATTTAAATTGCATTGAGGAACAAATGATGGACACAATCTTGAGAAAGAGCCTGAAACGCTCCCTCTTAAACATTGAAAATAAAGAGAAGGGCGATAAAGTGCTGATAGTGCAAAACGCTGGTACCTCAAGTGAGCTTGGTCATCCTGCACAAAAGGAGCAAAGTAGTGAAGAGTTGGTGGAAGACATGACTCCACCAATGGTTCATGTTAATAGGTTTCAGGATCATACTTATACATGTGAAGGTGAACAACTTACTCAGGGTGATGATGACCAAAACAAGACACAAAACGTTAAGAATGACTACCCCTTACCCCCCAATGTAATAAGGGTTGAACATAAAGAGGAAAATAAGCCCCAAGTTGACAACAGTGATGGGACAGGTCTCCCTATTCAATCTCTACAGAGAGATTCTTTAGACCATGGGATAATGGAGGTAGTGGTGGCTGAGTCACAACCGAGCTACATCGAGGATGTAGATGTAGAGGCTTGTGTTTCTTGTGATGCATTGTGTGCATCTCAGGAAGAAGAAAGAGAGTCAAATGTATCGAAAGAAAATATTATTAGCTTTTTAAATGAAACCTTCAGGCAGCGAAATGTGCAGATCAAAGATCATTTTCCCGATATCAAGGCGTTTATCACCACTGCTAAACAAATGGTGCAAAGAAACTCAACAGAGATTTCTGAACCTCAGTTCCAGAGACTCAGGAAAGCTTTGACAAAAGCGAAAAAAGAAATGCAGGTAGAAGTAGACTGAGTGCTTAGAATCTTAACGATGGTTTTGCACATCACATCTTTTAATATAAATGGGGTTCGGGCCCCATTAAGAAGGGTTCAAACAATTTAAGCTTGTGAGAGCTTGAAAGCAGATATAATCCTCCTACAAGAACCTCATGCTACAAACACCCTAGTAGCCGAATGGGGAAGACTCTTTAAAGGTCACTGGTTTTTAAGTGGTTTTCCTACACCAAAAGCAGGTGTTGCGATTTGTTTAAGCCATAAAATTTGTGCATAGCAACTTTCTTTTAAAGAAATAGATAGAGGGCATCTCATCTCTATGGATTTTGTTTGCAATAAACAATAGATAATTGTTGTAAATGTTTACGCACCAAGTGATCCTATTGAAAGGAAAATATTTTTTTTCCATTCTAAAGGATTTTATTAAGGACTTGGAGTCAACCGCATTTATATGTATTGCTGGAGATTTTAATTGTACTGTCTGTCCCTCACTCGATAGAAATAGTCATGAACCCCATGCTCTCTCAACCAAAATTCTAGGAAGCATCATCAAACAGTATGAACTTAAAGACGTGTGGAGAGTACAGCATCCACAATCGAAATGTTATACATGGTGTAGATGTCATGATGGAGCTGTATCAAGAGCAAGACTAGACAGAATATATGTAAATGAAGTAATGTCAAATGTGGTGTTGAAGTCTCAAATTGTTCCTGCCGGTTTCACGGATCATGACCTCGTCATGACGTCCTTTAACATACCGAATCTAGCATGTGGAAGTGCCTATTGGTCATTTAATACAAGTCTGTTAAATGATAAAAAAAATTTAAAGAATCTTTTCGAGATGTATGGGGGAAAATTCGCTCATCCAATTTTGAACATGCTAACTTGCGGGTGTGGTGGGATCTTGCAAAGTCCCAGATTAAAACCTTCTGTCAGCAGTATAGTTCTTTTAGTTCGAGAACACACTCTTTGTCAATTGATTTGTTAAGAACTCATATTGTAGCTCGAGAACAGAAGACAGATGGTGAAAGGGCCCTTATGACAAAGAGTTGTGGGTAAAGAGAGCTTTATTAACTGAAATGGTGAAACAACAAGCTATGGGCACCTTGGTAGGGATGAGGATGGGTTATCTGACCTTGGATATGCCAAATAAAGATTTCTTTAAATTGGAGAATAATATAAAAAAGTCTCAACAAATTAATCGGCTGCGTGCATTAAATGGATCCCTAATGACGTCCCAGAAAGGGATCAGGAGTGTTTTGAAGGATTTTTATTCAAATCTATACTCCCTCCAGAGTGTGGACAATGAGGAAATTCAAGAACTGATTGCGGAGCTTCCACAACTAGAAGGAGATCAGCAACAAGTTCTTGATTCCTCAATCACGGCTGAAGAACTTGAAGCAGCCATGCGGAGTTTAAAAGATGGAAAGGCCTCCGGAATAGATGGCCTACCCATAGAATTTTACAAAGTTTTTGGACTTTGGTTGGACCAGACTTGCTTCATGTCCTTGAAGAGTGTATACGTGTTGGAGAACTGCAATTATCTTGTAAGAGAGCAGTTGTATGTTTGCTGCCGAAAGATAGGAACTCTCAACAGGTTGAAAATTGGAGGCCTGTGTCATTACTTTGTTCTGACTATTAGATTTTTTTTCTAAAGTTCTTGCTAGTCACATGAAAAATGTAATTGCTTGGGTAATTAATCCAGATCAGACCTACTGTGTGCCTGGAAGGTCCATTCATGATAATATTTTTCTGGTAAGGGATGGCACCTTGTGTGACAATTTTGGGTTGTTGTTTATTGATCAAGCAAAGACATTTAATCATGTTGACCACCAGTAAGTACTTGTTTTCTGTTCTTAAGGGGATGGGTTTTGGAGAAAAATTTATTTCTTATGTTAAACTTTTGTATCATGATACTTATTGTATGGTGAAAGTAAATAACAGGTTATGCCCCCCTTTCTCTTTTCAAAGGGGTATTCGTCAAGGCTGTCCCCTTTCAGGATTGCTGTACACAATTGCCCTTGAACCACTTCTGGCATCTATTAGGCAGTGAATGCCACAGGGTGGGGGGGGGGGTGTAGAAGATCCGAATTTTGTGGTCATGGCTTATGCTGATGATGTCTGCATTTTAATTAGAGATCAAAACAGTATCTCTGTTCTTCAAAGGTGTTTGGAAAAATTCTCTGCAGCCTCCTCAAGTGAGGTAAATTGGAACAAAAGTTTAGGGCTATGGTGTGGTAAAAATAGTATATCTTACAGACACCCTCACTGCCGGAGAACCTAACCTGGAGGACAGATGAGGTCAAATACCTCGGAATTATATCTTGGAAATAGAGAAATGGAATTGAAGAATTGGGAAGGAATGCTGGAACAAGTTACGAGTCAGTTAAAAAAATGGGAAGGATTACTCAGGTCGCTTTCATACAGAGGATGCACTTTGGTAATTAATAACCTGATAGCAGCTGGACTATGGCATAAAGCTATTGCCTTACAACCACCGAGAGGCTTAATCATCGACATCCAGCGGGTGCTGGTAAAGTTTTTCTGGAGTGGTTACCACTGGCTTCGGCCTGCTGTATTGTACCGCCCCCGGAAGGAGGGAGGACAAGGTGTCGTGGATATCAGCAGTCGCATCATGGCTTTTCGCCTGTAGTCTGTGCAAAGACTGTTGTTCAACGAACAGATAGCTTGGCATCGCTTTGCACACTTCCTGCTGCAACAGGCTGGTGGCTTAAAATATGACCGGCATCTTTTTTTAGTGGACCTGAAGCGCATAAACTATGCCTCACGTCCTGGGTTTTACCGAAGTTTACTGAATGCCTGGAAAGGGTTTGGTGTGCAATGCCTGAATGAGGTCTACAACTGCCGAATATTTCTCCAGGAGCCTTTATTCTACAACACTTTTCTTCATGGTGTTCCTCATAGTCAGGCCTTGATCAAAAAATTAATACAAGGACAAGTTAACAAGGTGTGTGACCTTAGGAATGTCTCTAGGTCTAAATGGAGATCTGCAAGGTCAGTTGTAGACAGGCTTGGCATTAGATCCATCTGAATCATGGACCAAACTGTACGGATTGTGGTGAGGAAATTTAGACAGTTAAATATTGGTTGGGAAGGTGTCGATATTGGGGAAGATTTTTGGATGACATTTCCTGAAATTAAAGTTTTCTGCTGTCCAGTCAAATACTGAATATTCTCTCCCCTTTCATTTTGTAACTAAGACTGGGATCCAGGACCTCTCTCGAACAAAGCAATGTTTCTACCCATCGGATCTAACATGCATAGCTTTGTGGGGTGAGAAGTTAGGGCCCGGGTCTCCCTCTGCTCCTCTGTGGACCAAGTTGTACAGGTTACTCATACATGGCTTTTTGGCTGATATACAGTGGAGGCTAGTACATTGGGCACTCCCGTCCAACACCTTTGTACATCATTTTAATAGCTCCATATCGATCACATGTCCCTTCTGTGAGCAAGAAGAGGATCTCTCCCATACATATGTGAAGTGTGAAAGACTTACCCCTCTTTTTTCCTTGCTTATTCACCTCTTTCATAATTTGTCTTTTTCTTTTACATCACACATGTTTATTTTTGGGGTGCCTTACAGCCCCTCATGTAGAGATGCTAGTGCTTTTTTGAATTTTCAGGTGGCTGTAGCGAAATACGCCATTTATAAGTCAAGGAAAATGAAGATTGAAAATGACGATGATATTGATAATAATGTAACTATTTTCAAAGGTTTTGTTGTGGCGAGACTAAAACTGGAATTTAAACATTATAAAAATAATGACAATGTCAAACTTTTTAAGAGAAAATGGTGTATTGGTGGAGCTGTGTGTCTGGTGGATCAACTTAATTTGGTGGTCACTCTATGATTTGTCTTTTTTTTCAGATATGTAAAGATGTGTTTTTTTGTGTGTTTCCCAAATGAATGAATTACCTGTTTTTTTTTTTTTCTTGCTATTCGTGAAATAAACAGTGTTTCAAATTTCTCGTTCACTCGTTCTCTCGTTCTCTCGTTCTCTAGTTCTCTCTCTCTCCGCTCCTCCCCTTCCCCCTCTCTCCCTCTTTCTTTTTCTCCACCCCCTTTCCCCTTCACACCACCGTCAGCGAAGTGGCGGATTGTATTCGCTCGTATTATATATAAACTCCCAGGCGTCCAAGTTCGTTTTCCTCGAATTGCAAAAGTCGTTTTCAACTTCATCGTAGATAAAGATAACTTTCTGGTTTTATGCTTGAAATGATATCTGACTTGTGCGTCGATGAAGATGTTTCAGTGGCGGATAAAACACGCGCGTTTCCAGGTGGCCATGACAGTGTGATGAGTGACGGCACGTTGTTCGTCACAGGGAAGATTTGTGCTCAACGTGCGTTGTCGCGTGTTTTATCCGCGACGTACGAAGTGTAAATCTGATTTAGTCGTGCTGTGCCGTCGGTGTAGATCGATGCTTGAAATATCTGAAAGACCAATGAATTGAATAAAGAAAGGAGCTCGACGACCTCGTGTGTAAAACGCGTTGTGAGGCGGATTATTGTGTTCGTGGAGTGGTTGGGGTCGCGTCGTCGTCGTCGTCGTCGTCGTGATTTCCAAATAACATTCGACCCTCACCGCTTCCAGTAACTCGGCGTTTGTCCGTTTTTAACCACAAAACATCAGGTCCAGTTGGAGCATCCTCAACCGGACTCGTCAGCGAAACGGTAACGCGGGTCACGAATAACGGTTTAATTACCGCGGCCTCGCAAATCATGTGGTTTTATTTGGGGGGTTTTTTTGTCCTGTTTTGTAGAAATGTGATGAGGCCAAAAAAAAAGTTCTTGTTCAAGAAGTGGGCGAACTTGTGTTTATATCGCTCCGACATTCCCCGTTTTGTTTGGGGACGCGTTGACTGATCATGCTGTGACGTTGCTGCGCATCATTCCGACATCATCGCAGGGAACTCCGTGTCCACGTGCTTTGCACATGCCCCCCCCCCCACCCCAATCAAGCGATGCCTCTCATGCAAATTAAAGAAATGAACGACAATGAGCCTTTGTTAACACGGATGTAATGTTTGCTCGAAATCCGCGTGGCGTCATTAACTGGGCGCGTTGAAACTTTTTTTATGATGAACTTTTTCTTAATTGGCCATAAAAGTGCTTTTTAAATGATCAAGTCGAACGGTCATAGTTTTATCGTGGATATATAAGCTCTTCTTGTTCGTTTTTCGTATGCCGACAGACTGGACGCCTGACTCAACGTCCATCCAACTCCAAGGGACGACGCACACATTGATGAAACGCCAGCGCGACAGTTTATATCTGGGTTGGAATTCAAACCCAGGCTACACAACTTAGAGGTGAGTGTGCATACCATATGGTGGAGGCCATCCTGCCAGCCCACCATATTATGCATGTGCATTGCATACACAAAGTTTATTACTATTGCAGTGACATGTTCAGACTGTACAGCTGGTATCCTGAACAGTAATCAATTACGTGTGTAACTAGAAGGGCACTCAGTAGAGCGCATACCTCCACCACGTAATGCCTGATCCATGAGAACATATCGGGCCCAATGCATTTTTGAGATATCATGCCATACAGGACTATATCGTTTTTGGCCCTGCCTCTCAGTGGTGAAGAATCGCTTTAAAAATTAAATAATCATCGGATCCAGATCCGGATCTTCACCAAAATCCAATCAATTCTTCCTTGTCACACACCCAACGTGTCCAAGTTTCATCTTAATCCGTCCACAACTTTTTGAGATATTGTGCTATATATCGTTTTTGGCCCTCTCTCTCAACGGTGAAGAATCGTTTAACAAATTCTAGTATTCTGCTCCGGATCGTCACCGAAATTTATCAGTTCATACGTGTCTCCAAAGTTTCGTCCGGATCCGTCCACAAGTTTTTGAGATATCCTACACACAAACAAACCGACAAGCCGGTAGGCGACATGGCTGCTCGCTCTAGATGGAAAGCTGGCTGACGCGACTCGCCGATATTCATGTACAAGCTATCAATCAATTTAGCACAATAAATATGATTATCACAGCCCTCTTAGTTTGCGCCCAGAAACCCGCCTTGTGAAATTTTTTTATATGATGCTGTAAGACATTCTCCTCAGGCACAAAAAAACCAGGTCCCTCGGAGGTCCAGTTTCGGAGGTATTGATTTTTTTTTTGTACGGTCCACAATAAGTGTACGATGTACGATAAAGTATTTTAGCTGTTGCTGAGCAACGGAGGTGTGCATAGCAACCATTCATTTTTGTGTACATGCTCGCCACATTGTACACATTTCACCCAAGTTTCATCAAAATCAGACTCTTTCCCTTAGAGATATTCGCAATTAACCGTTTCTGAAATGTTCGACATGTACTCGCTCAAAACCTATCTCCTCCTACAAATATTTTTTGTTAGGGCTGCAAATTGGCATGAAGGGAGCTTGATAGATTGTGCACAGAACTCCAAGCTTCGATTTTTCGATTTTTTTTTTTGACCATTTTAAAGGGCCGTTGCTAGGGCCCGGGGTCCCATATTCGAAAGCACACGATTCCCAGAAATATTGGTCCTACCTACCAAATTTCATTGGAATCGGTTGAGTGGTTTAGCCCCTCGGCTTGACCAAAGTTTCGTGGACAGACAGATGGAAATGTCCAGAATAAGGGTGCTCTAAGAGCAGCCAATAAACAGACAGAAAGGAGTGAAAACATAACCTCCTTCACCTTCGGTGGCAGAGGTAATAATTCATAATTACTTGTCTGAATTTTGGTTACTATTGGAATGAATTCAGCTGATCTCTGTGGGAGTACAAACAGGCTTCAGTATTCACTTGATGATGGTCAATACAATGTTAGGTTCTTCTCATCACATTTTCAGAATGTTGGCACTGGCTGTATTTGTATTGTTACGTTTGAGGGGGGGGGTATGCATTCAAAGGGTAATTAGGATGTTTAATTAGGTATCCATGCTGTTCGAGTTTACCAGGAACTCGATGTAATAAGTAGCAATTCAGTGGTGATAAGTTGTCTAGTAAATGTTCATTTCTTCAAGGGGGAAATGATAAATGTCACGTAATTAGATAGGGACACGGGATAGGGTAAGTGTGTCTGCGTAAACCCCTTTTGGTATTCTCTGAAGACTGGCCATGACGTCACAGGACAGTGCAGCGGATGGCTCCGCCCCGTGATCACGATTGGCGGAAGGCGATGGCGGTGGGCCAATAGACGGCTCGATTTGAAGTGACGAGGACAGAAGGATAAAAAGGTTCTGTTCGGGGTCGAAAAGGAAGAGGAAGAAGATTACAACCAAAAGATCGTGGTTTTTTTTGGTGTGGAAGCTGTGGCGGCAGAGAGCGTCCTGGTTGTTGTGCTGAATCGATCGTGTTCTTGATCGTGTCTGGGAGCCTTGCCGAGCCTCGTGCCTCGCTTTGGTTGGCTCTGGGGTTCTGCTGACTCGGAGTGCGGGGGCGGGCGGACCTGCCTCCCTCTCCTGCTCGCGGCTTGGCGCCGGAGCTGGTTCCCTGGCGGCTGTGAGCGGACTTGGGCCAAGACCAGGAGGTCGACAGCACCACGGTTTCTCCTGCCCCCCTGACGAGAGCAAGGCCAGCTCGTCCGGCGCCGATCCAGGGACAGTTGCGTCCACACCACGGTCCAGCCTGACCACCAGAAATAGCTACGTTGTGTGTGTGTGTGTGTGTGTGTGTGTGTGTGTGTGTGTGTGTGTGTGTGTGTGTGTGTGTGTGTGTGTGTGTGTGTGTGTGTGTGTGTGTGTGTGTGTGTGTGTGTGTGTGTGTGTGTGTGTGCGCTTGGCGCCTTAGAGGGATTGAGAACTGTATATTCATTGGAATTCTCTGTGTTTTTCCCCACGCCCGATCCCACACCATCCCGTCGAATCGCCCCGGATCCCTCTTCTTGCCGAGTCTTGTTATTTCTGGTAATAATTAGAAAAACAAATAAACATCATCAACTCAGTGAAAAGTGACTCGTGCCACCTTCCTCGTCCTGTTTGCGGTAGAGCGATTAGAACCGCCATGTTTGGGTTATAAACAAATAAACCGCCTCCATCGTTTCGGCTCGTTCTACGTTGGCGGGACTGTTCAAGTCTCGTGGACGCTGATGTGGATTTTTTTAACCCACCTTGTTGTGATCGTTGTCCTCCTGAAGGATTCTAACTGGTCGATTGTGGAATCCTATTTGACTTCAGACAGAGTTTTATGTTTGTCCGATTTGATTATAAAATCCTACAAAAAAACCCTATCGACACTGATAAAACTGATGTCCACACAAGTCCTTCCTTGTGAAACAATTTATTTCCTAATTATACACCATACACTTCTCACCCTTGTACAATGAACTTAAGAATCCCCATTGATTGCAATATTATTTGGTTCTATTTCATTTATTCTTACTTTAGTTAACAGTTAGACCAACCCGATTCAATTCACTTCTACATTACATCAGAGAGTTTTATTCTAACTTGGTACTTGGTCAGTTCCAAGGAGTACGAGCCACTGAGAAACTATACTTCCTCACGTGCTCGTACTAAGAAAATGTGCCTTTCAAAACATTTTATACTTTCATGAGAGAGAGGTTGGGGGATATTCACCCAGACTGTAGACGTGTCCTTTAGACAAAAGCCACTTCGTACATTTTCTAAGCAAAGGTTCATTTATCAGCTCGGTCACTCTGCTCCAGAACAACACATTTCTTATCATTTAGGGCAAAAGTCTTTTGGCCAGAAATGACAGCCAATTCAATTTGCAGCATAGAAGTTACATTTCTGAAACTCCATTTGTTACAATTTAAAATACATTAATATAAATTTTTCCCCCACACTCCCCCGTTTTTTTTTTTTTTAAGGAAAATTTGAATAATTTTTCTTTCACATGATTACCATGTCCCATTCCTGAAGGAGAAAAGATTTCCATTATTCAAGTTCAATCAACAATGGCAGCGAGTGCTCATATCAGAAAATGAGTGAGTTTCCATTTAATTTATGGCCTGTTCATCAGCATGTGTTACACATTGGAAACATGCTACCCGAAGTCAGAAGATAAACAGGTCAGGGTGTGGATAGAGCAGCACCCAACAGGAAACACAATCGAAGCACTCCTTGAGCTGAGGAGAAGGTAGATGTGGGCAAGTACAAGTTTGGGCCAGACACTGGGTTGAAGGAGCGTAGTGTGGAATTCCAGGCCTGTCGTACATTGAAGCAACCACAGCAAGTTCACGATGTATTTGCAGAGCGGCAATCGAGAGTGTGGCTGAACATTCCTCCACGCAGGCACCACACAACGCCGATGTTCAGACTTTGCTCAACCTTCTCCTCAGTGGGTTTTTTCTTTCTTTTCCCACATTGCTCCATCTTATCTCCTCAGGAAGGGGAGGGATAATCATGTGTTGAATGCTCAATCACCCAAATCTGGCTTCTCCCATCGTCCAATCTTTGTGTGGAATTTCATTCCAAACTTCATTTAGATGAAATCGTACATTGCTTCAAAGACTGCTTTCAACACTCCGAAACAAACAAAGCATCAATTAAACACCAATCAATAAACGTCATGGGCACATGTAGTTCTACAAGACTAACAAAGATTCTTATGGAAGCATTTAACTTGCATTATATGTCATATCAATATTTTAATCCCTTTCCTTGTTATTTCCCAAAACAACATGCTAAAATATACAGAAATCCCAGTTGTACGTATACTCAAAACATCCATCTCATTTGCTATTTCCATCGACATTTTAAATCTGACATTTCTCCATCTATCCACTTCTCTCTCACCAAAACAGCAAACATGCTGCCATTTTTCCAATTCACATACACAAACCATCTATCACTTCCTCCGACCTTCTCAATTACGAATCCATTTTCCTTTATCAAAACAAATAAATCATTTTAAACACTTGTTCAAAAATTGTCAAATCACTTGTCAAATCTGTTATCAGGCGAATATCATTTATATTGCAGCTCAAACACTCTGTCTACACATGCAGCTACACCCTCCACAATCTTTATCCCAGTCTTGGAAAAGCATCTTAAACTTCAGACAAATAAACATCCAAACTCTCTTAAACAACTTTTTGGTCAAAACAATAAAATATTTCCTTTTAAAATCCATAAATGAAAAATTAAATCTTCAGCATCTATCAAATTAAATCATGAATTTACCTTGACTGAATCGATCAAAGGGTTACACTAGGTTGTTTGCCATTGCCTTCCCAGCACAAGTTCAGGTAACCTCAACATTCGCAGACGAATAAAACAATATTTCAACGTCCATCCGAGGGAATCATCTGTTATCTGTGAATTGCCCCACGTGCTAAACATCATCAAATCATTAAAATCATTCCAAATCACGTTTCTACATTTAAATCACATACAGTATATCCACATTCACAATTGTTATTTCACAATTTATTCAAAATCCCGATGGTTGTAAAATAAAACTTCAACACTTTTTCCTAAATGGACTTCACTTTAAACAGATTCAGTCGAGAGGGTGCGCCACAAACACCAAGGAACGAGGAACAGGAAGTTCTCTCCACATCGAGTGGGAAGAAAAAGGAAAAAAAACTCTGACAGGCAAAACCCACAGTTTAGCATTACTCTGTCATGGCTTCAACACATACACTAGACAGCATTGCATCTCATAGACTCGTGTGTGATCACGTGACAAATACCAATCACATTTCTATCTCATCCTCTTGAATCTGCATATGAATCGAATTTCACACCTAAAGCAAAGGCTCGAACAAAGACCCAGTGTAAAGATAGGCCACCCCCCACAGATCGAGTGGAGGGGGTCTCACACAGTGTAGTTTGCAACCTTCGCGTGGAAATACAACGCCAAGAATGTATAACATGCCATTTCAAACAGACCCACAGCTCAACTCAGCACGAGTT
>NC_140962.1:75308506-75351524 GCF_056783735.1 Eptatretus burgeri | reverse complement strand
GCTGCATCCGATCCGGTAAAGTGATCTGGTCCGGTAGAGTGATCCGGTTTGGACAAGGCGTACCGAGGGCATGTTCCCCAGTAATAAAATCACGTGATTAATTAGGTAACCCAATTAACCTATAGACGGGAGAACCCCAGGTCACCGGTTGAGTTATTGGCGTCCACGGTTTGTTAAACGACCCGCCGCGTCATGGAATTATCCGTGTGCGACGGCCTACAATTCCGGGGAGTCTCGTGGGAACAGAGATCGCTTCGCCCACCTAGTGGTCTTCTCACCCGATCCTCCGGCCCACAACTATATATATATATATATATATATATATATATATATATATATATATATATATATATATATATATATATATATATATATATATATATTGTTGCGGATTCGCGCCCGCCGGCGTGCTGACGGCCACGTAACTCGAATCGCGGCACGTCGCCCACCGGACGGACAATCCAGTCGTGACCCTCTCGGACTAACGCCGGGAACCAGTCACGGGTGGACCTTTCGGTCTCACCGCGATCGTGCCAATCGGCCCCCGCGTGGGATAGGGTTGCTCGCCAAATTCGACCTACCTAAGTACCCACACGGAGGGTAGACCGGGCGATCGCACCTCGCCGCAGGTCGACTTCGGACACGGACCACTTAAGCGACCCGTTCTGTACTATCGGGATAACCGAGCGGTGTTATTCGTCGGCCTCGACGGTTCGATTAATTATCGGGCGTCTTAGCCCACGACCAACCCTTTACGCGAAGCAAGATGGGGATTCAATGAAAGAAATGACGAAGCGAAGCGGAAAAACAGTTCAACAATAAGCACATGTAAAAGAAGAAGACAAAAAGCAAATGCAACAATGCAGATCTATCCGACTACCGGGCACTCGGCAACACTTATACAATTTTACTTCACAGACAGCGCCGACAACACATATTCCCAAAGCAAAAGAAAAGAGAACCACCCTCCAGGATGAGGGGGGTAGGCGGGCCTGGGGCCGAGACCGTGTCGGGCCTACCCGTCTGATGATGAGACGCGGAGCGGCGGTGGTGCCTCAACTCCGCGGGCCTCGCGGACAGTGTCTGGTAGGGGGTGGGAAGGGGGCCCCCTTTGTCGCACTATCTCAGCGCGGGGGGAAACAGGAGGGGGTTGCTGATGCTCGGGGAAAGGAGGATTTCACAAAATCTCGGCTCCCGCGACGAGCGTCTCCACCACGACCTCGGTCGCGCCGCCGGCCTCTCCCTCCGCAGTTCCCCAAATCCGACGCGAGCACCCCCTCAACCGCCTTCGCCGCCGCCGCCTCTCCACAGCTTCGTCCGATCGCCCTCTCCGTCTCCTCTCTCGTCCCAACTCTTCACTGGCTCCGCGAACTCCCAACTGCGAACTGCCCTCCTCTGACGAACACAGTCGTTTTTATAAGCCCCGTGGCTTCGCTCTTTTACCCTTGACCCTCTGCCTCCGACCCTTCACCTCTCTTGCTGGCTCCCCATTGGCCCGAGGAAAAGTGGGCGTGAATGCTTTTTGATCCATGAATTTGCATATAGCGACCGCCCTCCAAACCACCTGGAGGCGGGGCCAAATCGCCCCTCGCTCACCGATTGGACGGAACAAAAGTGGGCGTGAGTCGTTTTTGATCCGTTTTTCTGCGGAAAGTCCGTGATGTTTTTGAACACGCTGCTCGGTGCGCGCCCCGCACGAGTCCAGCATCGGTGCCCACGAGTGGCGCGAGATGACGGTGATGCGATGGTGGCGAGTTGTGACGGTAAAGGTCGTGGCGGTTGTGGTGAAGCGGCGTTGTGGTTGGTGGTTGTTGTTGTGAAGCGGTGTTGTGGTTGGTGATTGTTGTTGTGATGGCTGTTGAGACGTGGTTGGTGGTGGTAATAATGGCGGCTGGTCCAAAATAAAGATAGTAAAAGAAAAACGGCTATCCTGAAGAGTCGCAGCACGCATGAATGACATTTATTCCCTCTAGACAACGGGTTTGGGCCTAACTACACATATACTTACCGAGATATCTCACCTAAGGGACCTGAATGGTGGTTTGCGAATTTGGTCAACCACAACACTACCCCCTCCCCTTTTTACAGACTCGTCCCGAGTCGTCAAATTTTCGTGTGCCATCATGTGTAGTTTTCCCCTAGTACATTTTACCTACGGATCCCTGAGTGCGACATTCATGGTATTCGTGTCCCCAAAATAAATAACCTGAGGGCTGCGTAACTACCTAAACAAACTCACTCACACGGACGACTTAAATAAAATTGCCGGCGCTAAGACAGACATGCCGGGGGCGCACTCATATTTACAGTACATCTTAACCTTAACTTACAAATTTTACACTAAACCATGGCCCAGGATCACTGAACTCTGCAAAAAGAAAGCAGTTAGCAGGGAGCCAGGCTGCTCGCATGCAGTCTCTGACTCAACCAATGCAGGTGACAGGGAACGTGGCCGGCTGCTCACACGCAGTCCAAGGCCTTCCCTTTTGAACTGAACGCAGTGAACCACAACGGTGCATGGGCTGCACAAACGTAGTCTCCGTGCCAGCTCAAGTGGCACACGCAATGAACACAACGAATGGATGGATGAATGGTTTGAACTGAACGCAGTGAACCACAACGGTGCATGGGCTGCACAAACGTAGTCTCCGTGCCAGCTCAAGTGGCACACGCAATGAACACAACAAATGGATAGATGAACACAAACACGGTGCACGGGCCGCCACTGCAGGCCCGTGTTGTAGCTGCCAACAGGGCAGTTCTTGCAGCTTGCAAACTGTTGCCTTGATCCTGGCGCACATGGCAATGAACAGGGGGGGGGGGCAAAGCAAAAATTGAACGGGGCCTGGTGAACAGGGGCAGTGGGCATGGCATGGCAAAGGCAGCAGGCAAACACAGCCCGCAGAACAAGGCCGTCGCAGGCAAACACAGCCGGCAGATGAACTGGCCGGCACAGGCCTTGAAGCACAGCAGCTGCAGACGATCCAGCCGGCACAGGCCTTGCAGCAAAACAACAGCTGCCGATGAAGTGGGCCGGCACAGGCCTTGAAGCAAAACAGCCAGCCGGCAGATGAAGTGGGCCGGCACAGGCCTTGCAGAAAACAGCCAGCCGGCAGATGAAGCTGGCCAGCCTTTGCCGTTCCGTGGAGGTTGGTGGAGGGAGTGCGGTGGTGCTGGCCACTTGGAAGGCGGGCTCGGACCTACCCTACGGTCTCCCTCCCAACCTATCGCCTTTGCCTGTCACTGTACATACACACTCCCTTAATTTGTCAAACCCCAATTTAGCCCCAACTTATTTTTTTATTTATTTATTTATTTTATTTTTATTTTTTTTACTTCCCCACTATAAATCGTCCCCTAACCCCCTTTACTGTCCTTGTTCGGCTAACCTATCCTGTCACCTAGCCTACTCCCCACCCCTACGTTCCCTTCCCGGAGGGGAATAAGGGAGAGCTAACGTCCTGTGTCGAGGCCCAACGAAGCCTCAGGATGGCCTCCCCAGAGTTCAGCGATCTATAACACAAAGTGGGTCCAGCGGCCCACAACGAGAGCGAGGGGATGGATGGTGCGGAGGGGTACACTTCCTAATCTACCCTAACCATTTAACTGTTAAACTACCCCGGGGCTTTCAACAAGCACCTCTCGCTTAAACTATTGGTTCTAACAACCCAGATTCCCGTCGCCTGTGTTGGTGTCCTCACAATTTCGGGCCTCGCCCCCCCAATTTTCTCTCCGTGCCCTCACACGGTCTCCTGGCTGGGACACGTGGCTCCCTTTGGCAGGCAGGACCCTCTGCCGAATCTCCCGCTATGGCACCCCCGGGCACTACACTGCCTCCGAGCCTACCAGCTCCCTAACACCGGGGAGTGCCCCCATGGCACCTCCCCTGAAACGCACACGTGGCAGGCTGGCCTCCCAGGCCCCTTTCCGAGGGTCACCCGTGCCCACAACACTGCCCACGCGGCTAATGGCGCCCCGGGCCCCCGCACCAAGCAGGCACACCCGTGCCCACTACGCTATCCCGGCCCCCCATCGGCCCTTGGCCTACCACGGCCGACCAGCCTGGTGCCCGGGGTACCCACTCAGCGATACTCACCTTTCGCAGCCACGCTCCCAAGCCCGTCAACAGGGCTCCTGCACCCCTCCAAACGGGTTTCGACCCTACATTCACACCAACAACAAAACAACCTCCATTTTGTAAATTTGACTAACCCCCTAACTCACTCTACACTGACCCCGGGGTCCCTTGGGCGGGAGTCACTCCTCCCCCCCAATCACTCATCGCACAATGCATTCCCCATTCGCTCCATACACACAGACCCGCTGGCCTCACTCACTCACCAAGCACATGCCTCCACCTCATAACTCACCAACAACTCTTCAACACACTCACCACTGAACTCTGCCATCCTTCTATCTGCATCCCCTAACTAACTCGTGCTCCCACGTCGTCCCTTAAACTACAGCACGTTCCTTTTAACACGACGTAGCTAAGCTACGTCCCCTCTACACATTCACAAGTCTGTCCATGTCCTCAAATAATCCCATTAATCAATTTCCCAGGGGGGGATTTCCTCCCTTCCTACTGGGCTCGTGAACTCGTTGCAAGGCTCTGAGAGCCCTGCGCCTCTGCGGGAGCGGCTGTTCCAGCACCGACTCCTCCGGCAAGACATATCCATGAGGGCGTAAGGTCGCCCTTGTAAGGCCTCAGGCGGTCCGCGTGGACGATCCGAGGGAGGGCTCGTGGTCCCATTTTAATTTTTAGGACCACGTCACTGACTTGCGCCAGGACGACCCCCGGGCCCTGCCAAGGTGAGGTGAGCTTCGGGCATCTGCCCTTCCTTCGCCGGGGGTTAAAGAACCAAATCTTCGCCCCCGGTGGGTATTTGCTCACCTGGCTCCGGTGGTCGTACCTGCGCTTCATCTTTATGCCCGCCTGTTGGAGCTGGTGTCGTGTGAAGGCGTGGACCTTCTCCAAGCCTTCCTCCAACCGACGGGCATAGCCCTCCCCCGGGGGCCTAGCAAGCCGCTCAGGCGTCGGACCGCACAATAAATCGACGGGGCTTCTCAGCTCCCGTCCATACATCAACAGCGCCGGACTACATGCGGTAGACCCGTGCTGGGACGCGCGATAGGCCATCAGGAGGTACGGAAGGTGTTCGTCCCAGTCCTCCTGGTTAGTGGCGGTGAAGAGGGCCAACTGTTGGACCAGGGTCCTGTTGAACCTCTCCACCATGCCATCAGACTGTGGTCTCAGGGGCGTTGTCTGTGTTTTTCGAATTTCCAGGAGCCTGCACACCTCTTTTAGTAATTCACTCTCGAAATTTCGTCCCTGGTCCGTGTGCAGCTCCTGCGGAATCCCATACCGGCATGTAAATCCTTCTACGAAGGCCTTGGCCACAACCCCTGCTTCCTGGCTGGGAAGGGCAAAGGCTTCTGGCCATTTGGTGAAATAGTCCATAATTACGAGGACGTACTTATTACCCTGGCGAGTGGGGGGCAGTGGTCCCAAAATGTCCATGGCCACTCGCTCAAGGGGAGCCCCAACCTGATGTAGTTGGAGTGGGGCCCTCATCCTCTGTGGCGGTCCCTTTTTTTGCAGTACAGGCGTCGCATGCTCGACACCAGTCCTGTACATCGCGCCCCATGTTAACCCAATAGAACCGCCGGCGGGCCCGAGATTTTGTTTTGGTCCCGCCCAAATGGCCGCCGGCGCGGGTACCGTGCACCTGTTTCAAAATTTGGGTCTTAAACCCATCAGGGACTATCACCAGCCAAGAAGTTTGTTCAGAAGGAATCTCCACCCACTTGCGATATAAGATGTTGTCCCTCATTTCTAGGGTCCTCCACTGAGCCCAGTATGCCTTTGTTCGCGCCCCGAATGGGGCGATTTCCTCCCCACTGGGCCTCCTGTTTTCCTGGACCCATTTGTACACTGGCCCTAGCACGGGGTCTTCCCGCTGGGCCGTGCTCCATGCCAATCCACCAAATTCCTCTCCCGCGGTTAGTGACAAAGTTGGGCCTACCACCCGGGCCGCACGGACTGGGAGTTTCGGGGAGGCGTCTGCCAATTGGTCCCTCTCCTCATGTCTCGTGCAATATTTGCAGTTTTCCCTCAGACAGGGGCGTCGAGAGAGCGCATCGGCATTCCCATGAGCCTTACCGGCTCTATGGACCACACTGAAATCGTACTGCTGCAATTTTTCCAACCACCTTGCAATTTGGCCTTCCGGTTCCTTGAACCGTAAGAGCCATTGCAAGGAGGAATGATCAGTTCGAACCAAAAATTTCCTCCCGTACAAGTACGGGTGGAAATGGCTCACGGCAGACAGCATAGCCAATAGTTCCTTACGAGTAATTTCGTTCGGGCCTACTCATGGCCCGACTGTAATACGCGATCACTCTTTCCACGCCTCCCTGTGTCTGAGACAAGACTGCTCCCAATCCTTCCTGGCTTGCATCCGTGTCCAGGGTATACATCCCGTCATCGGTGGGGTACGCTAAAACAGGTGTGGATGTCAAACACCCCTTTAATTTGAGGAAGGCCTCCTGGCACTCCTCCGTCCAATTAAATCTCAACCCCTTCTCCGTCAACCGGTGAAGGGGCCTGGCTATCTCCGCAAAGTTTGCCACGAAACGCCGGTAGTAGGAGCAAAGTCCCAAAAAGCCCCGTACCTGTTTGACAGTTGTAGGTACGGGCCACTCCTCTACCGCTGTAATTTTTCCGGGGTCGGTCTTCACCCCCTCGCGGCCTATCACGTGTCCGAGATAGGCCACCTCTGTCGCAAACAAAGTGCATTTCTCTGGGCTGTAGTTGTTTCGGGGACCGTGCCGGGTTCACCCAGCCTATAATTTGTATGACAAGACTAAAATGCGTTGCAGATTTCATTTTGCTGAGCTGTTATCCTCTGTAGATGCACCTTTAGCTAGTAGTAATGCTGCATGTACTACTTTAGCTAACATTCTATTGAAAGCTCATGTCCTCAATGTAAGTGACAAAGAAAACGCTTTGGGATGCCTCAGGAGGCAAGAAAAGCTCTCCACCTCGTGATAGACATAGTGTTGTGACATAAATATAATGTTTATGTAATACGATATATGACAATAAATATCAAAGTTTGACAGCTCCACACACTTGCATCTTATTACAATCAGCCATTTCTCACAGTTTATGAGATGGACACAAAAATGGGCAAAAAATACCAAAATTCAGTAATTTGATGTTGAAATATGACCTTTTGACCTTGAAGATGACCTCAGGTGGTGTTGACAATGACACTATTGAACTCGCCGTCCTCAAAAACCCCTATATGGATCCTGAGATCATGTCTCTAGCCCTTCTAGAAGTCATATTAGACCCAGACTCAAATTAATCCTTCAGACTCAAGTTACAAACCCCGAGCATGGGAGGTTCCAGTCCTTCTCTATAGGAGTCTATGGTTTGAACATACATCATGTTGTTGAAACTGAATTCCACCTCCCTTGTTGCTGTGTTCATTAATTCAACAAAGACGTGTTCCGAGATCATCGGTTGTTCCAGATCGGTGTGACACAGCAAACGTGCGCATATTTCAATCGTCTCTGTCAATGGTACATTCGTGAACAAGCTTTTAATATCAAAGAATGCCATGATGTTGTGCTCACTTGTCGGTGTTTTAGCTCCAATTGATTCTGCAAATGTGAAGGAATCCTTAACCACGGAATGAGAAAGTGAATCCAATACTAGTTGCAGTACCTCTCCCAACCACTTGGCAAGTTCATGTTGTGCTGATCGCACCATGGACAGGATCGGTCTTTGAGGGATATTCTCCTTGTGTGTTAGATAGTCAAACGACTGTTGCAGCCTCTCAAATGTAGAGAACTATCAAAGGAGGTGTACGACAGAATTAAACCTGTTGGAGCCCAACGTCCAAGAATGTACGGGCTGCCGAACATTCACAAGGAGAATATCCCTCTCAGACCAATACTGTCCATGGTGTGATCAGCACAACATGAACTTGCCAAGTGGTTGGGAGAGGTACTGCAACTAGTATTGGATTCACTTTCTCATTCCGTGGTTAAGGATTCCTTCACATTTGCAGAATCAATTGGAGCTAAAACACCGACAAGTGAGCACAACATCATGGCATCCTTTGATATTAAAAGCTTGTTCACGAATGTACCATTGACGGAGACGATTGAGATATGCGCACGTTAGCTGTGTCACACCGATCTGGAACAAACGATGATCTTGGAACACTTCTTCGTTGCATTAATAGACACAGCAACAAGGGAGGTGGAATTCAGTTTTAACACATGATGTATGTTCAAACGGACGATGTGGCCATGGGTTCTCCATTAGGCCAAAAAAAAAAAATGTTGCATTGGCGTAACCCGCCCGACCCTAAAAATTCCGCCGACCCTACGTTTTTTTTTGTTTTTTTGCTGTCGAAAAATTTTGCCGACCCTATTTTATTGCTATTTTTGTTGTTTTGCTATCGTTTTCAAGTATCGTGTTGATTGCGATCGCGATCGGAAAAACCCGGAAGTGTTTCGGACAGAACCCGCCGACAAAAAGGGTGGTACTCGAGCCGGGGGAGATTTTGGGAGGGATTTATTAGGGGAAAAAAAAAAAAAAAGATCCCGACCGACCTACCCTATTTTTCAGTGACCCGTTACGCCAATGCAACATTTTTTTTTTTTGGCCTTAGGCCCAGCTCTTGCAAATATCTTTGCAGGCCATCATGAAATGCAGAAACTGACTGGTCGGCAAGGTGTCGATTCCCCCATCAAACACTATCGGTATGTTGATGACATTTTTGCTTTGTTTGAGTCTCGGACGGCATGTGACAATTTCCAGGCATGGCTCAACACTCTCCATCCAGCGCTGAAGTTTACCACAGAGCTGGAATCGTCAAACATGTTACCGTTTTTGGACGTGTTTGTTGATCGATCCAACCTTGGTTTCACAACATCCATCTACCGGAAGCAGACTTTCACAGGGCGGTATACTCGGTGGGACTCCAGACAGCTCCACGAGATACAAAATCGCCTTGATCAATAACCTGGTTCACAGAGCACATAGGATTTGTTCAACTTGTAATCTTCCAGCTGAAATCGACAAAATTATGAATATACTCGGTGAAAATGGTTATCCTGAGCATATAGTTAAGAGATACACACACAAGTTTCTAAACACGACAAGAGATCAGAAGATGAGTTGGACAAATGTGTAGTCAACATCAGGATGCCCTGGAAAGGGCAATCATCACGAAGGTTTGAAGTACAAATCAAACATATTGTGTGCAACACGTTTCTGGCTGTGCAACCCTGAGTAATCTTTACCTCTCGCAGTTTGCTGATGTCAATCAACTCGGATGTGCTACACACCTCACAAACCAGCAATGTTATTTATGAGTTTGAGTGCCTAAGTGAAGCTCGGTACGTGGGCCGCACAACACTAAGATTGGCTTATCGGATCAAACAACACGTCCCCTTGACGATTCGAAGAAAGATTGTGAGGGTTAGAACACAACCAGTGCAAGCATGTAGAAATATCCAGCAACCACCGGCCACTGTACCTGCTTCATCTGCCATTGCACAGCACTTGGTTGCCAACCCCATCTGTGCAGACCAGTACAATGCAGATATGTTCAGGATATTGAGCCGAGGTCGGAGCTTGTTTCATTTACGTATGTTGGAAGCAACCTTCATCCTTACCACCGATCAAATACTTTGTCGTCAAAAGGAATTTGTACGATCTCTGTGTCTCTTTCAGCATGGAAAGATCAAGGGAAGTACGGCAACAAATGGTCAATGGACCTGAGGGGAAACCCATTCCCCCTCTTTCCAGGATGTGGTTGCAAACATCAATCATCAGCAAACTCTGCTCCAGCCAATGGGAGCTCAAGGTGAAGATGATGAGCCGACCAATGGGCGTTCGGATTAACCACGACATCATTACGGCTGAACCAATCAGCGTCTACCTTAGGGTAATTCCATGTCAAATCATCAAAGAATCTGCCGTCATCTCTCAGATTTTTGTAAAACGTTGGGAACCAATTGGGACCCATGAAAAACGGCAAGAACTCAAATATTTTTGCTAACAGCCTCTTAATTAGTGAGATACAGACTAACGAACTTTGGACTAATTAGCACGACGTCGCGGATTCAAATGGCCATATCTCAAAAAGTATAACACCGAGAGCTGGTTTTGGTGTCATTTTAAAGGTATTTTCATGCCCTATGAATTTGTCTGGGCAACATTTTCCTACCTCCAACCACAAAAAAGTTATCACAAAATATAAACTTCAATCGTGAATCCCCAAAAAATGTATCCTTCAAATTTCCTCAAATTCACCCCAGAGGTACCTTATGATGTCAAGAAGCTTCCACATAAATTTTGTGATGGGCACTCCAATAGTTTCTGAGATATGAGCAATAATGTACATGTACGTATGGCATATCGGTTCGAAAATCAGTATTTGTAATGTATTATTCAATCAATAAGTGAGTTCAAGTACACAGTGTTCACTAACCTGACTTAGGCTTTCAATTTCCTCTTCAATGCAGCAACAGCAGCACTTATTTCTTCCCCTCAGGCCCAGTTGAAATTGAAAGTATATGATACTTCAAAGCAATTGATGGTCGTTCCCTGTGTTCCCTGTCATGGCTAGGTTAGAATGATTGTATAATACATTACAAATGCTGATTTTCGAACCTATATGCCATACGTACATGTACATTATTGCTCATATCTCAGAAACTATTGGAGTGCCTATCACAAAACTTATGTGGAAGCTTCTTGACATCACAAGGTACCTCTGGGATGAATTTAAGGAAATTTGAAGGATACATTTTTTTAGGGATTCACAATTTAAGTTTATATTTTGTGATAACTTTTTTGTGGTTGGAGGTAGGAAAATGTTGCCCAGACAAATTCATAGGGCATGAAAATACCTTTAAAATGACACCAAAACCAGCTCTCGGTGTTATACTTTTAGAGATATGGCCATTTGAATTCGCGACGTCGTGCTAATTAGTCCAAAGTTCGTTAGTCTGTATCTCACTAATTAAGAGGCTGTCAGCAAAAATATTTGAGTTCTTGCCGTTTTTCATGGGTCCCAATTGGTTCCCAAAGTTTTACAAAAATCTGAGAGATGACGGCAGATTCTTTGATGATTTGACATGGAATGACCCCTTATTGAGACTGCGTATAAAGCACACACCTTCACTTCCTTCTTCACTTACTGCGATCTTTACCCTGAAGAGTGCAGCACGAAAAGCTTCGGTCACTATGTTGTGTTTATTTGTATCTATATGTATATATATATATATATATATATATATATATATATATATATATATATATATATATATATATATATATATATATATATATATATATATATATATATATATATATATTGTTGCGGATTCGCGCCCGCCGGCGTGCTGACGGCCACGTAACTCGAATCGCGGCACGTCGCCCACCGGACGGACAATCCAGTCGTGACCCTCTCGGACTAATGCCGGGAACCAGTCACGGGTGGACCTTTCGGTCTCACCGCGATCGAGCCAATCAGCCCCCGCGTGGGATAGGGTTGCTCGCCAAATTCGACCTACCTAAGTACCCACACGGAGGGTAGACCGGGCGATCGCACCTCGCCGCAGGTCGACTTCGGACACGGGCCACTTAAGCGACCCGTTCCGTACTATCGGGATAACCGAGCGGTGTTATCGTCGGCCTCGACGGTTCGATTAATTATCGGGCGTATCCAGCCCACTACCAACCCTTTACGTGAAGCAAGATGAGGATTCGATGAAAGAAATGACGAAGCGAAGCGGGAAACAGTTCAACACAAAGCACATTTATTCGCGATGAACGGAAAGCACACATATTCAATTCCACCAAAAGCACATAGAAAAGGAAAAGAAACACAATGCAATTTTACACAAAAAGCAAATGCGACAATGCAGATCTAATACCGATTACGCGAGCACACGGCAACACTTATACAATTTTACTTCACAGACGGCGCCGACAACACATACCCAAAATCAAGGAAAAGAACACCCTCAAGGATGAGGCGGGCCTGAGGCCGAGACCGGGTCGGGCCTACCCGTCTGGTGATGAGACGCGGAGCGGCGATGGTGCCTCAACTCCGCGGGCCTCGCGGGCAGTGTCTGGTAGGGGGTGGGAAAGGGGCCCCCTTGGTCGCACTATCTCAGCGCGGGGGGGAAACAGGAGGGGGTTGCTGATGCTCGGGGGAAAGGAGGATTTTCACTCTGCCTCGAGTCCCGCGACGAGCGTCTCCACCTCGACCAGGTCGCGCCGTCGGCCTCCCTGGTGTGCAGCTCCCGGCACGACGCGAGCACCCCCTCGTCTGCCTTCGCCGCCTCTCCACAGCTCCGTCCTCTTCGCTCCGACTCCAACGCACACGACGACGACGATGACCAACAACTAACTTCTTCTTCTTCTTCCCAAATCCACCGACTGCGAAGTCTTAACTCCACTCTACTGACGAACGCGGTCGCTTATATAAGCCCCGTGGCTTCGCCTTTGACCCCCTGCCTTCGACCTTTCACCTCGCTCCCCATTGGCCCGAGAAAAAGTGGGCGTGAATGCATTTTGATCCATGAATTTGCATATAGCGACCGCCCTCCAACGCCCTGGAGGTGGGGCCAAATCGCCCCTCGCTCACCGATTGGACGGAACAAAAGTGGGCGTGTGTCGTTTTTGATCCGTTTTTGGAGCGGAAAATCCGTGGTTTTGTACACGCTGTTCGGCGCGCGCCCTGCACGAGTCCAACACCGGTACCCACAAGCGGCGCAAGAACGGTGGCGATGCGACGGTTGCGAGGTGTGACGTGAAGCGGCGCCGCGGTGGGTGGTTGATGTTGTGGTTGGTGGTGGTAACAATGGCGGTTGGTCCAAAATAAAGATAGTAAAAGAAAAACGGCTATCCTGAAGAGTCGCAGCACGCATGAATAACATTTATTCCCTCTAGACAACGGGTTTGGGCCAAACTACACATATACTTACCGAGATACCTCACCCAAGGGACCTGAATGGTGGTTTGCGAATTTGGTAACCACAACACTACCCCCTCCCCTTTTTACAGACTCGTCCCGAGTCGTCAAATTTTCGTGTGCCATCATGTGTAGTTTTCCCCTAGTACATTTTACCTACGGATCCCTGAGTGCGACATTCATGGTATTCGTGTCCCCAAAATAAATAACCTGAGGGCTGCGTAACTACCTAAACAAACTCACTCACACGGACGACTTAAATAAAATTGCCGGCGCTAAGACAGACATGCCGGGGGCGCACTCATATTTACAGTACATCTTAACCTTAACTTACAAATTTTACACTAAACCATGGCCCAGGATCAATGAACTCTGCAAAAGAAAAGCAGTGAGCAGGGAGCCAGGCTGCTCGCATGCAGTCTCTGGCTCAAAACAATGCAGGTGACAGGGAACGTGGCTGGCTGCTCACACGCAGTCCAAGGCCTTCCCTTTTGAACTGAACGCAGTGAACCACAACGGTGCATGGGCTGCACAAACGTAGTCTCCGTGCCAGCTCAAGTGGCACACGCAATGAACACAACGAATGGATGGATGAACACAAACACGGTGCACGGGCCGCCACTGCAGGCCCGTGTTGTAGCTGCCAACAGGGCAGTTCTCGCAGCTTGCAAACTGTTGCCTTGCGGATCCTGGCGCACATGGAAATAAACAGGGGGGGGGGGCAAAGCAAAAATTGAACGGGGCTGGTGAACGTGGGCAGTGGGCGTGGCATGGCAAAGGCAGCAGGCAAACACAGCCCGCAGGAGAAGGCGGCTGCAGGCAAACATAGCCGGCAGATGAACTGGCCGGCTCAGGCCTTGAAGTACCACAGCTGCAGACGATCCAGCCGGCACAGGCCTTGCAGCACAGCAGCTGCAGATGAAGTTGGCCAGCACAGGCCTTGAAGAAAAACAGCCAGCCGGCTGAAGTGGCCGGCACAGGCCTTGCAGCACAGAGCCAGCAGATGAAGCTGGCCAGCTTTTGCCGTCAGTGGAAGTTGGTGGAGGGAGTGCGGTGGTGCTGGCCACTTGGAAGGTGGGCTCGGACCTACCTACCTGTCTCCCTCCCAACCTATCGCCTTTGCCTGTCACTGTACATACCCACTCCCTTAATTTGTGAAAAACCAATTTAGCCCCAACTTATTTATTTTTTTTGTTATTTTTATTTTTACTTCCCCACTATAAATCGTCCCCTAACCCCCTTTATCGTCCTTGTTCGGCTAACCTATTCTGTCACCTAGCCTACTCCCAACCCCTACGTTCCCTTCCCGGAGGGGAATAAGGGAGAGCTAACGTCCTGTGCTGAGGCCCAACGAAGCCTCAGGATGGCCTCCCCAGAGTTCAGCGATCTAACCCAAAGTGGGTCCAGCGGCCCACAACGAGGGCGAGGGGATGGATGGTGCGGAGGGGTACATCTCCTAATCTACCCTAACCATTTAACTGTTAAACTACCCCGGGGCTTTCAACAAGCGCCTCTCGCTTAAACTATTGGTTCTAACAACCCAGATTCCCGTCGCCTGTGTTGGTGTCCTCACAATTTCGGGCCTCGCCCCCCAATTTTCTCTCCGTGCCCTCACACGGTCTCCTGGCTGGGACACGTGGCTCCCTTTGGCAGGCACGACCCTCTGCCGAATCTCCCGCTATGGCACCCCCGGGCACTACACTGCCTCCGAGCCTACCAGCTCCCTAACACCGGGGAGTGCCCCCCCTGGCACCTCCCCTGAAACGCACACGTGGCAGGCTGGCTTCCCGGGCCCCTTTCCGAGGGTCACCCTTGCCCACAACACTGCCCACGCGGCTAATGGCGCCCCGGGCCTCCACACCAAGCAGACGCACCCGTGCCCACTACGCTATCCCGGCCCCCCATGGGCCCTTGGCCTACCGCGGCCGACTAGCCTGGTGCCCGGGGTACCCACTCAGCGATACTCACCTTTCGCAGCCACGCTCCCAAGCCCGTCAACAGGGCTCCTGCACCCCTCCAAATGGGTCTCGAGCCTACTTTCCCACCAACAGCAAAACGACCTCCATTTTTGTTAATTTGACTAACCCAGCTAACTCACTTTACTCTGACCCCGGGGTCTCTTGGGCGGGAGTCACTCCTCCCCCCAATCACTCATCGCACCATGCATTCCCCATTCGCTCCATACACACAGACCCGCTGGCCTCACTCACTCACCAAGCACATGCTTCCAATTCACTCACCAACAACTCTTCAACACACACACCACTGAACTCTGCCATCCTTCTAACTACATCCCCTAACTAACTCGTGCTCCCACGTCATCCCTTAAACTACAGCACGTTCCTTTTAACACTACGTAGCTAAACTACGTCCCCGCTACACATCCACAGGTCTGTCACTGTCTTCAAATAATCCCATACTCCATTTTCCCAACCTAAATCTGACTACAATCCCTCTAACTAATCCATTCCACGGACTCCATGAGGACTTACCCCTGCCCCATGAAGTCGGTCTAACTAAGCTAACCCTTCCCCCTAACTAGTTTCCATCCTGTGCCCAGGGTCAAGGGGGTCTTCCACCCCTTGCCCAGGAATCCTGTGCACCCGAAAGTGAGGCTTCTTTTTTTTTTTTTCCATGCGCATCACCAGCGCGGCAACTCGCGCACTTTGCACCTGCCCGTGACGTCATGCAGCTGCACGTGTTCCTCGTCCCTCCTTGGACGGTACCATCCGGCAGAGATACCCCTCCTGCCGGATTCCAACCCCACGTGCAGCCATGACGTCACCGTGCGCATAAAAAAAAACACAAGCCCCACGTCTCGAGGGGTTCCCCACGCGAACACGTGTGCTTTGCCCGTTGGAGCTTAACACACACGATCGCGTGGAGAACCCGTCCGGTCCAAATCCGTAGTCCTGCCTAAACTTTGTCCGTCCGCGGGATCGGCAAATCCAGCGCTGGCGTTTCCGGACCGGGACTTCACTCTCGCAAGCGAGCACGTGGCGGTCTCGTGCGTTGCACAGCACGAACCGCGTGCTCACTGCTGGGCGAACCCGGCACGGTCCCCGAAACAACTACAGCCGCTACTCGGCTTTCCTTCCTCCCATGTCGCCGTCGTCGCCATTCGACCCACGCACTCCCGCGTGTTACGACGCTCACACTCCATTCCATCACATTCACCCCGGGAGACGCGGCTGCGTGCTCCCGCATGCCCACCGACATCTCCCTTACATACCGCTCTCTCACACACACGGTCTCCCTTGCACTCGGCCGTTCACTCACGCATGCTGGGGCACTCACCCGCGGTGCCTCATCCACACACGGTGCCTCACCCACACACGCGGGGGAACTCACCCGCGGTGCCTCATCCACACACCGTCCCTCACTCACACACGCGGGGGCACTCAACCGCGGTGCCTCATCCACACTGGCCGTTTCATCCACACACGCGGGGCACTCACCCGCGGTGCCTCATCCACACACCGTGCCTCTTTTATACACGGCGTGCTGGGAAGCACACACTCCGGCACCATCGCCACCACACCACTCACACACGGGGTCGCTTCCACACACGGGGACGCACTCACACCTTGCACCACACACACAGGGACAACCACACTGGGGATTCGTGTCCCCACAAGGGTCTCCGGGGCCTCTATACCCCCCAAGCTCTCCGTGCACCTGTCCACAGCACCCGTCCCCTCAACCTCGCAAAGCACGACCGAACCCACCTGGTCGTGACTCGCCTCAAGGGGGCATACTCCCTCCCCTCGTTCCTGGAGGAGGCCATCCAGGTGCTCGCACTGGGTCCCTACACGCTCCGCGAGCTCACCCCCATTGTCCTCCACTACCTCCGTGTGTGTGTGTGTGCGTCACTTACCCCGTCTTCATCGTGTAGTCTCTCCTCTATTTTTTCTGTCTCCCGTGTCTCTGCCCACTCAGTCACCTCTTCACCCTTTACCTCCCTTGTCTCAACTATTATTTCCGTCTCTTCCCTTATGTTTGTTTCCATTCCGTTCATTTGCTTGTTCATGCCTTTTATTTCGTTTGTGTTTGTATCCATCTTTTCGTTCATTTTGTCTATTTCGGCATTCCAGTAATCCAGTTTGTCATTTATGCTCTGCGCGAGTTCCATAATCTGCCGCATTGTCACCTGCCCTGGCCACTCCCACTGACTACATTTAGTGGTGGAGTTATAATAAAAAAACCGACCAGATGAACGGCATCGATGCCTTTCCCAACCTTCTGGTACGGGTTTCTCTTGCACGGTGATCTCGTCCTGAGCCATGGATTCTACATTACTATTACACATACCTAATCCACCCGGCACCCGCTCGCCTTGAGACGCCATCTTGCTTCTCTTAAAGGGTTAATTTGAATCGCTCGTAATTTGGAGGGAATCGGGGGTCGCTTCTCTCACCCCTGGACCGATTCCCGTGAATTTAATTGGAGACAGGACAGCCCGTTTTCCCGTTCTCCGTTACCAGTGCCGCGAGGAGGGCGATGGATTTGTATCGCACGACCTGACACCAGTGTTACGGTTTCGCGCCCGCTGGCGTGCCGACGGCCACGTAACTCGAATCGCGGCACGTCGCCCACCGGACGGACAATCCAGTCGTGACCCTCTCGGACTAACGCCGGGAACCAGTCACGGGTGGACCTTTCGGTCTCACCGCGATCGAGCCAATCAGCCCCCGCGTGGGATAGGGTTGCTCGCCAAATTCGACCTACCTAAGTACCCACACGGAGGGTAGACCGGGCGATCGCACCTCGCCGCAGGTCGACTTCGGACACGGGCCACTTAAGCGACCCGTTCCGTACTATCGGGATAACCGAGCGGTGTTATCGTCGGCCTCGACGGTTCGATTAATTATCGGGCGTATCCAGCCCACTACCAACCCTTTACGTGAAGCAAGATGAGGATTCAATGAAAGAAATGACGAAGCGAAGCGGGAAACAGTTCAACACAAAGCACATTTATTCGCGATGAACGGAAAGCACACATATTCAATTCCACCAAAAGCACATAGAAAAGGAAAAGAAACACAATGCAATTTTACACAAAAAGCAAATGCGACAATGCAGATCTAATACCGATTACGCGAGCACACGGCAACACTTATACAATTTTACTTCACAGACGGCGCCGACAACACATACCCAAAATCAAGGAAAAGAACACCCTCAAGGATGAGGCGGGCCTGAGGCCGAGACCGGGTCGGGCCTACCTGTCTGGTGATGAGACGCGGAGCGGCGATGGTGCCTCAACTCCGCGGGCCTCGCGGGCAGTGTCTGGTAGGGGGTGGGAAAGGGGCCCCCTTGGTCGCACTATCTCAGCGCGGGGGGGAAACAGGAGGGGGTTGCTGATGCTCGGGGGGAAAGGAGGATTTTTACTCTGCCTCGAGTCCCGCGACGAGCGTCTCCACCTCGACCAGGTCGCGCCGTCGGCCTCCCTGGTGTGCAGCTCCCGGCACGACGCGAGCACCCCCTCGTCTGCCTTCGCCGCCTCTCCACAGCTCCGTCCTCTTCGCTCCGACTCCAACGCACACGACGACGACGACGACCAACAACCAACTTCTTCTTCTTCTTCTTCTTCCCAACTCCACCGACTGCGAAGTCTTAACTCCACTCTACTGACGAACGCGGTCGCTTATATAAGCCCCGTGGCTTCGCCTTTGACCCCCTGCCTTCGACCTTTCACCTCGCTCCCCATTGGCCCGAGAAAAAGTGGGCGTGAATGCATTTTGATCCATGAATTTGCATATAGCGACCGCCCTCCAACGCCCTGGAGGCGGGGCCAAATCGCCCCTCGCTCACCGATTGGACGGAACAAAAGTGGGCGTGTGTCGTTTTTGATCCGTTTTTGGAGCGGAAAATCCGTGGTTTTGTACACGCTGTTCGGCGCGCGCCCTGCACGAGTCCAACACCGGTACCCACAAGCGGCGCAAGAACGGTGGCGATGCGATGGTTGCGAGGTGTGACGTGAAGCGGCGCCGCGGTGGGTGGTTGATGTTGTGGTTGGTGGTGGTAACAATGGCGGTTGGTCCAAAATAAAGAGAGTGAAAGAAAAACGGCTATCCTGAAGAGTCGCAGCACGCATGAATAACATTTATTCCCTCTAGACAACGGGTTTGGGCCTAACTACACATATACTTACCGAGATATCTCACCTAAGGGACCTGAATGGTGGTTTGCGAATTTGGTAACCACAACAATATATATATATATATATATATATATATATATATATATATATATATATATATATATATATATATATATATATATATATATATATATATATATATATATCATACTTTAAGTCGATGTGCTCACAAGTCATCCTACAGCAGTACATTTGGATCTAGCAATACAGTGGAAGCTCCACTTGGATCAATCAGAGAGCTATCCATTGAAGATGTATTGGAGGAAGTAAAGACTTCAGTCCCCAAGTTTACTTGTGAAGGCCTTTACATTGACTTCCGAACCGAGGAGGACAAGAAGTGATTGAGAAGCAAACTCAAAACGTTCACAGACTTCATTCTTCACAATATTGTTGCGAATTTGCGCCCGCCCGCGTGCGATCGGCCGCTCGACTCGAATGGCGGCCGCCTCGCCCACCGGACGGACAATTCTGTCGTAACCCTCTGGGAACTATCGCCCGGAGCCAGTCACGGGTGGGCCTTTCGACCTCACCACAATCGTGCCAATCGGCCACCCGCGCAGGATAGGGTCGCTCGCCAAATTCGATCTACCTCAGTACCTGCGCAGATGTTCGACCGGGCGATCGTACCTCACCGCAGGCCGACTCCGGACACGAACCGCTTAAGCGGTCCGTTCCGTGCTATCGGGATAACCGAGCGGTGTTATCGTCGGCCTCGACAGTTCCGATTAATTATCGGGCGTATTAAGCCCACTACGAACCCCTTACGTGGAGCAAGATTGAGATTCAAACGAAGGAAAGGATGCAGCGAAACGGGGAACAATTCAACATAACGCACTTTATTTACATGACACACGGAGAGCACACATACACAGCCAAACAGTCAGAATTCACAGATATCAATTTAAAACAAAAACAACAATGCAGAGCTACGACCGAATACACGAACACACGGCAACACTTATACAGTTTTACTTTACAAGACACGGCGCCACAAGATCCATACAAAAACCGCGAAAAGAATAAGGTGACTTCCCTTTTGGGCCGTCGAGTCCCTCTCCGACGTCCGTCGACGTGGTCCCGCCTGGACGAGACTCCGTGCCCTAGCGTGGTAGGCGAGGCCTCTCCAGCGTACCTCGCGCCGGCACGTGTTGGCACGTTCACAAAAAAGACGGTTTACATAGTAGGCACACTCAATCCACCTCTATTCAAATTATCTAGAAACTCAGATGACACCTCGTTACCATCTTCATCATCAATGATCTCCTCTATACTAGTGCTATCGCCATATTTATGAACAAGGTGTCCGGCCAAATAAACTACTTTATGCTTAAGGGCATCGTCAGACCCCAAGAGATCCTGAGTGTCTTGAGGAGTAATCTCGTCAATGAGTTCACTTCGCTCATCTGGATTTATGGAAGTTGTACAGTTCTTGTCGCAATCAATCACACGAGAACTAGATTCGGGCAGAATGTCATGCTTAATGAGTGTTTGCAAATTTACAATTTTCGCTGCAGCCATAATGTCAACTATGTCAATGTTGAAGTTTCCACCGCTTCTTTGCCTGGCTTGGCCGAAAAACTTTTCCAAGGCTTCATCTGCAAATATAGCAGGAAGAACGTAGTCAAAGTCTTTCTCTGCCAGAAGATGCAGCTGCAACAGAAGGATGGTGAAATGAGGAAGCTCGTGTCCCTCAGTCATCCAACAGAGCTGGCTTATTACAAGCTGAAGAATTTCCTTGCTTGTGCATTCATAGATGTTTACCTGGTCAGTTATGGATCTAATCTGGGACCATTTTGAGAGCAGGCTGTTCTTCTGCAAAGGAAAAAGTCGTTTGGGCACCTCAATGCCATCTTTCTCAACTTTATTCAAGAATAGAAATCCAAAAGGTGAGTGAACTTTTTGGAAATGAAAGAACTGCTGGACAGTTTGTCCAGTAGCATCAGTTCTTGATGGGTAAAGGTTTTCCTGGTCTTTTATGACTTTAAAGCCAGGAAAATAGTAGCTGATTTTAGCACAGAAGTGGTCGAAATCTTGGATATTGTCTGCAGCCTCATCAGCCATCTGCATCTTCTTCGCTCTTGATTCTGACATAGAAGATGATGTTGGGTGTGGGGCTGAGGTCACCTGCTTCAAAGCTGATTTCGGTACTCCAGGAAATATTGATGGGGGTTCTTTGGGTCGTTTGCCACCCCTAACTGACACCCAATCACAATTGAAATGTCTCACAAATATATATCTCCTTTAAGCACCTCAAGCTTTCTTTCTCATTTGGCATTGCCAATATCCATCTCTCCCTCTCCTCAGGATCTTTTGGGAAGGATATGACCTTTACATAAGGCGTCCCATCATAGTTTCCTCTTCAACCAAAGCAGCTGCAACGACGTGGCATATTGTCACCAAAGCAGGAAACAACACAGATCCTGTGAGATCACCAGCTGGACAGTTTCTGAAAGAGAAACAAATAAAACATACATTAGTTTACGATGATAGAAATCAGCAAGTTGGTGCAGTAGGTGCACAATGTCATGTTTTGTCATAGACTTTACAAAAGTTTTCCTCTATGAGTTAGACACAAAAACGGGCAAAAAATACCAAAATTCAGTAATTTGACCTTGAAATATGACCTTTTGATCTTCAAGATGACCTCAGGTGGTGTTGAAAATGACACTATTGAACTCGCCGTCCTCAAAAATCCCTATATGGATCCCGAGATTGTGTCTCCAGCCCTTCTAGAAGTCATTTTAGCCCCGGACTCAAGTTAATCCTTCAGACTCAAGTTACAAACCCCGAGATCGTGAGGTTCCAGTCCTTCTCTATAGGAGTCTATGGTTCAAACGGACGGTGTGACGATGGGTTCTCCATTAGGCCCAGCTCTTACAAATATCTTTGTCGGCCATCATGAAATGCAGAAACTGACTGGTCGGCAAGGTGTCGATTCCCCCATCAAATATTATTGGTATGTTGATGACATTTTTGCTTTGTTTGAGTCTCGGATGGCATGTGACAATTTATAGGCATGGCTCAACACTCTCGATCCAACGCTGAAGTTTACCACGGAGCTGGAATCGTCAAACACGTTACCGTTTTTGGAAGTGTTTGTTGATCGATCCAACCATGGTTTCACAACATCCGTCTACCGGATGACCAAGCTGTTAGGGTTGGTCCAGTACAATGCAGATATGTTCAGGATATTGAGCCGAGGTCGGAGCTCATTTCATTTCGGAATGTTGGAAGCAACCTTCATCCTTACCACCGATCCAATACTATGTCGTCAAAAGGAATTTGAACGATCTCTGTGTCTCTTTCAGCATGGAAAGATCAAGGGAAGAACGGTAACAAATGGTGAATGGACCTGAGGGGGAGGCCCTCCCCTACCTCTCTTCAGGATGTGGTTGCAAACGTGAATCATCAGCGAACTCTGCTCCAGCCAATGGGAGCTCGAGGTGAAGATGATGAGCCAACCAATGGACGTTCGGATTAACCGAGACTTCATTACGGCTGAACCAATCAGCGTCTACCTTATTGAGACCTGCGTATAAAGCACACGCCTTCACTTCCTTTTTCACTTGCTGCGATCTTTACCCTGAGGCGTGCAGCACGAAAAGCATCGGTCACTATGTCGTGTTTATTTGTATCCATATTAAAGTTCTGCAGTACCAAACATCTGTTTAAATATATGTATTTATTTCGCGATATCTCCCCGAGGATGCAACCTGTACATGTGGCGGTACGAATCCGGCCACCGTTTTGTCAGAACAGACCGCAGCAGCAAAACTGCGTGCATATTGAGGGACGCCAGCAATTGATCGAAGGCAAAGATCAAGAAATCTTTACATTCGATCATGCTTTTGGTCCCGATTTGACGCAAAAGGATGTTTATGATACCTGCGTGCAACCGTTAGTTTCACGATTCATTGAAGGCTCCAACAGCACAGTCTTTGCTTATGGACAGACAGGATCTGGAAAGACGTTCACCATGGGAACAGATACTGGAGGTGAGTGGCTGGTACTGCACGCTTTCTTCACGTCAACACAATTATCCTTGCTTCATTCATCTCCATCATACATGATTTTTCCCTGGTTTTTACACAAGCACCTGATGAAACATTTTACGCAAGCGGTGGTCACGATAAAATCTTATTAATGATTATTAATATGATTAATTTTGTTTTTCATTCTATGAAAGATCTTCCTTTTTTTTTGTCTTTTCTTTTTTTGAGCAAAACACATTGATGTAGATGGAATTTTACGACAAAAATAGTGTTTAAAATGTTATTTTCAGAAGATTGCAAGTCTCGGATAAGTTCAACTGAGCTCACAAGGAAATATTGTTGCGGAAATGGGCCCTTAGTGGGTTATTAAATATAGAATTAGCCCAGATCCCCCCTTAACTGCATGTTTAGCCAGGTTGTTTGGTTATCGGATGTTACATGTGTGTCGGGAGGTGTAGCAGGCTGTCCAGTGTTCATATAGTGGTGGTGTACCGAGAGGCGCCTTCTTTTTCCTTCCTCCCCCCACCCGGCGCCCTGACAGAGCCAGTCAACCATACGTGCCAGCAACCCATTGGCGGAGAGTTGCTGCAAACTCGAATGATGGACCAATCACGGGTCCCCGGAGGCGGTCCAGAAAGCCCGCCCCAAAAGGCAAGAGGAACTGCTTTGTCGAGTCTCCGACCTGGGTTATGAGGAGTGACTTAACCAGCGGTTCCTCCTTGGCCATGGATCCTGCATGCAGGCCAACCACAGGGCCTCTGACTGTCCTTTCTCCCTGCGCGGCTGGACCACGTCTTTTCATCCCGTCGATCCGCTTGCGGAGCCCAACACCCGGATTTGGCCTGGTCTGGTGTACAAACCAGGCCTGGATTCGCATAGTGGACCTTGTGGGGAGCCAGCTGCAACACACCATAGATCTTTCGCTCTTGTGCCGTCGACCTTACACAGGCTGGACGCACTGAGGCTGTGTGCGTGAGCGGTGTCGACAAAAGGAGTACGTCTCCGCCATCATGCCACGTGGCGTGCTCGGTCTGGGTGCTCGAATCTGATGACATCGTCTTGTCACGAGCCGCATTGTGCCTTTGAAACTTTTCCTCTCGTCCATGAGACACCACCAAGTACTCCGTGTCTTGTATGCATGTTGTCCAGGCCTAAGGTTTATTTTGCTGGGGCCCCCTGCAAAACCCGTATCCGTAGCTCCCTCGATAAGAGCGGGTTATAGATTAGTTATAACGTTATCGTGAATGCTTTGCTTGTGTCATGTTTCCCCGGTGTTTTCCCATTAAATCTGGCTGATTCATACGAAATTTGCCGCCCTGAATTTATTCATGCCATGCTGAAGAACAATCGCTCGATTTGTATTTAAAACCAAACTGGCTACGAACTGCGGCAGACTTCGCTCGTCTCTGATCAAACCCAGTCTGTAGCAGGGGTGTATATCCCCAACTGGCAAGGTACAGGGGTACTTGGTGTCGTGATCTGAGGCGCGTAACCCGAGACCTGTGCCGAACTAACCGGCGTTATAACCCCTGAGACGGCGGTGCTGTTAAGTGGCGCCGAATCTACAACAATCTATCTATAATTCCAGCAATCTCTGTGTGTCTGTCTGTCTGTTTGTTTGTCTGCGACCGCCGTTTCTCGACGACCGCCGGTCCGATCCGATTGAAACTTGCCAGGAATATTGCTGGGGACCCGCAGATGTGCCTTTTCGAGGTTTGATGTCAATCGGACGAGCGGTTCCTTACGGCCATTTTACTGCTTTTTCATTGTTGAAAAGGTGTATATATGGCAGCTGAAGGTGTCATTCCATCTTCTCACCTTATCATGCCAATTTTTTCCCAAATTATTAATAACCGGACGACCACCGGTCCGATCGGATTGAAACTTGCCAGGAATATTGCCGGGGACCCGCGGATGTGGCTTTTCGAGGTTTGATATCGACCGCACGAGCGGTTCCCAAGTTGCGGCCATGTATCTGTGAACTCATGACAGGACACAGTGACATGACAGGACACCAAGGTTTGGTTATTATTCAAATTATTAATTAATCCCAAGGTTTGAATTTTCCTGAGGGAAACAGCTGTTTCCCAAGCGTTTGAAAGCTGTTTTTCCCAAGGTTGGAATTAATCGTGCTTGGTAGACATTTGTGAATACATTTACAGTGAGAGGAGGGGGAGAGGGGGCGAGAGAGAGGAAGGGGGAGAGAGGAGGGCGAGAGGGGGGATGAGAGGGGGAGAGAGAAGGGCGAAAGAGGAGGGTGAAAGGGGGGGGAAGAGAGAGGGGATGAGAGGGGGGCAAGAGAAGGGAGAGAGTAGGGGGAGAGAAGGGTGAGAAGAGGGGGGGAAGAGGGGGAGGGAGAGAGGAGGGGGGGGAGAGGAGGGGGGGGAGAGAGGGGGCATCACAATTCTTCTTCTTCGTTTGATATGACGTCACAATTGATGCTGGGGACCTGATACTGCAGGCACGAAGCTGCACATACTGGCACGCACATCCGGGCCCGCCCCTACGGGCCCGCACTAGTATATCAAATGGAATTTAATAATACAGGGCTGCATTTACTCATGTTGCCGCCATCAGCCAACATGTGACTTTTCTGATGATTGTGTCTGTGAGTATAATATGAAGCTCTGTGTCAAATTTAATGATTCTCACTGCTCCTCTTGCCAAGTTATTCTGTCAGCAAAGAGATAAACACACAGATGTGTAGATCGCAGGACTCACAAGCCGAGCAGAGATAGGAAGCACATTGAAAGGGTAAGCAGATACAAAGAGCTCAAGAGACTGGAGTTAAAATGGAGAGGCGCCCATCACTGATCAGCATTATATTCACATTGACAGCAGCCATCACTGTGGAGGAGAAACAGCTGTCACTCCCCAGGGATATAAACTATTGTTACAATCCGCAGTGAATGAGACGACTGCAGAACATTGACAGCTGAGAGAAAAATTGAGGGAAATTAGTGAATAATTTTTCTGTGGGTTTCATTGACATCAACAATTTCATGTTTGGTGGGTTTAGTTGGTGGACCAGCCATTGAGATAGCATCAGTTTTCCTGCTTGCTTTCTTCACTCATTGTCTACAGGCATGAGAAGGTATTCAGGTGTGTCATAAATTTACTCCGTTGTGTACAGTTAAAATTTTGATTTTCTTGTTATTTTGATTCTACCCTCGTGAATCCACCCCAAACTCACCTCCTTCAAATTCCCTGTTTTCCTTCCTGAAAGTCCCTGTCGTGTCCATCTTGTTTACCCTTTGTACCCCACCCCATCCCTCTCCCTTCCACAGAACTCCTCATGTCTCTGTTCCACACTTTTTTCCTTCCCTCTCCCGCCCCTCTTGTCTCCTGCTCCCCTTGTTGTGCATTCTGTGTGTTAGCTCTCATACGAGCCTCGGCAGTGTCTCCCAAAAAATAAAAACCTGGACCAATGGACAATTTGTTATTTTGGAATAGATGAGATAACGGTTTCATATTTTCACAGCTCTGCATATCAGTCATTTTAATTACTATGACAATGCATTTTTTTTTTGTTTCTAAAGCCTAATTGTTCTCCCACAGATGTTGCCGAAAATCGTCTGGGGATTATTCTATGAGCAAGTAAAGAGATTTTCCATTTGTTGGAAAATAGAAATATTGTTGAAGGCTGGGGATCGGCGACGAGCACGACCGCTATGTGGAGCAGCTGGGTCGACTCTACCGAACACCCGGAATCTAGATCGTACCTTTCGGAAAACTCCGAGGGTACGGGTCCCTTACCGGACCGTGAATCGTCAATAATTCCACCACGTGGGACAGGGTTATTTGCCAAACTTCAAAATACCTGGAGACCCACGTGGCGAGCTACCGAGTATTCACACCCTCGACGGGACTCGGACGAGTCGTTTCCGTGCTCGACCCGTGCGTAACCCCAGTGGGTGGTTACTGAGGTCCCGTCGGTCCAAATGCACATTTTCTCTTCCCAAATTAAGCTTCCCCAAATTTCCCAATTCCCCGCCCCCGAAGAGGCTTTGCTTCTCTTGGAGCCCGCTCTGTGCCCTTTGACTTACGGCCACCTCGCCCGCTCCCCCAGGATTGGGCGAGAGAGATGTCAGGTCTTCGTGAACTCCGCCCACGTCCGTGCTGACACGCACGAAGACAATGGCGTCGGTGTGAAGGTGAGGGTGACGCTGGTGGTGTTGTAGTTGATTGTTGATGTAAAAATAAAAGAAAACCCTGACGATCAAAATAACTCTGCAGCACATGAACATTTAATTACCCATTAAACAAGGGACGGGACCCTAACCAGAAACACATACTTACCGATATAACTGTTCTATAGGACCTGTATGTTGAGTGCTCATGTCTTCCAGATTCGCAACAATATTACAGAGTACAGCTTAACTGTCACATAGAAATCTACAATTACGAGCTGTGACATCTCTTGGACAAGAGGAATGTGGAAAGACAATGTTTCTCTGAGATGATATCTTTGGGAATACAAGTGAGAGAGTAAACCAAACTTTACATGTCGATTTTGCTCGAATTGCACAGAACTGTTATTTTAAAACACTTGTCTTCTAGACGACGAACAATCACGGATATATTGGTAAGTCCACCTCGTGCCTTTGATAAAACTTAACAAACGTGTGTTTTTTATCTTCCTTCAGGTGTGTGTGTGTGTGTGTGTGTGTGTGTGTGTGTGTGTGTGTGTGTGTGTGTGTGTGTGTGTGTGTGTGTGTGTGTGTGTGTGTGTGTGTGTGTGTGTGTGTGTGTGTGTGTGTGTGTGTGCGCTCCATAACTCCAAAACCATGAAACCTACCAGTCCCAATCTTTGCAGGCATACAGAGAACTCCAAGCAAATGCAAGAGTGAAAATTGGGTGTTTGGGTTAATTAAAACACCCCCTTTGAATTTAATTACATCCTTTGTCAGTCACATCCTTGGCTACCTTGCTCTCCATGGGGTTTTGAAGGCTTATCCTGGTTTTCCTTGATGGGGTCTGAAGCCGCCATGTTTTTTTGGCATGCTCTTCCAAGCCTTGACTTGTCGTAGGTCCTAACAATTTCTTAAAGATTTCCCTCCCTTTGTTTTTCACTCTCCTCACTCATTATCGATACCGACGAATCGCTGGATACATTGCAATGCTTTTCAATGCCTGGAGTCACCAGCCTTTGAGGCTTTATTTCATTTCCACACATACCATAACCTCGAGAATCTCTTCTCGAGAGACTAAGCTGAATTACAAAAGTTAAGCTGCAGAATCGAACTTAGCAGCAGCTCACAAGGCTAAAAAAGTGTTCATTTGTCCAATTCGGATATTGCTTTGGCGTTTCCGGGTGCATGGGTTTATCGCCGGCAATTGGTAATTGCTTGCTAAGCCCAGCGTTCCATTGGAGTGCTTGCTTAAGTGCTTAAGCCACTTGACGAGCACTGTGCATTTGATAGCGGTACATTTTATGTCCTGATTGGGATGTACAGTCGACCGTTACTATACAAGGTAGTGATAGCAACGCAGCACACACTGGCATGGTACATATGGGTACATTTGGATCTGTAGGGACTCTCCACGGGTGTGTGGGTATGCCATGCCTGTTACGGATGCTGTGGTGGCAAAGTTTTATCAGGTTTTCCTTTGTCCTCACAACTGTTTCTAAAGCTACTGGTTATCAGGTGTGCTTCACAAATGCTGTATGGTTTCTCTTTGTGAGTTTCAAACCAAAATGTATTTGATAACATCTGATTTCCAAGCCGTTTGCTGTGTTCATGTGTTTTCCAAAATACCGGGCCAAATTTTTTTCCACACGTCCCATGCAGATGCTTATAAAGATAAATGTTGATGTACAACTCCTTGAAATGCATGCGTAAATGCAACATTGTTTTTTTTTTATTTCGTAATTAAAATTCCCCCAAAACAACAGTGAAAGCTACCCAAGGTTTTTGGGTTGTATACAGTGTGTGCTGTATTTGGTAAGGCCAAACAAAAAAAAAAGTTTGTTTCCGGTTTCCTACCGACCCATTGCTTTTATATGCGACCCTACGATTTTTGTTGACAATTTGGACTCGGGTGCGTTTGACTCGGGCGCCGCCATTTTGAATCCCGCGTGTTACGTCAGTGAGAGTTTCAAAATGGCGGCGCCCGAGTCAAACGCTCACGAGGACTGCTTTGTGGATCGGTCTTTTCACGGTTAGTTTCACCTAATGTGGTGGTGGTGATGGTGACGGTGGTGATTTGGTGGTGGGTGGTGGCAGTGGTGTGGTGGGGGTAGTGGTGGTGCAATAGACTTGCAAAAATGCACTAGACTTGCTGTTAAACTTTTAATATATACAGTATATATATATATACAGTATATATATATATATATATATATATATATATATATATATATATATATATATATAAACAATGCATATTTTCAGCATGCATTCACTGTTAAATATGTGGAGAAATTTTAGCAAGTCGAGTGCACCACCACCACCATTACCACTACCACCACCACGACCACCAAGGAAAATAAACATTTTTAATCGAGTTATATGAATATATTCATGGCAAAAAAATTGTCAAAAAAAAAAAACTCCCTACCTACCTTCCCAATTTTTTTTGGCCATGCAATAGGAAACAAATGTTTTGTTTTTTTTCTGGCCTAATCACACTGACCCCAATCTGCTGATTCCCGAAAAATTGCTGATATCGGCCAAGTACGTGTGTGCGTGTCCGTGTCCGTCCGTGTGTGCGTGCGCGTGTTGTTCATGGAGCATAACCTTTTCCCTCTGCTAACCCCCCTTCCCCCACCCATTTCTCTATCTGTCCCATCCTCAATCTGCCCCCTCCCAATGCAGTGCAGCACCCTCCTACACATCTCTGTCTCCAGACATGGTCGGGTGGTGATTATGGCCGTGCAGTGTTTGTCTCTGGACCTGTCCGGGCTGTGTATATCTCTGGGTGATATTTATAGTGTGACTGGTATAAAATGGATTTGAAGCATTACTTTGTTTCCATTTTCACTGTTATTCTATGCAGAATCATTTTGATGACAAGATATGAATCGTAATTTGTGCTCCACCGCACACCTGCCTTCCCTTCCTCTCACCTGACACTGTCTTCCCTCCCCCCACCCCACCTCACTCTCCCTCGCTCCTCTCTTTCTTCCCCTCAAACTGCTCTCTCTCTCTCTCTCTCTCTCTCTCTCTCTCTCTCTCTCTCTCTCTCTCTCTCTCTCTCTCTCTCTCTCTCTCTCTCTCTCTCTCTCTCTCTCTCTCTCTCTCTCTCTCTCTCTCTCTCTCTCTCTCTCTCTCTCTCTCTCTCTCTCTCTCTCTCTCTCTCTCTCTCTCTCTCTCTCTCTCTCTCTCTCTCTCTCTCTCTCTCTCTCTCTCTCTCTCTCTCTCTCTCTCTCTCCATCCCATATATTCTTTTCCCCCCTCTCCTTTTAGTATTCCTGTCAGTGAAGCGATGGGTGGTATTTGCTAGAATATATATGTGCATGGCTCACAAAGTGGGTACACATACTGTTACACAAAGGGCAAAAAAAAAGTTTAGGGAAACATGAAATGCAACCCATTATGTTAATCTGCATGTATTCAAATAGCTAAATCTAAAATTTTAGACCTGCAGCACGTCCGGTTTTAAAGTTACCACTAAATACTTACAACACTGTAAATACACATGCGAATTTCGAGCTTGGCGTCAGCGTTATGTATGGAATCAGATGAAAAAACAGCGTAAATATTATATTTTGGGATAACAAAGATAATTTTCACTCTGCCTTTTTAAACAGGCTCAATATGTGACAGGAAAAACAAAAAAAACAACACATTTTGAGAGAGTCCGATGTTATAAATTACGAAGAAAACACAGATGAGTTCAGTCGCAAAGAAAGCCACACTTGTACGAGAAAAATAACGTTAAAATCAAATCTATTTCTTTTGAACTTTTAAAAATAAGCACTTTAAACATGAAAAGAAAAACATAATTCTTACCTCTCGGATCCTCACGAAGCACCAAAAAAATTCTAGCGTTGCTTAAAATGAAGACTCATCAGACAAATGCGCGTCACCTCGTTCGGCTCGGCGTCCTCACGCTGTATTCGTACGTTACGGCTCTCGCGAAGACACGGACACGAAGACAAACGCTGCGCTCAACGGCGAATGGAAATGTGCTGACACGCTTGCAAGTGCCTATTATATCCATCAATCAGGGAAGTTTGCAAGACGGCAAGACTTTCTAATGCTGGCGTTATTTGCGTCTGACGAGAGATGATGATTCGTACATAATGGGACTGACACGAAAATCAAGACAGGATTACTTGTGGTCTGAATTTTATTTTTCTGATCACAATTTGATCTATATTTTCTGCTGTTAAACTGTCATATTTTCAAGAAATTAAGGGAGATTTGGAATAAAAATCATAAGAAACATTATCAACATTGGAGTCCTTATTTTACTCTATGCAGTGGACACGAAGCGTTATGTACGAATCCATTATTTCATCATATAGGGTAGATGCCAGAAAACCCGAATGGAGAGACAGAACATCATCAAAACATAAAAGACACCAAAGTTCACATTCTAAGTCACCACACTCAAAATAACTGTCACATATGAAACTTGCAGTAAAATACAAATTTTACCTATCAAACTGTAACATTTCTAAGGTTACAATACCCATATTCTGTTGCTTTAATTTATCTTTAATAAAACATGGAAATGGAGAGTATGATATTGCCGGTTTCTGCAGGTTCCCCAAGATGTCCACTTTCATTTCTGACCATTGATGGTTTGTCTTAGTACCTCATAATAGTTTTATTTCCCACAAACATACCACAGCATACCCACTTTGTGAGCCATGCACATATATGTATATATATATAATTATTACGGTTGTGGAAATTCGCATTATACTATAAAGAGTCCTCAGGTGAGATATCTCTAAGTCCATGTGTAGTTAGCCCAAACCCGTTGTATAGAGGGGATTTATGTGATACAACCGGGCTGCGACGCTTTGAGTTAGCCAATTTTTCTTTCTCGATTGTTATTTTCGACCATTAAGCCGCCAACAACCCAAACAGCCACTACCTTTACCTTCACAACTCCATCCCGCAAACATCGCTTCACCGCCATTCCCAAACGACACCATAACCATCAAACCACCACAGAAAACCCTCCACCACCTTCGCCTTTCTCCTTCACAACCAACAACCGCACCACCTGTGAACACTGAACGTCGGGCTGTCTAGGGCCCGTTCGGCGATTGGTGCCAAACGCACCGAGCCGTGAGCGCGAATGGCGGTCTTTCCGAGGGGAAAATTCAGATCCAAAATGCTTCGCGCCCACTTCCCCTCTGTCCAATGGGCGAACGCGAGGCAGCTTGGCCCCGCCTCCAAGCGCGTGTATGTGAAGTCCGTTTATCCAAACGTGGGGCTTGTGTTTTTTTTTTATGCGCCGGGTGATGTCATGGCTGCGTGTATGGTTGGAATCCGGCAGGAGGGTGAATCCCTGCCGGATGGTACCGTCCAAGAGGGACGAGGGACGCGAACAGCTGCCATGACGTCACGCCACAGGTGCGCGACTGTGAATTGCCGCGCTGGTGTGCAGGTTGCGAGTTGCCGCGCTGGTGCTGCGCAATAAAAAAAAACAGCAAGCCTCGCTTTCGGGTGAACAGGATTTCCTGGGCAAGGGGTGGATGATCCCCTTGCCTGGGCACAGGATGGAATTAGTTAGGGGGAAGGGTTAGCTTAGCTAGACCGACTCCATGGGGCAGGGGTAAGTCCTCATGGGGCCCGTGGAATGGATTAGGTAGAGGGATTGTTAGTTGAGATTTAGGTGGGGAAATGATTTTTTGATGATTTGGAGACAGTGACAGACTTTGGATGTGTAGAGGGGATGTAGTTTAGCTACGTAGTGTTAAAAGAAACGTGCTACTAGTATAAGGGACGACGTGGGAGCACGAGGTAGTTAGGGGATGTAGTTAGAAGGATGGCAGAGTTCAGCAGTGTGCGTGTTGAAGAGTTGGTCAGTGAAGTGGAAGCATGTACTTGGTGAGTGAGTGAGGCCAGCGGGTCTGTGTGAGTGGAGCGAATGGGAATGCATGGTGCAATGAGTGATTGGGGGAGGAGTGACTCCCGCCCAAGGGACCCTGGGGTCAGTGTAGAGTGAGTTAGCTGGGTTAGTCAAATTCACAAAAATGGAGGTCGTTTTGTTGTTGGTGGGAAAGTAGGCTCGATACCCGTTTGGAGGGGTGCAGGAGCCCTGTTGACGGGCTGGGAGCGCGGCTGCGAAAGGTGAGTATCGCTGAGTGGGTACCCCGAGCACCAGGCTAGTCGGCCGTAGTAGGCCAAGGGCCCATGGGGGGTCGGGATAGCGTAGTGGGCACGGGTGCGTCTGCTTGGTGCGGGGGCCCGGGGCGCCATTAGTCGCATGGGCAGTGTTGTGGGCACGGGTGACCCTCGGAAAGGGGCCCGGGAAGCCAGCTTGCCACGTGTGCGTTTCAGGGGAGGTGCCATGGGGGGCACTCCCCGGTGTTCAGGGAGCTGGTAGGCTCGGAGGCAGTGTAGTGCCCGGGGGTGCCATAGCTGGAGAATCGGCAGAGGGTCGTGCCTGCCAAGGGGAGCCACGTGTTCCAGCCATGAAACCGTGTGAGGGCACGGGAAGAAAATTGGGGGGCGAGGCCCGAAATTTGAGAGGACACCAACACAGGCGACGGGAATCTGGGTTTATAGAACCAATAGTTTAAGCGAGAGGCACTTGTTGAAAGCCCTGGGGTAGTTTAACAGTTAAATGGTTAGGGTAGATAGGAAGTGTACCCCTTCGCACCATCCATCCCCTCGCTCTCGTTGTGGGCCGCTGGACCCACTTTGTGTTAGATCGCTGAAGTCTGGGGAGGCCATTCTGGGGCTTCGTTGGGCCTCGACACAGGACGCTAGCTCTCCCTTGTTCCCCTCCGGGAAGGGAACGTAGGGGTTGGGAGTAGGCTAGGACGATAGGTTAGCCGAACAGAGACAGTAAAGGGGGTTAGGGGACGATTCATAGTGGGGAAGTAAAAATAAAAACAACAAAAAAAAAAAGTTGGGGCTAAATTGGGTTTTACAAATTAAGGGGGTGGGTATGGACAGTGACAGGCAAAGGCGATAGGTGGGAGGGAGACCGTAGGGTAGGTCCGAGCCCGCCTTCCGAGTGGCCAGCACCACCGCACTCCCTCCAGCAACCTGCACTGCACGGCGAGAGGCTGGCCAACTTCATCGGCAGCTGTTGTTTTGCTGCAAGGTCTGTGCCGACTGGATCGTCTGCAGCTGTTTTCTGCAAGGCCTGTGCCGGCCAGTTCGTCTGCCGGCTGTGTTTGCCTGCAGCGGCCTTGTTCTGCGGGCTGTGTTTGCCTGCTGCCTTTGCCATGCCATGCCCACTGCCGCTGTTCACCAGGCCGTTCAATTTTGCTTTGCCCCCCCCCCCCCCGTTCATTTCCATGTGCGCCAGGATCAAGGCAACAGTTTGCAAGCTGCAAGAACTGCCCTGTCGGCAGCTACAACACGGGCCTGCAGTGGCGGCCCGTGCACCGTGTTTGCGTCCATCCATTCATCCATTCATCCATTCATCCATCCATCCATCCATCCATCCGTTGTGTTCATTGCGTGTGCCACTTGAGCTGGCACGGAGACTGTGTTTGTGCAGCCCATGCACCATTGTGGTTCACTGGGTTCAGTTCAAAAGGGAAGGCCTTGGACTGCGTGTGAGCAGCCGGCCACGTTCCCTGTCACCTGCATTGTTTGAGCCAGAGACTGCATGCGAGAAGCCTGGCTCCCTGCTAACTGCTTTCTTTTTGCAGAGTCCATTGATCCTGGGCCATGGTTTAGTATTACATTTGTAAGTTAAGGTAAGATGTACTGTACATATGAGTGCGCCCCCGGCATGTCTGTCTTAGCGCCGGCAATTTTATTTAAGTCGTCCATGTGAGTGGGTTTGTTTAGTTAGTTACTCAGCCCTCAGGTTATTTATTTTGGGGACACGAATACCATGAATGTCGCACTCAGGGATCCGTAGGTAAAACGTACTAGGGGAGAACTACACCTGATGGCACACGAAATTTTGACGACTCGGGACGAGTCTTTAAAAAGGGGAGGGGGTACTGTTACGGTTGAGGAAATTCGCAAACCACCATTCAGGTCCTGTAGGTGAGATATCTCTGTAAGTACATGTGTAGTCTTGGTACATGTGTAGTCCTAATCAGGCTGTCCTGGCCTCGTGCGGGACGCGCGCCGAGCCGCGGGTGCAAAAAGCGGCCTTTCCGAGGAGAAGTCGGATCAGGAATGATACACGCCCACTTCTGATCCGTCCAATCAGCAAGCGCGGGGCGATTTGGCCCCGCCTCCAGGCGTGCCGGAGTAGAATCGATATATGCAAATTCGAGGATCAGGGGAGATTCACGCCCCTTTTTCTCCGTCCAATGGGCGAGCGTGGCTCCACCCCTGAGCTCGTTCTGATCCAGAAATTTGTATATGGGTTCTCCTGCCGTACTATAAAGCGCCGAGCACGGGGCGAATTCAGTCAGTTTTGGGCTCGGGCGAGTTGGAGAAGTGTGGCAGCGGGAGAGTTTTTCGGTCAAGGGAGTTGAAGAGTCAAGGCGAGTTGGAGAAGTGTGGCAGCAGCAGTCAAGTCGGGTCTGGAGGAGAGTCGGTCTGTCGGGGTTCGGAGTCTGTCGGGGAGCTGCAGAGGGGGGAAGCCGGGAGCGCGGTCGAGGTCGCAGTGGAGTCGCTCGTCGCGGGACCCAAGCAAGCCAGCTATCCTCTTTCCCCAGAGCATCAACAATTCCCCCCCTTCCCCCCCCCACGCTGAGATAGTGCGAAAAGGGGGCCCCGTTCCCACCCCACTCCAAGCATTGCCAACGAAACCCGCGAAGGAGCGCGGAGTCGGGGCACCGCCGCCACATTTGCGGCTCATCACAAAACACTGGTAGGCTCCACCCGGTCTCGCGGCCCACAGGCCCGTCTGTCCCCTTGTCGTTGAGGGTGGCCCTTTTCTTTTGCTTTTGAGTATATGTGTTGTCGGCGCCGTCTGTAAAGTAAAACTGTGTAAGTGTTGCCGTGTGCTCGCGTAGTCGGTAGTAGATCTGCATTGTTGTGTTTCTTTTGTAACATCTGCTTTTGGTGCATAATTGTTGTAATTGTATATGTGTGCTTTCCGTGTGCCGCGGAATAAATGTGAATTATGTTAAACTGTTTTTCCCGTTTCGCTTCGTCTTTTCTTTAATTGAATCTCCATCTTGCTTCATGTAAAGGGTTGGTAGTGGGCTTAATACGCCCGATAATTAATCGGAACCGTCAAGGTTGACGATAACACCGCTTGGTTATCCCGATAGTACGGAACGGGTCGCTTAAGTGGCCCGTGTCCGGAGTCGACCTGCGGCGAGGTGCGATCGCCCGGTCTACCCTCCATGTGGGTACTTAGGTAGGTCGAATTTGGCGAACAACCCTATCCCACGCGGGGGGCCGATTGGCACGATCGTGGTGAGGCCGAAAGGCCCACCCGTGACTAGTTCCCGGCGTTAGTCCGAGAGGGTCACGACAGAATTGTCCGTCCGGTGGGCGACGTGTCGCGATTCGAGTTGCGTGGCCGCTCGCACGCCGGCGGGCGCGAATTCGCAACAATATATATATATATATATATATATATATATATATATATATATATATATATATATATACATATATATAGTGTTACGGTTGTGGAAATTCACAGATCACCATTCAGGTTCCCCAAAGATCAGTTATGTCCATTAGTGTGTGTCCAGGTTAGATTTCCCCACCGATGTATAACGGGATTTATTCGTAAACCGGGCTGTGCACCTTTGAGTTAGCTGTTATTCTTTTGCTATCTTTATTTTAAAACGAACAACATCTCCTCACCATCATCTTCAAAAACAACGCCATCTTTTCACCAACAACAAACATTTCAACAAATGAACAACATTTCCTCACCATCATCTCCACAAACAACGCCATCTTTTCAGGAACAACCATTTCAACAAACGAACAACGTCTCCTCACTATGATCTCCACGGTGCCGCCATCTTTTCGCCAGCAACGGCATCCACAAACGAACAACATCTCCGCCAACAAACATGACTACTTCCTCGTTGGAGCGAAAGCCGGTGATTCCTACCACGTCCGCGTTTGGCAAGATCGGATCAGAATGCTGAAAGGGCGGAGCCAGCCGGGGGTGAAGGGTCGAAGGTGAAAGACCAAACACCACCCCCGAACCCGATAAAAGGCCGGGCTGAAACGCCGAGAAACCAGTTGAGTTCGGAGTGGAGCTCGGTTGTTGAGTGGATCTCGGTCATTGGAGTCCGGTGGAGTTTGGAGCCTGGAGTCCAGTCGAGTCAAGCCTGCAGTGCAGTGCAGAGTTGTTGGTCAGTGGAGGCGGCAGCGAATTCGCCAGCCGGAGAGAGGGCGCCAGTTGGAGAGAAGTCGCCAGCCAGCGGCATAACGGTCCCAAGTGATCGGGGCCCGGGACGGTCCGAGCGACGCTGAGGAGTGAGCGGGCTCTTAAAAGAGCATCAACTCCAAAAGAGCAAGGCCCATTCGCTCCTGAGTCGTCGTCGGCCAGGCCCGATCGACCAGGCCGCACGGCTAGGCCTGGACCAACCAAGCCGCCGTGACACCAGCTGCCGTGTTGACGACGAGATATACGGAGGGTCGCTGACCAAAAGACCCATCGAGTCATCTCCAGGGCGACAAGGTAACCTGCACGGCCTCACGGAGCTCCTTCGGTCTTCCAAGCTCCGAGGAACATTAAAGGCCTACGGGCCCAGTTCTCCCTTTTCTTTTCTGGCGTTTTTGCATGGAAGTCTGTGGTGCCTTGTCCCTTCAGTTGAGAATTGTTATAAGTGCATGTAAATGATAATAGACAACGGCTGTAGGTCTTTTTGCTCATGTCTTGTCCCTTACCCCCATTCATTGCCTTGCTTGCATATGTGCATGTACAAATAAATGTCCGCATTGTTTGAATGTTCACCTGCTGGTTGCATCCCTTCCTCCATTGAACTGCCATAATTGTGTTCGGAATATTAGCTGGTTTTTAACACCGATAAGATAATCGGGTCCAACGGGGCTTGGCGATAATAAACCGCTCGGCAATCGCAGACGGAAAGAGCTGCTTAAAGCGGCCCGTTTCCGAGCAGGTCCCATTGAGGTACAACCTCTCGGTAGTCTGTCCGCGCAAATAATTAGGTAAATCGACTCTGTAGCGCGAGCAGAGCATTGACAAGGTTGTGGTGTGGTTAAAAACACACCCGTAGCTGGATTTCGGCGTTGATCCAAAATCTGCGACTGGATTGCCACGGTCGGTGGGTGTGTGGCTGCAATTAGCTAAAGGCGGTCGCCCACACGCCGGAGTGCCGGAAATCCACAACAATTTATAATAGCGGGGTGCGCTTGCACATTATATGCAACAATGGACTGTTTCCCCATTTTCTGGGTTCATTCACATGCATTAATTTTTTTCATAAATTTATATTTTCATTTACAGACGCTTTCCAATGGTTCTGGAATTTCTTCCTCGCTTATCGGCTTTGATGTCTGTCAGCATGCAAAATTACCTTGCTTCCCCCATTGTCTCCGGTCGCTCACCTGCATTTACTTTTTTGAATCATTTGTTTTCATTTATTTTTATTATCATTTGCGGACACTTTCCAATGGTTCTGTGATTATTTTTCCGGCTGTATCGGCTTCGATGTACGTTGGCTTGTGAAATTTTTGCTTTGTACGTCACCCGGAAAGTACCAAACTTTAATATCAGTGAGCCAGTGGTTGGAACGAGCTTAGAATGGGGTATGCTTACACATTGTGCAAGCATACGAACATTATATGCAACAATGGATTCCCCATTGTCTCAGGTCGCTCAACAGCATTCAATTTTTCATTTATTTATTCATTTATGGATGTTGTTCGCCGATTCTGTCATTTTTTTTTCCCAGTGTATCAGCTTCGATGTCCATCGGCACAAAAAATTTCAGCTCTTTCGGTCACCCAGAAGGTACCGCTTCTTAATATCATTTCAGCAAATGAGGTTTGCTCGCTTTTGTTATGATGACAGCTGCTTTTTCTCACTTGCTTGATCAAATCCAAATCGGTCATAGTTAATCCAAGTTTCTCTTTTCTTACCATACCTTCTTACACTCATTCATCAGTGTTTTAGCAGTTGACCATGCATCCCATATTTTGCAACTTTTAACTCGTCTCTTTTCAGAAATAAAATGTGTGCCAACAAATGTCAAAGTTGCAATGTATTTTGAATAATTACAATAAATTCAACTTCTTTTACCACTGCAGATGAGGTAAACCATGTGTAAATGCTTGTTTTAATTTTTTTGGTTTTTAATCGTTGGAACCTTTGTTCATTTTTCTCTTTTGGTGCATGTGAAGGGAGGTTGTGTTGCGGAACATTTGTTGAAAGGAAAGACTCATTGAAAAAGATAACATGTTTCACACATTTGCACTATAATGTCGATTTATTTTCTTTTTCAGCAAAGCGATACACATTCAAAGAAAAAGGTGATGTGGTCCCTCCAGTATCACAGAAAAAAATGAAGAAAGTTACTTTTTTGAACAGGACCCAGAAGTGAGTTTCTGAACAACAAATACTGCAACTAAAAATGCTTCCTTTTCTAAACGGTTCAGGTAATAATGTTTTCTCTTCTTTTTAAACTTAAGTTGTACCATTTATCTTGGTTTTGACTATTCTGGATAAATCTTCCTCATCATATTCAACAAACTGCTGTTTACTTCTTCTTTTCAACTCAGCAAAATGTGGAAAAGATTGTTCAAAGGGAAACCAAAAACAAAAGACACTCCTGTAAATCCTCAGACCAAGTACGTAACAACAAAGAACTGTTCGTGATGTTGTGACATTACACACACACACAAACAAGCTGGTAGGCGGACATGGGCAGTCGACTACCCAATAGAACTTGACGCGATGGGCCAGTTCGATGGGGAATGACCTGAAGATTATTAAGCACAAGAAAATTCATGATTCTCGCTTCAAGGGTTAATGCTGCAGATTGTTTTTTCGTTAAAATACCCCCACATTTAGAGGTTTTTCGGCCGTTGCTAGGCAACGGAGGGGTCCATAGCAACGGTTCTTTCTCACACATAACTAGGACATACCATGAACCTACCATACCAGTTTCATGTATATCTGACTCATAGTCTCTGTGATATAACGAACTTCTTCTTTTTTGTTGTTTTCGACCAGGGTTCATTCAAAGTCTATCTTCTCCGACAATTTTCATAGGATCCGGCTGGAAATTTTTGACAATATGGCTGAATGTACTGCCCACAGTCGCTCGTGGCCCGATTTTTGATTTTCGAAAAAATAATTTTTTTATGATTTTTCAAAAATTTCAAAGTCCCGTTGCTAAGCAACGGTGGTGTTCATAGCAACGGTTCTCATTTGCACACAACTAGGTCATGGTATGAACCTACCAACCAAGTTTCATCGAAATTGCCATTGTATTAACGGAGCACTGGACCGAACAGAGGGACAGACAAACATATCCACGGAAAAAGTGATAATAAGGGTAGATCAAATTAAAAAAAAAAAAAAAATTTGAAATTTTTTTTTTTTCGACTGGACCGACTACCCAACTGACAGACAGACAAACATATCGCCGGAAATACTGATAAGGGTAGATCAAAAAAATAATTTTTGGGGGGGGGGAATTTTTCTTTTTCAACTGGATCGACTACCCAACTGACAGACAGACAAACATATCGACGGAAATACTGATAATAAGGGTATATCAAAAAAAATAAAAAAAATTGGGGGGGGGGATTTTTTTTTTTTCCACTGGATCGACTACCCAAAAAATGTCTTGGAGGAAAGTTAACAATCACATGTCGATCACATTTTTCTCTTTTATTATTTGTCATGTCATCATTGAAAGGTAGCAAAAATGTCCGAGAAAAATGAAATGCCAAAAGGAACTTTACCTAAGGAGGGGAACCAGTGATAGTTGGTGAGATACGACTTGTGTAACAAAGCAATAATCTTGGTTTGCAAAGATTAAACCACAACAATGCAAGTACAAGTTCAAAGAGGATCGACAGGATAGGATAGCGGCAGGCTGGTTGGGATAAACCAGTATATAGGAGAAAGCAGGCTTTTGTGAAAGTATTGCCAGGCGGAATCAATATCAGGTGACATATGGTGATGGTAGCCCAACCCTTTTATTAGAGGGCAGATTGCATTCCATGCCAATTGGCCTCTTTAAATATCCATATTCTGCATCATTGAGGTTGCTCCCTTCCAATAACTAGATATTTGGGCTTTCAGAAGAGCCAAAAAGGGCAGAAAAGGAACAGGAGATTTTGGATGGAAACGTCATCATTCCAGGAGGGAGACTTGTTGCAGAAATTCAGGTTGGGAGGTTTGCAGATGGAGTCAGACCCACAGAGTCGCAGAAGGCCTTTGCTGCAATTCCCTGGCTTGTTTTTGCACAGTTCACATCCACCCAGCTGGCATGGCAACAGTTGAAATTACTGCAGATGAGGAACAGAGTTGGGATGGATGATGGTTACACGTTGATCCATTCAGTTAAAGGAAAGAGGGTATCTTGAGTTTACGGGCTCATGGAAAAGCGAAGCAGGCTACACAATGCCCAGGTTGGTTTTGTAAAATGAACCATTTCTGTTATGTGAAATATATGTAAATGAGTGAGTTGAGAGAAAATAATTTCGAGAAAATACATGTTCATGCCTATTAATGTTTCTGCAGGATTGACTTGATGGACAATGATGCACAGAGTTTTCAAGGTTCCAGTAAGTACCTTCTCTTCCTGCTCTCCATTGTGATGCTTTTCATTTTTGATGATGGAAGAAATTTCAAAGGAGGCATATTCAATGCTCCAGTATGTTTAACAGCAGCAGATGGACTGTGGTAAAGGAAGGTAAATTTTGCAAAAGAGACAGGGACTGAAGAGTCTACTACTGAAACTTACAACTGATCCCATTGCTAAAATTTGTATTCCCAAGCAGATCCTTTGCACATGGAATGTTTCCTCTTTATGTGTCTGTCTGTGTGTGTCTGTCTGTCTGTCTGTCTGTCTGTCTGTCTGTCGCCGACAGGTCGCAATTTTAAACCGATCTTCACGAAACTTCACCACATGGTGGAGTTTGTCACAAGAAAGAAGTCTTATTTTAGAGGTCAAAAGGTCAACATAGGCCAAAGGTCAACAACTTAGGTGAGATTTCAAAAATCCTCAATTTTCATCCGATTGACTTGAAATTTGAAGAGGATATATATATATATATATATATATATATATATATATATATATATATATATATATATATATATATATATATATATATTGTTAAGGATTCAGCGGTGTCGGGATTCGCACCCGACTCTTGACAGCCAAATGTTGAAGATTCGGCGTCACTTAAAAGCACCGCTGTCTCCGGGGTTATAACGCCGGCTGGCTCGGCACAGGTCTCGGGTTACGCGCCTCAGATCACGATACCAAATTACACCTGTGCCATGCCAGCTGGGGGAATAGACCCTGGCTACAGACTGGATTTGTCAGAGACCGAGCGGAGTCTGCCAGTCCGAAGCCCATTTGGGTTTTATATCCAAATTGAGCGGATCGTTCCTCGGCATGGCACGAATAAATTCAAGGTGGCAAATCTCGTATAACTCAGCCAGATTTATTGGGGACACATTGGGGAACACAACACAAGCAAAGCATTCACGACAATGTTATAATTAATCTATAACCCGTTCTTAACTAGGGAGCTACGGATTATGGGTTTCGAAGGGAACTCTAGCGAGATAAACCTTAGACAACATGCAGACAAGACACAGAGTACTTGGTGATGCCTCGTGGA
>NC_140962.1:75283506-75303506 GCF_056783735.1 Eptatretus burgeri | reverse complement strand
GTGCGCAGATCATCGACTCATGGTGCTGATGATTGCTGAGGAACTTTCCATCAACAAGGACACTGTCTGGAGCATCATCACTGAAAATCTCGAAATGCGCAAGGTGTGCGGAAAGATGGTCCCCAAGCTGTTGTCCGAGGACCAGAAACAGCAGAGTCACTGTCTGTCAAGACATTATCGAGTGCCTCAAGGACGATCTAGACCTGCTCGGGAGAGTCATTACTGGCGATGAATCGTGGATATGTGCATGGCTCACAAAGTGGGTATGCTGTGGTATGTTTGTGGGAAATTCCACATAAAACTATTATGAGGTACTCAGACAAACCATCAATGGTCAGAAATGAAAGTGGATATCTTGGGGAACCTCTAGAAACCAGCAATATCATACGCTCCATTTCCCTGTTTTATTAAAGATGAATTAAAGCAACAGAATATGGGTATTGTAACCTTCGAAATGTTACAGTTTGATTGGTAAAAATTTTATTCTACTGTACGTTTATGTGACAGTTATTTTGAGTGTGGTGACTCAGAATGTGAACTTTAGTGTCTCTTTTATGTTTTGATGATGTTCTGTCTCTCTATTCGGGTTTTCTGGCATCCACCCTATCTGATGAAATAATGGATTCATACACAACGCTTTGTGTCCACTGCATAGAGAAAAATAAGGAGTCCAGTGTTGATAATGTTTCTTATGATTTCTATTCCAAATCTCCCTTAATTTCTTGGAAATATGACAGAGTCTAACATCAGAAAAATATAGATCAAAATTGTGATCAGAAAACTAAAATTCGGACCGCAAGTAATCCCATCTTGATTTTCGTGTCAGTCCCGTTATGTACGAATCATCATCTCTCGTCGGACGCAAATAACGCTAGCATTAGAAAATCTTGTCGTCTTGCAAACTTCCCTGATTGATGGATATAATAGTCATTTGTAAGTGTGTCAGCACATTTCCATTCGCCGCCGAGCGCAGCGTTTGTCTTCATGTCCGTGTCTTTGCGAAAGCCGTAACGTATGAATCCAGCATGAGGACGCCGAGCCGAACGAGGTGACTCGCATTTGTCTGATAATTCTTCATTATAACCAACGCTAGAATTTTTTTGGTGCTTCGTGAAGATCTGAGAGGTAATAATTATGTTTTTCTTTTCATGTTTAAAGTGATTATTTCAAAAGTTCGAAAGAAATAGATTCGATTTTAACGTTATTTTTCACTTACAAGTGTGGCTTTCTTTGCTACTCAACTCGTCTGTGTTTTCTTCGTAATTTATAACATCGGACTCTCTCAAAATGTGTTGTTTTCTTCTTTTTCCTGTCACATGTTGAGCCTGTTTAAAAAGGCAGAGTAAAAATTATCTGTTTCTTATCCCAAAATATAATATTTACGTTGTTTTTTTCATCCGATTCCATACATAACGCTGACGCCAAGCTCGAAATTCGCATGTGTATTTACAGTGTTGTATATATTCAGTGGTAACTTTAAAACCGGACGTGCTGCAGGTCTAAAAATTTAGATTTAGCTATTTGAATACATGCAGATTAACATAATGGGTTGCATTTCATGTTTCCCCAAACTTTTTTTTGCCCTTTGTGTAACAATACGTGTACCCACTTTGTGAGCCATGCACATATTCAAATATGATCCTGAGATCAAACGGCAGAGTCGTCAGTGGAAAAGTCTGTCACCACCAAGACCAAAGAAAGCAAGGATGTCGAAGTCGAAGGTCAAGGTCATGCTCATCGTGTTTTTTTTATATCAAGGGCATCGTCCACTTCGAGTTTCTACCACAGGGTCAAACAGTGAATCAATACGTGTGCAAGGATATCTTCTGGCACCTCATGAGATCAGTCCGGGACAAGAGGAGGGATCTGTGGGAAACCGCATGGGTGCTCCACCATGACAACGCCCCTGCTCACAGTGCCCTGAGCATCCGATAGTTTCTGGTGGAGAGGAACGTGCCAATTCTAGAGCAACCCCCGTATTCGCCAGACTTTGCCCCTTGTGATTTTTTCCTATTCCCCTAGCTCAAGGGGGTGATCAATGGGACCCAATTTCCTGATGTGGAGGCCATTAAAATGGCCGTGACGAGGGAGCTCCGGAGGATTCCAGAAGAATCCATCCGGGCGCGTATCGAAGCATGGAAGAAGAGTATGGACAAGTATGTGAGACAAGAGGGAAACTATTTTGAAGGGACAAGCTCTGATTTCAATATATTTTTTGGAATAATATTTTTGTGAAGTCAGTCCCGTTACTTTTTAGACGGACCTCGTATAGTTATTGAGCAATGGCCATCAGGACTCCTTCCTTTAGGAAGAAGGAAAGGAAGGAATGAAATTATAATGTGGACCAGACACTGACTGGCTCTTTCCAGCCTTTTTCAGACAGTGAGAGGCTGGAGAATTTGGATCACAGATGAGCCTGATTGCCTGATGTTGGGTCCTGGCTCTTGGTATGACAGATATACAATGGTTCCAAGCTTTGCAGAGAGGGACTGCAGGTTGCCATCAGATGGGGTTGCCTGCATGCGAAGAATTGATGGTGTCGATATTTTCAATTTTCATCCTCCACATTCGGAATTTTGCACACACCTTAGAATCTTCACCATTTTGGGTTTTTTTTTTTTACATCCAATGAACATGACAATTTTTAATGCATATATTGTGTCACTGTTCCTCAGGGACTGAGTGGAAATATTGAAAGAGAGCTTCAAGGAGTTCAAAAAGACATCCACCAGCCAAAATGTTCTTGTTTACAAAGGAAACGAGGGTTGTGGAAAGAGTTCCATCCTGGGACATATTTCCAAGATTTTAGAACAAAAGACCAAGAAGAAAAAAAAATACAAGAATCACAGGTGTGTTTAACAGATAATTAGCCTGTCATTGAAATCACAACAGGACCTTGTGGATGTGAGATCACTGATTGTCATAATGGGTTCCGGGTGCCTTAATCTGTGATGCTGGTTCGAGAACTAATCCCAACATCTCATTAAAGCAGTTTCCCAGACCAGATTCATCGTATTACACTGTTTATTTCCTTTAAAACGTTGCTGGTCATGTTATTGTCCAATTTTCCATGTCAAACCAAATGAAATTGCATTGAATTGTCGAATTTGAGTCCTTGTTAAAGGGGCTGTCACACCTTGACGTTTTAGCCAGCGTATGGCAACATATCAAATTGTATGTAAAACGCTGGCGTACGCTGAACTATTGATGTTTTTGTCTTAAAGTTCTTGGCGTATTCATAACGAGTTGGACATCTGCATAACATATTAGTAGCGTACACAACGTTTCGATAACTTATACCAACGAATGCTTCGCGTGTTGTCAGCGTTCACAACGTATGCCCAACGATAGTCTAACGTATGCATAGCACACGGCAGCGTATCGCCGACGATCACGTGGCGTAGCTTATTAAAAGGCTGCCGCTCGACGATTCAAATCATAACCGCACTGGACATCGAAGTGTCAACATCACCGACATGCCCCATCACACCTTGACGTTTTAGCCAGCGTATGCCGACGAATGAAAAATTTGCTGAATACGCTGGCACATGTTGAATACATTATGGGTAAGTTTTGTATACATTAAAAGCACGCTGGCATACGTCGAAGTACGCCGAGCACGTTGACAAATTTTAAGAATGCTCAAAATTTTTCGACGTATGCCAGCGTATGACTCGCACGTTCTGCATACGCTGGCCATAAGTTGTAGGCACGTTATACGATCGTTGACACACGTCGACACACGTTATTTGTAAGTTACTCAGAAGTCGAAACACGTCGACGTAATGTTTAGTGTACCTGAAACTTATTTCTAACCTTTGAGTAATGTGCTTTGAACCTATGTGTAACGTATCTCCAATGCACATTGATGTATGTAGACGTATTTGACATCTTCCGGATGACCACAGAACTTGCTGAACGTGTTTCTAACTTACAGCTACCGTATAATGGATATTGGCAGCGTTTAGGGGAATTGGTATATAAAAATGGGCTTCACAGGAGGAACCCGTCAGTGTTTCAGACTCCATGGTGAGTACATGTCCATGTCAGTAGTTGTCGTAGGTGAGCGTGGCATTAGTAGTAGTAGTAGGTCCATGTCAGTAGTAGTAGGTGCGTGTGATGGGGAGGGTGTGGGTGATGATGGATCCTCCTTGCGTCCGCGTCCACGGTCACGGCCAGGAGACTTCTTTGCAGCATTCTTCGGCTTATTTTTTTTAATGTCTTTCTACGCTGAAGTATTGATGTTTTTATTAAGTTTTTGGCGTATTCATAACGAGTTGGACAAATGCATAACGTATTTAAGGTACACAGAACGTTTCGATAACTTATACCAACGAATGCTTAGCATGTTGTCAGCGTTCACAACGTATGCCCAACGATAGTCTAACGTATGCATAGCGTGTAGCAGCGTATCGTCGACCATCACGTGGCGTAGGCTATTCATCGGCTGCCGCTCAACGATTTAAATCATAACCGCACCAGAAATTGAAGTGTCAACATCACTGTCATGCCGAAGAAGAAAAAAAAAACATGGAGTCTGAAACACTGACGGGTTCCTCTTGTGAAGCCCATTTTTATATACCAATTCCCCAAAACGCTGCCAATACGCCATTATACGGTAGCTGTAAGTTAGAAACACGTTCAGTAATTTCTGTGGTCGTCCGGAAGACGTCAAATACGTCAATGTGCGTTGGAGAAACGTTACACATAGGTTCAAAGCACGTTACTCATATGTTAGAAATAAGTTTTTCGGGTACGCTAAACATTACCTCGACGAGTTTCGACTTATGAGTAACTTACAAGTAACGTGTGTAGACTATCATGTTACGTGCCTACAACTTATGGCCAGCGTATGTGGAACGTGTGAGTCATGCGCTGGCATACGTCAAAAATTTTTGAGCATGTTAAAATTTGTCGATGAGCTCGGCATACTACGACGTATGCCAGCGTGCTTCAGCGTGCTCTTAACGTATACAAAACTTACCCATAACGTATTCGACGTGTGCCAGCGTTTTAGACAAATTTTTCATGCGTCGGCATATGCTGGCTAAATCGTCAAGGTGCGGCAGCCCCTTAAAGTAGGGCCGACTCACCTGGGGCTTGGATTATGGGCATGTTGCTTCTGTTTCTGCTTCGATTCCCCCCACCATTGCTTCGTTTTCTTCCCTTTCTCCCAAGTATTATCATTCCTGAACCCTCAGCTTGATCTTTCCCCCATTCTTGCTCCAAAAATACAAAGAACAAAAGCTCTTCTTCACTCCAAAAAAAACAAACTCAATCTGCCATGCATGGTTCTTCCTTCATTCTCCATCCCTTTTCTTTTCAACATCCCCATGCTGAATCTTAATTTAGTAAAATGTTTCTTCCTTTAAAAGCTCTTCGTAACATTTTTAAAACGCTTAAAATGCATTTTAATATTGCTCTCTCCTGACTACTCCTTCAAGAATAACCGAAGCATTCTTCTTCTTCTCCTTCATCATGTCTTCCTCTTCTTTTTCACAAAGCTTATTTCTCAAAAACCTTTCACTCCAAAATACCATTTCGTTCTTGTAGGCGCATTTAACTCTGCTGTGATTACAGAATCAAAGCCCGTGTTGTTTGTTTGTCCCTATGTCCTTCTGATGGAAGTGATACTTGTACAGTCTCCTCCACAAGCCTCAGATATTAAATTAAAGTTATGTGCGCCTTCCCAATTGTTGTTACTATCCTTCTCTTTGGATGAAACAGGATCGTGTCTCTGGAACTCAGTGACAACAAAGAATGTACAATAAAGAAAATGTATAATATGCTGCCAAAAAGAGAAGCAGAATGCCATTCCAGTCAGCCGATTGATATCTGCAGTGCCTTTCATGCCGAGGTAAGGTTCAGACTCTTTGATACTACCCTTTATTTGACCCCATTTGTTCTCACAGCACTGACATTTGAGAAACACGTGATTGTAAGCAGAATGCTCGGGAAAAATATTGCTAATAAACTTTTTTTTTATGCAAAACAATTGCATTTAGAAAAGTTTGAAGTGGAGTGAGAACAGATATGCAGCAAGTAATATATGTTTGGAGTAATTGTCCAGAATGTTCTTAGCTCTAAGACTGTCAGAAGTTGGAAATTCCTTATCAAAGAGACAAATGAGAATGGAGGTTTGAAAAGTGGAGAAAGTATGGGATAAAACACAGGTCGGTAGTTACTCTGCTGATGGTTGCTTCTGAATTCGTATCGCTTCTGACAACCAACTACTCATCCCACACTATTCTCTCCACAACAACCCCCAACCACTTTCTTTCCATCGTTTCCTTTACTCACTCTCGTCGATCCAAAACAAAGATAAAACGCTTCACCCGGTCTTAGCACTCAATGTTGTCCTCACTATATTTTCTTTCCTCACTTTTATTGCTTTTCAAACTTCAATTTCCTTGTGACATCAGCATCTCATTGAACACATCACTTTGTGTCAAGATGTCGTCGTCATTCAGAGTGACAGTCTGGTATGGAGCTCTGGATTTGTGGTGTGTGATTCAAGAAAGATGGTCCAAATGATCTTTGACATTCTCGATTGTCGTATGATCTGTCAGATTATTGTCAGGTCAGGCCAAATCAGATCTGTGACTTGCTACAGATATCATGTAAACCTGAACTAACCTGTTTCATGGTCGGGTTTACGGCGACTAAACCGGCTTCCCCACCCGGCTTTCTGGTGAGGAGGGTGCGTGTATGGACACCCATCAGGATTCAAAGCAAAACCTGTCAAAGGCCGGAGGAGCTACTTGTGAGCCAACGGCCATCCATATCTGGTTCCCAACTGTGTCTGCATGTCCTCCTGCCGTTGGGTACTTCTCTGAAGGAGGTTGGTGGCAGGATTTGCAATCCGGCCACTGTAAAACACTTAATTCCGCAAAACACAAAGAAAACTGAAAACCCACTCCGTGGGAGTACCTCCTGTGCTGCTGCCCTTCGCAGGAGAGCTCACCGGATGACGGGATTGGTGCAAAGCCTTCAGGACCCACGTTCTTTGATGATAGGATGAAAAGCACGGGGTAACCTTCCTGGGTCAGATTGCGGTGGTGTGTGCCAGGATGGTGCTGAGGTTTCGTCTGCCAGACGGGGGTCTCCTTGGGTTAACCTGAGGTGGTCCCTTCAGGTGGATGTCTGGAATGTCCTTTCCCTAAGAGAGGACGATCACCTGTCTCTGCTATCATCTCAGCTCCAGTGTTTGGACATTGGTATTGCAGTGCTCTCTGAGGTTCGGAGACCGGATAGTGGTGAGATCATTGCGGGTGGTTACATCTACTATTTGTCTGGTTGCTCTGATGGTTACAATGACCAAGGGGTTGCTGGAGCTGTGTCCAATAAGCTGACTCCCATGATAATTAAGGTAACACCGGTCAACAAGCGTATTATGAGACTGAGGATTCATCACTCCTTTGGTGTCATTTCTCTGGTCTCTGTACATGCTCTGACTGAGGAAAGCGATCTCACTGTGAAGGAGGCATTCGATGCTGCACTCAAGTCTGTCGTTGATCGGTGCCCCAAGACACACTTATCCTCCAAATGTAAGCCACGAAAGTATATATATATATATATATATATATATATATATATATATATATATATATATATATATATATATATATATATATATATATATATATATATATATATATATCTGGAAACCATTTGCATTCAACATATAGATGTCCGAAAAGTCTGTTATGTCATTAAGTACGTGTGTAGTCAGATCCCCTTCCTTTTGTCAAGTGGGAGAATCAAAGGCATGCGTTGCGATTTCTTTTAGTTAGGTTATTACATCTAACAACCATTCCATCTGCATGACCCCTTGGCCCATTGCGATCCACGGTACCATCGCGCTTGCAGCCCTTGGTTCATGGGCCACAGTGCACCTTTGCCTGAGACGGATTCCCGAGGATATTCGAGGCAGTTTCACCACCACGATCTTTCTCGAACACGCGCGGAGGTTCACGGAGGAGGGTCGGCTTTCTTCAAACAAGGCCGAAAACCCGCCCCGGAAGGGTATGCCGTGGGACCCTGTCCAATCAAAGGTGGACAGTGAGGTGTGTTCACCAAGACCTCACCCCGCTGAGGGAGGTCCATGAAAATCCCCGAGCACTCTCTGAAAGCAGAGTTTTTGCTGTTACGAAGCCTATTATGAAGGGGTGGCAACAGTGGTTGTAAAGGCCCGGTCACACCTTGACGTTTTAGCCAGCGATGGCAACGTATTAAAATGTATGTAAAACGCTGGCTGACGTTGAACTTTTGATGTTTTTTTTTTAAGATTCGGACATATTCATAATGAGTTGGTCGTATGCATAACATATAAGTCATGGACACAGAACGTTTCGTTGTGTTATAGATAACTTATACCAACGAATGCTGAACCTGTTGTTGGCCTACACAACCGATGCCCAACGATAGTCTAACTTCGGCATAGCGCGTTGCACGCATCGCCGACGATGTCGTGACGTAGCCTATTAAAAGGCTGACGCACAACGATTCGAATCATAACTGCCAGAGAAATGGAAGTGACAACATCGCGGTCCCACCTTGGCGATCTTGCCAGCGTATGCCGACCTAAGAAAAATGTGTCTAAAACGTTGGGGCACGTCAAATACGGTATGAGTAAGTTTGGTATACGTGAGTAGAACGCTAAAGTATGCTATCATACGTCGTAGTAAGTAGAGTACGTCAAGAAATTTTAAACATGTTCAAAATTTTACGACGTACTCGGCGTATGACACACGTTCCGCATGCGATGGGGATAAGTTTTACACACGATATGTGGACGCTTACACACGTCCACAAAGGCTACTTATAAGCTACTCATAAGTCGAAACACGTCGCGGTAATGTCTTTTTTACGCGAAACTTATTTCTAACTTATGTTTGACGTGCTTTGAACCAATTCTTTACGTAGTCCCAACACACATCGACGTATGTAGACGTATTCCAATGACGTCTTCCGGTCAACAAAAAAAAATGAATGTGTTTCTAGCTTACAACTGCCATATAAAGACGTGTTCCCAGCGGTTTTGGGAATTGGGATATAAAAATGCTGCTCATAAAAGGGGAACCCAACAGTGTTTTCAAGTTCCTTTTTGAGTCAATGTCCATGTCAGCAGTAACAGTATCAGTATTAGTATTAGTATTAGTAGTAGTAGTAGTTTGTTCATGTTGGCAGTAGTAGGTGAGTGTGAGGGGGAGGGTGTGGGTTATGATGGATCGTCCTTGCGTCCGCGTGTCCACGGATAGGTTCATAGGCTGCCACTCAACGATTTAAATGGCTGCATCTCCACTATTGAAAGTAGACGCTTGCGCTCAACAATTGGATTTTTTTTACACTCAACGACTTTTAAACGGTACCACTCAGCTAGTTTCATTGTTTACAATGAACGATTTAAATTGCTGTCACTCGCCTTTGTTTTTTGACGCTGGCGCTCGGAAATTTTAATCGTTTCTATTGAACGTGTTAAATCGCTCAAACCCCACTATTGAAAGTAGACGCTTGCGCCCAACAATTGGATTTTTTTTTACACTCAACGACTTTTAAACGGCACCACTCTGCTATTTTCATTGTTTACAATGAACGATTTTAATTGCTGTCACTCGCCTTTGTTTTTTGACGCTGGGGTTTTGAAATTTGAAGCGTTTCTTCTGAACGTGTTAAAACGCTCAAACTCGACTATTTTAAATAGACGCTGCCGATGGACAATTGGAATCATAGCCAAGCTAGACATCGAAGTGTGAACATCCTCGTCATGCCGAAGAAAAGTTTGAAGAATGCTGCAAATAAGTGTCCTGGCCGTGGCCGTGGACGCTGACTCAAGGACGATCCATTATACCGACGTCTTTCAGCCTATGAGTAACTTAAAAGTAACGTCTGTCGATGTGTGGCAACGATCGCGTAACGTGCCAACAACACGTTAATCATAGGTTAGAAATAAGTTTCGGGTACGCTAAACATTACCTCGGCGTGTCTCAACTTATGATTAACTTACAAGTAGCATGTGTTGACGTCTGTCAACGATCGCAGACCGTGCATACAACTTGTGGCCAGCGTAGCGGAACGTGTGAGTCATACGCCGGCATACGTCGTGAAATTTCAAGCATGAAAAAAATTGAGGACAACCGAAAAGTACAACGTTTAAAGCCAACGTACAACGACGTATGGCAGTGTTTTTCAGCGTGCTCTCAATGTTATCAAAACTTACCCATAACGTATTCAACGTGTGCCAGCATTTTAGAAAAAAAATTCAAAAATCGGCATACGTTGGCTAAAACGTCAAGGTGTGACCGGGCCTTTACGAGGGCTGTCACGGGGGTTGAGCAGAAGGTCGTGAAGACGGCGAACATCTCTGCTGGCCCGCTACAAGGAAGGAAAGAGCGACCCCGGCCATTCACTACCAGAGCTCCACCACGAATCTTGAGTCCCACACATGCGACTAGGAACCAAGCCAGCGACCATTGTCAGGTGCCACAGCACGGAATACCCCCTTTCTCTGACGGCCAGATACCAATCCGAACTCTGACCCCCAGCTTGTCTCTCTCCTCAGCTGCGAGGACTTAATGATATGCTTATAGTTGGGTCATGAATGAAACTCAGACTGCAGAACCCTGTCTGCTCTCAGTATGCTCATGAAGAAAGGATTTAAAAGCATTTTATACTTGTCAATTGTCATGTTTATTATTTCATTAAAATCAGCACAGTATGTTTTATTTTGCTTCTTGTGTTGCTTCCAAAAAACTCACTTAACAGTACCTTATGTTTTGTCCTTTTAGGTTTTGAAAGGACCAGTGGTGTTCTTGATAGACTATTCACACAACATGGATGACTTGTCAGCCACGTCTTTGCAATTATTTTTGCCTCCTCTTCAACGGAATGTCCTTCTGATCATGGCCAAGTGACCCTTTGAGTCAAGCAACGCTGTTAAGTTTTTTTTCGATGGACCATCGGTGGTCAAAGTGAATATGTAGCGTGAAATCAACATGTAAGTGATCTCAAGTTACGAATTGGTAATTTTAAATGCAGTAGGGATATAAGAGTGGGGTGTGGGGGTCACATCTTTTATTTATACATTTCCCAAAGGCATTCTGCCAATTGAATATATTCTGTGTAAAACGACCACTGATGATGATGATGCCGATGTTATTCGAAAATGTGCAACGCCATCCAGGAGAAACGGCTGGGAATGTTTATCAAAAATAATTTTTTGTAAATTTATAAATTTGATGTTTCAATGTCAGGAAAGAAATTCACCGGGCGTAGTGGCGTGCGCCTGTAATCCGGATACTCGGTGGCTTGGGTTGGAGGATCGCTTGAGGACGGGAGCTCTGCGCTGGGCCGCGCTATGAGAGGATGTAGGGCAGCCCGGAATCATGGCGAAACCCAATCCTTATCCCTGTGTCATAAGAGGTGACCAGGGTTGCGTCAGGATGGGCATCCAGCGTAAAACCTATGCCAAATCGGTATGTGGATCATAACGTGTGATCCGCTGTGGCGACCCCTAACGGGAGCAGCCGAAAGACTAACAACAACAATGTCAGGAAAGAAATTTACAGGAGGTAATGGTGCCAGACATTTGGTTTGTATGTGTTGTGTTGCGTTTCTGGACATACCAGATAAGAAGTTCCTTGATATGTGATGGCAGGACCCTTGTATTGTTACAAATCTGGCAGCCATGAGCATACAATATTAAGGTCCTTATAGAACTAGACCGGGAGCCCGGGACCCTGAGCTTAAAAGAACGGGGTACTAATATCTGAGCACAGGGGCATGAATGGAGTATCAAAAGACATATAGAAAGTTATTTCTGCCGGGTACCACCCTCTGCGTAAGGACCCTGGTGACCCTCCAAAGGGGTCCTTAAAATTGGCTAGATCAAACATTGGTAGTACCAGTTGGTATCACTTCCATATGATGCATATGACCAACCTCACAACAAAACCACATGTGACAGACATGCCTACTACTGCAAAAGGCCCCCCAGAAGCCCCAACAAGGGCCCCCCAAAAAGGGGCTAGCTCAAACATTGGAGGTACTAGATAAAACCAGTTTTAAAATCATATATATATATACATCCCACAGAGTGTAAAATGTCCATTACCAGACAAATTGTCTGCTGCATTGGCCCTACCAGAACCCCCAAAAGTAAGCCCTTGAGACCCTTGATACAACTGGTCCAGCTCAAACATTGGAGGTACTAGATAAAACCAGGTTTAAATTCATATATACATCCCACAGAGTGTAAAATGTCCATTACCAGACAAATCGTGTGCTGCATTGGCCATACCAGAACCCCCAAAAGTGAGCTCTAAAAAGGGCAAAACATTACCGTCGACCAAAATACACAATTGGCATAATTTTGCACATTATGCCGGCACACCATTACCATAGGAAACATTTATATTTAACAATTTAACAAAAGAACTACAAAATACTAATAAGCCTACTGGTATCACACTATGAACCAGTAAACTCGGAAAAACTACAGGCTCATATTGCACTGAAACTCAAATATACGAAGACATAAATAGTTCCAATGTTTCCTAACTTCTCCGAACTCGGAAATCTTTAGAAGTAATAACAGTTCTAATGTTCCCTGACCTCTCCTAATATAACATCTCCGAACTCAGAAAATAATGTTCGGAGAAGTTAGGATTTGTTAGTTAGGAAATTGTTAAACATAAATGTTTCCTATGGTAATGGTGTGCCGGCATAATGTGCAAAATTATGCCAATTGTGTAGTTTTTGGTCTACTGTAATGTTTTGCCCTTTTTGGAGCTCACTTTTGGGGGTTCTGGTAGGGCCAATGCAGCAGACAATTTGTCTGGTAATGGACATTTTACACTCTGTGGGATGTATATATGATTTTAAAACTGGTTTTATCTAGTACCTCCAATGTTTGAGCTAGCCCCTTTTTGAGGGGCCCTTGTTGGGGCTTCTGGGGGGCCTTTTGCAGTAGTAGGCATGTCTGTCACATGTGGTTTTGTTGTAAGGTTGGTCATATGCATCATATGGAAGTAATACCAACTGATACTTCCAATTTTTGATCTAGCCAATTTTAAGGACCCCTTTGGAGGGTCACCAGGGTCCTTGCGCAGAGGGTGGTACCTGGCAGAAATAACTTTCTATCTGTCTTTTGATACTCCATTCATGCCCCTGTGCTCAGATATTAGTACCTCGTTTGTTTGAGCTCAGGGCCCCGGGCTCACGATCTAAACAGTTATATCGGTAAGTGTGTGTTTATAGTTAGAGCCCCCTACCTGTGTCTAACGGGAATTACATGTTTGCGCTGCGGAGTTTTGTTTACAACAAATCTCCTTCACTTCACACACCAAACGCCATTGCCCACATGCATTTGGCCATGTACGTGGGCGGAGATTTCCATCGCCTCAGACCGAGACTCCGCCCAGGAAGGCAGGGGCGTGCCCCTTGTCCAATCACGCTACAGAAGGTGACTTTCCCATGACACGCCGGCCAATGAGGGTTGAGATGGCCACAGAGAGCGACTTTCCCGTGGCACCCCGGCCAATGGGGCTGAGATTGCCACAGAGCGACTTTCCCACGGTGCCCCGGCCAATGGGGTTGAGATTGCCACAAAGAGCGACTTTCCCATGACACCCCGTCCAATGAGGGCGGAGAGCGCCTCAGATGGCGATTTTTTTTCTTTTTTTTTGACCCTGGAGAAAAAAGGAATAAAAGGAACGCCAGGCCAGGAGCGTTGGTGGTAAAAGGTCGTCGTCGTGGTGGTCATCATAATCGTGTTGCGGGTTTGAGTCCCGCCGGCTGGCTGGTTCGTCTGGTCCTGGATCATCGTCGCCTCTGATCTTCTCCTTGTTCTTAGTCGATTGGTGCGTGGCCCGTTGGAGAGCGTGGTACCTGGTGCTTGGAGTGGCTTCGTGTTGCGGGTTCGAGTCCCGCCGAGCCGGATCGTCAAAGACCACACGAGGTGGACAGGTCCAAGCACAGGCTCTGGTCTCCAGCTCTCCTTTCCTCGAGCTGGAAGCCTTCAGTAAAGACCCGACGGGGTCCATTTCTGTGTGTGTGTGTGTGTGTGTGTGTGTGTGTGTGTGTGTCTGTGTGTGTGTGTGTGTGTGTGTGTGTGTGTGTGTGTGTGTGTGTCTGTGTGTGGGCCCGTCTTCAAGTAGAATTGTATAAGTGCTTGTGTGTAAATTTGCATTTCTTATAGTCGTGAGAGCTCTGCTCTTTGTGTATTACCTTCCCCCTATTGTAAATAAATACCCCTATTGTTAAATGTTCCAACTCGTTTCTGTGTTTCTATTATTGGTTTATAGCGCTGCGAACGGGAACTAGGAGGCCTCTTTGCTGCCGAAATCGTGCAATCGACCCGGCAGGATTCTGGTACTCTCTGCTCGGGGTACGGCTCGGTAACGGCCCGGATCGCACAGATCCTGCCGAGGGTGAATTTCCCCAGTAGTTTGGAAGATGTGGGTATTTAGGTAAATTGAAATTGGCAAACGACCCAATCCCACGCGGTCGACCTATTGGCGATCTTCGGTCCGATAAGGGACTCGTCGGCTCCGGAGTTATCCGGAGTCTGATGATTCTGTTATTATTTTTTTTTTCCAGTGTATCAGCTTCGATGTCCATCAGCACAAAAAATTTCAGCTTTTTAGGTCACCCAGAAGGTACCGCTTCTTAATATCATTTCAGCAAATGAGGTTTGCTTGCTTTTGTGATGATAGCTCCTTTTTCTCACTTGCTTGATGTGCAAATCCAAATCGGTCAAAGTTAATCCAAGTTTCTCTTTTCTTACCATACCTTCTTACACTCATTCATCAGTGTTGTAGTTGTTGACCATGCATCCCATGTTTAGCTACTTTTAACTCGTCTCTTCAGAAATCAAATGTGTACCAACAAATGTCAAACTTGCAATGTATTTTATATAATTACAATAAATTCAACTTCCTTTAACACGACAGGTGAGGTAAACCATGTGTAAATGGTTGTTTTAATTTTTTTGGCTTTTACTCTTTGGAACCTTTGTTCATTTTTTCTCTTTTAGTTCATGTGAGTTTTTGTTCATGTTCACACGCCTTCACTTCCTTTTTCACTTGCTGCGATCTTTACCCTGAGGAGTGCAGCACGAAAAGCTTCGGTCACTATGTCGTGTTTATTTGTATCCATATTAGTGTTCTGCAGTACTAAACATCTGTTTAAATATCTATATATGTATTTATTTTGTGATATCTCCCCGAGGATGCAACCTGCACATGTGGTGGTACGAATCCGGCCACCGTTTTGTAAGAAGATACCGCAGCAGCAAAACTGCGTGCGTATTTAGGGACGCCAGGCAAAGATAAAGAAATCTTTATATTCCATCATGCTTTTGGTCCCGATTTGACGCAAAAGGATGTTTATGATACCTGCGTGCAACTGTTAGTTTCACGATTCATTGAAGGCTCCAACAGCACAGTCTTTGCTTATGGACAGACAGGATCTGGAAAGATGTTCACCATGGGAACAGATACTGCAGGTGAGTGGGTGGTATGGCACGCTTTCTTCACATCAACACAATTATCCTTGCTTCATTCATCTCCATCATACATGATGTTTTCCTAGTTTTAACAGAACCACCGAATGAAGCATTTTACACAAGTGGTGGTCATGATAAAATCTTATTATTGATTAAATAAGATTCATTTTGTTTTGAATTCTATGAAATATCTTCCTTTTTTTTGAGCAAAATACATTGATGTAGATGGAATTTTACGACAAAAAGTGTTTAAAATGTTATTTTCACAAGATTGCAAGTCTTGGATGAGTTCAAGTTTGAGCTCACAAGGAAATATATCAAATGGACTTTAATACAGGGCTGCATTTACTCATGTTGCCACCATCAGCCAACATGTGACTTTTGTGATGATTGTGTCTGAGTATAATATGAAGCTCTGTGTCAAATTTAATGATTCTCGCTGCTCCTCTTGCCAAGTTGTTCTTTCGGCAAAGAGATAAACACAAAAATGTGTTGATCGCAAGATTCACAAGCCGAGCAGAGATAGGAAGCACATTGAAAGGGTAAGCAGGTACAAAGAGCTCAAGAGAATGGAGTTAAAATGGAGTGGCGCCCATCACTGGTCAGCATTCTATTCACATTGACAGCAGCCATCACTGTGGAGGAGAAACAGCTATCACTCCCCACGGATATAAACTATTGTTACAATCCGTAGTGAAAGAGAAGACTGCAGAGCATTGACAGTTGAGAGAAATTATTGAATAATTTTTTTGATGGGTTTCATTGACATCAATAATTTCATGTTTGGTGGGTTTAGTTGGTGGACCAGCCATTGAGATAGCATCAGTTTTCCTGCTTGCTTTCTTCACTCATTGTCTACAGACATGAGAAGGTATTCAGGAGTGTCATAAATTTACTCTGTTGTGTAAAGTTAAAATTTTGATTTTCTTGTTCTTTTGACACAATTTTGATTCTAGCCCTGCAAATCCACCCCAAACTCACCTCCTTCAAATTCCCTGCTTTCCTTCCTGAAAGTCCCTGTAGTGTCCATCTTGTTTACCCTGTGGTACCCTGCCCCATCCCTCTCCCTTCCACAGATCTCCTCATGTCTCTGTTCCACACTTTTTCCCTTCCCTCTCCCACCCCTCTTGTCTCTTGCTCCCCTTGTTGTGCATTCTTTTTGTTCGCTCTCATACGAGCCTCGGCAATGTCTCCCAAAAAACACAAAAAAACTCGGACCAATGGACAATTTGTTATTTTGGAATAGATGAGATAACGGTTTCATATTTTCACAGCTCTGCATATTAGTCATTTTAATTACTATGATAATGCATTTTTTGTTGCTAAAGTCTAATTGTTCTCCCACAGATGTTTCCGAAAATCATCTGGGGATTATTCCACGAGCAATTGAAAAGATTTTCAATAAGTTGGAGAATAGAAATATCACAGAGTTCAGCGATAAAAACAAACAGGTTTCCACAAAAAAGACCAAACCTTTTGAGTAAATGGGTGACTGCGATACGAAGAGAAAACTGCAAAGCAAAAATTGAACGGGGCTGGTGAACAGGGGCAGTGGGCATGGCATGGCAAAGGTGATCAGGCAAACACAGCCCGGAGAAGAGGGCCGCTGCAGGCAAGCACAGCCGGCAGACGATCTGGCCGGCACAGGACTTGAAGCACAGCAGCTGCAGACGATCCAGCCGGCACAGGCCTTGCAGCAAAACAACAGCTGCCGATGAAGTGGGCCGGCCTTTGCCTTTCAGTGGAAGTTGGTGGAGGGAGTGCGGTGGTGCTGGCCACTCAGAAGGCGGGCTCGGACCTACCCTACGGTCTCCCTCCCAACCTATCGCCTTTGCCTGTTACTGTCTATACCCACTCCCTTAATTTGTCAAACCCCAATTTAGCCCCAACTTATTTTTTTTATTTTTTACTTCCCCACTATAAATCGTCCCCTAACCCCCTGTACTGTCCTTGTTCGGCTAACCTATCCTGTCACCTAGCCTACTCCCAACCCCTACGTTCCCTTCCCGGAGGGGAATAAGTGAGAGCTAACGTCCTGTGTCGAGGCCCAACGAAGCCTCAGGATGGCCTCCCCAGACTTCCGCGATCTATAACCCAAAGTGGGTCCAGCGACCCACAACGACAGCGAGGGGATGGATGGTGTGGAGGGGTACACTTCCTATTCTACCCTATCCATTTAACTGTTAAGCTACCCCGGGGCTTTCAACAAGCGCCTCGCGCTTAAGCTATTGGTTCTAACAACCCAGATTCCCGTCGCCTGTGTTGGTGTCCTCACAATTTCGGGCCTCGCCCCCCAATTTTCTCTCCGTGCCCTCACACGGTCTCATGGCTGGGACACGTGGCTCCCTTTGGCAGGCACGACCCTCTGCCGAATCTCCCGCTATGGCACCCCCGGGCACTACACTGCCTCCGAGCCTACCAGCTCCCTAACACCGGGGAGTGCCCCCCATGGCACCTCCCCTGAAATGCACACGTGGCAGGCTGGCTTCCCAGGCCCCTTTCCGAGGGTCACCCGTGCCCACAACACTGCCCACGCGGCTAATGGCGCCCCGGGCCCCCGCACCAAGCAGGCGCACCCGTGCCCACTACACTATCCCGGCCCCCCATGGGCCCTTGGCCTACCACGGCCGACTAGGTACCCACTCAGCGATACTCACCTTTCGCAGCCACGCTCCCAGCCCGTCAACAGGGCTCCTGCACCCCTCCAAACGGGTTTCGAGCCTACACTCCCACCAACAACAAAACAACCTCCATTTTTGTTAATTTGACTAACCCCCTAACTCACTCTACACTGACCCCGGGGTCCCTTGGGCGGGAGTCACTCCTCCCCCCAATCACTCATCGCACCATGCATTCCCCATTCGTTCCACTCACACAGACCCGCTGGCCTCACTCACTCACTCACCAAGCACATGCTTCCACTTCACTCACCAACTCTTCAACACACTCACCGCTGAACTCTGCCATCCTTCTAACTACATCCCCTAACTAACTCGTGCTCCCACGTCGTCCCTTAAACTACAGCACGTTCCATTTAACACTACGTAGCTAAACTACGTCCCCGCTACACATCCAAAGTCTGTCACTGTCCTCAAATGTCCCAAAAATTATTTACCCAACCTAAATCTCGCTATCATCCCTCTAACTAATCCATTCCACGGGCCCCATGAGGACTTACCCCTGCCCCATGGAGCCGGTCTAGCTATGCTAACCCTTCCCCCGAACTAGTTTCCATCCTGTGCCCTGGTAAGGGGGTCTTCCACCCCTTGCCCGGGAATCCTGTGCACCCGAAAGTGAGGCCTGCTTTTTTTTTTTTTTTTACATGCACAGCACCAGCGCGGCAACTCACAGCTCGCGCACTTTGCACCTGCCCGTGACGTCATGCAGCTGCACGTGTACCTCGTCCCTCCTTGGACGGTACCATCCGGCAGGGATACCCCTCCTGCCGGATTCCAACCCCACGCGCAGCCATGACGTCACCGTGCGCATAAAAAAAACACAAGCCCCACGTCTCGAGGGGTTCCCCACGCGAACACATTTGCTTTGCCCGTTGGAGCTTAACACACACGATCGCGTGGAGAACCCGTCCGGTCCAAATCCGTTATCCTGCCGAAACTTTGTCCATCCGCGGGATCGGCAAATCCACCGCGTGCGTTTCCGGACCGGGACTTCACTCTCGCAAGCGAGCACGTGGGGGCCTCGTGCGTTGCACAGCACGGACCTCGTGCTCACTGCTGGGTGAACCCGGCACGGTCCCCGAAACAACTACAGCCGCTACCCGGCTTTCGTTCCTCACATGTCGCCGTCGTCGCCATTCAACACACTCACTCCCGCGTGTTACGACGCTTACACACCTCACCATTAAACTCACACCGGGAGACGCGGCTGCATGTTCACACATGCCGACCGACATCTCCCTTACACACAGCGACCTTGCACACGCTGTCTCTCTCACACTCGGCCGCTCACTCACGCATGCCATTACCCTTGCACACGTGGCTCCACTCACTCGTGGCCTTTCACTCACTCGTGCCATTTCCCTCACACAAACCATACCACTCACACACGCGGGGGCACTCACCCGCGGTGCCTCACTCATACTGGCCGTTTCACTCACACACACGGCGACACTCACACACGGTGCCTCACCCACACATGGCATGCTGGGAAGCACACACTCCGGCACACCACTCACACGTGGTGCTCCATTCATACTGGCCGTTTCACTCACACACACGGCCTCTTCCACTTGCGGTGCCCCTTTTACACACGGCGTGCTGGGAAGCACGTACTCCGGCACAATCGCCACCACACCACTCGCACACGGGGTCGCTTCCACACACGGGGACGCATTCACACCTTGCACCACACACACAGGGACAACCACACTGGGGATTCGTGTGCCCACAAGGGTCTCCGGGGCCTCTATACCCCCCAAGCTCTCCGTGCACCTGTCCACAGCACCCGTCCCCTCAACCTCGCAAAGCACGACTGA
>NC_140962.1:75264547-75274547 GCF_056783735.1 Eptatretus burgeri | reverse complement strand
ATATATATATAAAAAATTTTTTTTTCAGAAACATACATACATTTAGATACACAGGTCAGGTCAGGTATGGGAGCATGTGCCAGAACAGCGCGTCGCTGCATCCACTTTCCGCCGGTACTCCAGGGGCCTCCGTCTGGCCATCCCCCAGGCAGATGCCAGGCCCATCCCCATCTCCTTGAGATGATGGTCAACCTGCTGCAACCACGAGGCATGTGGTCGGCCCACTGGCCTCTTCCACTCATGAGATTCCCTCGCTGAGAGAATCTGGTGAGCAGGATCAGCGTCAGGAAAACGAGTCACATGTCCATACAGCCGCAACTGACGCAGGTAACAAATCTCATCCGAGTCTCTCTCAGCAACCGCTCGTTGGACACAAAATCCGACCAGCGATAGCCAAGGATTCTCCGAAGAGACCTGGTACCAAAGGAATTAAGTCTTCGTCTCAGATCCTTGGTCAGATTCCAAGTCTCGCATCCATAGAGCAAGACTGGTAGTACCAAGGACCTGAAGACTCGGACTTTCGTCCTCCCGCACAGGTACCGGCAGCGCCACACCCCATGATCCAGTGAATCCATGACTCCCCAGGCCCGACCCAGACGTCTATTGACATCTTGCTCACAGCCAGCAGAGGCATGAATATCACTGCCAAGGTAAGTGAATCTCTCCACGACCTCAACATCCTCACCACAAACAGACACAGACAGGACAGCAGCATCCAAGATGTCACCGAAAGCCTGGATCTTAGTTTTGACCCAAGAAACCCGTAATCCCAGCGGCTCCGACTCCTCATTCAGCACCTCGAGGGCCCGCAAAAGGATATCAAAAGTCTTCGCAAAGATGACTGCATCATCTGCAAAATCAAGGTCTGAGATCTTGACATTCCCAAACGATGCCCCGCAGCTTGATCTCTCCGACATCCTCCCTAAAATCCAATCCATACAAGTGCTGAAAAGTGTGGGAGCCAGTACACACCCCTGACGAACTCCAGTAACAAATGGAAATAAGTCAGAGATGGTACCACCACACTTCACAGCACTCTCAGTACCAGAGTAGAGTTCAGACATCAGATCGATCAGTTTTGGTGGCACCCCACGAAGACCAAGAATACTCCAGAGGACATCCCGATTCACTGAATCGAACGCTTTACAGAGATCAACATAGGCTGCAAGCAGCCCTTGCCGAAACTCGCCTGCGTTCGGTGAGGACACGAAGAGCAAGGATACGGTCAATCGTTGACCTCTTTGGTGTAAAGCCTGACTGCTCTGGACGCTGGTGCTCAAGCAGATGGTGGCGAACCCTATCAAGAATTATCCGAGCAAAGACCTTGCCCGGCACTGAGAGCAGCGTCACCCCTCGGTAGTTGCAGTCTTGGCGATCACCCTTACCTTTCCAGAGAGGAACAACAAGGCCCCTCTTCCAATCAGTTGGGATGATGCCTGTGTTCCAGGCAGAGCACAAAACTGCATGCAACGACACGAGTGGAGCATTTCCTCCAGCCTTGAGAAGTTCAGCATGGATGCCACAGATCCCTGGAGCTTTGCCCCGTTTCAACTGGTTCACCGCAGCCCGTGTTTCCACAAGCGAAGGTGGACCACAGTTGATTCGAGGGTCAGCAACAGTGATTGTAACACCCTTGACGTCCAACTCGACAGCTAGGGGATCAGCCTGGTACAACCACTCAAAGTAACCGGCCCAGCGGGCCTTCACTTCAGACTCCTCTGTCAAGAGCCCACCACTGTCTGCTCTAACTGCAGTGCTCCGAGGGATGGGCTTGGATGAACGTAATGCGCGAATTCCCCTGTAAGCGGGACGAGAATCACCTGTCCACAGGTGATGCTCTTCCCCCTCACAGATTCCTCGCACATCGGCCTCCTTGTCCACCCTCAGTGCACGTACAGTTTTACGCCTCAGCTCCCTGAACAGCTCAGCTCTGCCATTCAGCCTGGCCCTGCGACTCTGGTAAATGGTATCCAGTGTCGCTTGAGAGACAAAATTCTTTTTTGCCCTGCGGTGAGTTCCAAGACATCCACCGGCAACATCAAGGACGGTGGTCTTGAAGGCACTACACAACTCTTCAGGACCCCCCAAAGCACCCAGACCCCCCAAGTGTCCACTCAGCCTGTTCGCAAACTCCTCAGCTACTCTCGCATCCCTGAGCTTGCCAACATCCAGCCGAGGCTGGGATGGTACTATTCTCCAGGATTTAAGGTGCAGCTTTAGAGTTGCTACAACAAGCCTGTGGTCAGTATTGAGGAACTGAGCACTCCAGTAGACCCTGCAGTTCTGGATCATCCTCCAACGACCGTCAATGAGGACATGGTCAATCTCCTTTGCCACACCGCCAGCGTTGGAATACTAAGTCCAGCGATGAGCTTGTGGGCGCTGAAACCATGAACCAGCCACCCTAAGTCCATGACTTCTTGCAAAGTCAAGGAACTTGGTGCTATTCTGGTTCATAGTTCCTGACCCATGGGGACCAACACACACCTCATAACCATCCCTATCAGTTCCAGTCAATGCATTGAAATCCCCCAAGACTAGAAGTGTATCTCATCTGGGGCACTGATCAACCACAGACTCGAGCGTGGCGTCGAATGCGTCCTTCACGGTGAGATCACTCGCCTCAGTCGGAGCATAAACAGAGACCAGGGAAATGACACCTAAGGAGTGACAAATCCTTAATCTCATAATACGCTCGTTGACCGGTGTTACCTCAATTATCATTGGGGTCAGCTTATTGGACACAGCTACAGCAACTCCTTGGGTATGGTAACCATCAGAATGACCAGACCAATAGTAGGTGTAACCACCCACCATTATCTCGCCGCAATCCGGTCTCCGAACCTCAGAGAGAGCTGCAATCCCGATGTCCAAAGGCTTGAGCTCAGATAACAGAAACAGGTGATCATCCTCTCTTAGGGATAGGACATTCCAGGCACCCACCCGAAGGGACCACCTCAGGTTAACCCAAGGAGACCGCCGTCTGGTGGACAACACCTCAGCACCACTCCGACACACTCTCCCGCAATCTGACCCAGGGATGTTGCAACTTTTTTTTCAACAAAATTTCGATTTTTTTTTTTTGCATTTCTACATGTTATCAGTGATTTTCAACAAAAAACATGCCAAAATTATAATTGCGGCTGATTTTGGAACTTCAGGTGGATATACCCACGTAAAATCAATTTCTGTCTCAAGGAATCTCGTTATGACGAATGAATTGAGTATGTTAAAGTTAAAAGTAAAAGGGAAAGTTGCAAACTATAACTGTGAGCACTGTTGATGTCAAATTGAATGAATAGGATATCAGGTTCACTTGAGTGACCTCGCAGTATTGGCGGCAGAGGTTTTGCACTCTACCGAGTGCTCCCCCTCGAGTTGACATTGTCATGGCAGACCGTACAGATGCCGCATTTTCTTCTCGAGCCAAACGATGTGACGACTCGATCTTTTCGCCCAACGGCATAACCTTTCTCTACATTTTGGTACAACCAACGTTGTCCATTGCTTTACATTTGGGTTTTTAAAAACAGTGTGCGAGAAATACCACAAGGTTCATAATAGGAGGTAATCGTTCACGTACAAGAAGCAAACAATGACTCATCTCATCTCAAAAACTGAGATTGGTAAAAATAAAATCCCGCAATAACGGAATCAGAACACAAGTGGTTGCCTGCAATTGGTGGAAACCTGTGATAGTAGAACTTGCAATATTGGAGGGTTTCTGTATTGTGGTGTGGTGCAGTTTTGCAACAAAAGGTGCAAAAATACTAAAAAAAAAAAAATCCATTTGTAGAATGGGTATCCCAGCTAGTAAATAAATAAATGTCAATTGAGACAGACTGTAAACCACCTGCAATTCACAGATGACCGTTTTCATTTCCAACAATTCTGAAGAATTGAAAATCATAATAGAAAAGTAAAATTTAGTGTCAGAAGATTTTGACTTCGAACAATGAATATGATGCACTATCAAAATTGCAATGAATTGAAATTGATCATTGCAAAATGGAAGAAAACAGCAAATCATACAAATGTATACAGATCACTTTGAATAAGTGAAGAGATGTATTACTAAAGCTGAATCATTTTTTTTAACTGTAAAATTCAACTATCTTGCCTGAGAAAGAAATTTACAATAACTCCATAATACCAGCATTCATGTCTGACAAATATGAAGCAAAAATTGATCATCACACTTACAGCCATGGGATGATGCTGTGTCAGCATAGCAAAATGAGATGAAGAGAAGCCAATGAATCAGACAGAGAACAAAATTTAACAACATACTGGTTACGATCTAAAAACTGAAATGTAGCTGCTGGACAAATGGAGCTGGGCTGAACATATAGCAAGATGAAAACAACAATTAATATGAGCAACTTTGAGAAGGATATGGAAGAAGCACATGTAGACCAAAGATAAAACTGCAACAGAATTGAAAAATTCACTGCAGTACAAAGGGCCCAAATTGCAGAGAATGGAGATTAATGAACCATAGTGATGGAGCCTTCATCATGTAGTGGACTGAATCGGCCATCAAGTCAAGTGATGTTTGGTCAAGGGCTTTTTTTACAGGGCCAGTCAGGTTGCAGCAACAAAAGCTTTTAAAAAGTGTAAAGGACAGTAAAAATAGTCATCAAAGAATATTTATTGTTCAGTATCTCACTGGATTTCATTGTTTTGAAATTATAACAGAATATTTAACTGTTAAAAAAACCTTTTAAAACATTTTAAAAGGTGTTTGTAAAGGACAGTATAACAGAATATCTGTTAAATTTAACATTTAACAGAATGTTAAAGAAATATTCCATAAAGTTGTGTGACAGTCAAATATATTTTCAATTATGGAAAACTTTATTATCAATAAAGGATGCATCATTATATATGCTTTGATAATTTAGACTTGATTCTTGACAATACACTGTTGTAATGTGCTGGGCTCTAATAAGTCCTGTTATAATGGACTTTGAAATCCTCCTAAAAATCAGATTGTTTTCAGAAGCCTTTTTAAAGTTTTGAGTCAGAGAAGGTATGTTCATACAGTTCAATTAATCAAAACACAGAAAAAGGAAAATAGCATATCTGTGTCAGAACATAATTCTAACCCTCTCGTAAAATGCATTTCATATCCGATGAGAAGTTACAGAATCTTTCAAGCAGGTCGATCAAACATGCATTTATACTCATAGGAAAGGTTTGATTAAAAAAATTAAAAAATATAGTCATGTTGACAGGAGGTAATCATGAGTGGTGGGGGGGGGGGGAACTCAAGTAGAACTAATTAGTCATACTCTGCCTACATACTCAGTTGCACTAGTTTCCTTCTCTTTTTCTATTGCATCTTACTCGAACATACCTCTTGGCATACTGTTCTACATTCTGAGAATGTGATGAGAAACATCCCTGCCTCAGTTATCTTCATTGTGGATTTTTTTATTTTTTCTTGAAACTGCACTCCTTATTACCAGTTACTATTCAAATAAATTCCAGATTCTGTATGAACTCAAATTAAAATCATCAAGATCCCATATAATCATTTTCTGTTTCATGTAAACAAGCCTCATGTTTAGTGTTTCACTAAATTTTACATCTTTTTCTTGTTCATTCGGCTGCAAAACCTCAGCCATCCGATGTAAGCTCTATTGACAACATACTGGTATTAGCAAGATAACAGGTTTACATTTATCAACATTAAACATAATGTATCATGTCATAAACACAACTTTCCTGCAATCAATCATTTTCTTATAAAGCACTTTTCACTTAGAAGTAAAATGGCAAAGCTATTTACAACGAAGGATGAGGTAAGAAAAGTAGAAATTGAAAGAAAGCAAGTGTAAAGAGATGGGTTTTAAGAGAGGTTAAAAAAAAGTCATTTATGAGGCTGCACAAATTAAAAAAGGTAAACAAATCCTACAGTTGATAAACACAACTGAAGAATGCTCAAACAACAGATCTTCATCCTCGTGTGAGGAACTATGAGGAAACTGCCATTGTTAGACTGTAGCATTGTTGCAGGGCTATACATCCAAAGTCTTGCTCCACTCAAACAATCACAAAACCGTTTTGGTTATTTCAATCACAAGTTGCATATTTAACTAGATCTATTCTTTGTACAATGGGTATGTTGTTCAAGGAAATAAATAACATGAATTCAAAGTCTGACACATTTTAAGGAGATATTGTCAATGTCTGATTTCATTGCTACTTCACTGTCGATGTCTCATGGATAATTGCAAACATATACGATACAGCAAATATCAAGGACATTAAGAAGCAATGGACAAAATACATCTCCATTCCTAATGTTAAACTGCTTTAAGGCTTTATCACAAAACATACATTTGTGGGAAGTGATTTCCTGCAAGAGTACAATCTATTTAATAGTTGCTTGTAATTAACCAAGTCACGATCTTACCATATTCTACATGCCTTCATAAACAGGTTCTCAGAGAGCCCAATTGAGATTGCAAGAGAATCTCAGATGTCATCGACTTGCAGTCAATATGGTGTAATGGGCTCTATTTTGGATTTCTGATACTCTTTCAAGATTACTCTCTTGATAATTCAAGGTGCAACAACTTTAAACGAAGTAATAAAAATATTCTATTCACTTTCAAAACCACAAGAGGAAAAATGGTTTTAAAAATTAATCCAAACTATTTTTCAAATGTGTTCTTTCAGCACAGCAGGGGGTTTAAAAGTTTGATCATTTTTTTAATGGTATGCGCTGCTTCTTTGCTTGACCTTGCATCAGCAGGATAAATGTAAAGAGTATGGTACATCAAAAAGCAAAACAATTTAAAATGCGCCATTTTGCATTTCTTGTTTACTTTGGAAAACATCAGTTTTTATGGTATGCATACATTACATTGAACAATGTCATGGAGTGTATGCATTACATCACGAGACATGGTGGTGTAATGGTTAGAACATCTGCTCCGAGTTTGGGAGGTCAGTGGTTGAAACCCCTGCCAAGTCATACCAAAGAATTGGTTTTAAAATGGTACACGCTGCTTCCTTGCTTGACGCACCACATTTAAAAGGATAAGAGTATGGACAAACAACGCCGGGAAGGCAATGGCAAACCACCCAGTATAACCCTTGCCAAGAAACTGCTTTAGCAGCACCAACACTCTGTAAAGAGTATGGCACATCAAAATAAAAATAAATAAATACATTACATCGAACAATGTCATGTTTTCATAAATACTTGTGGCTCTGAAGCTTTCCGGCACTCTGCATTTTTTTTATATTGAGAGCAGTAGATACTTAAAAAATATTGCGCATCTTTAACCTCTGCCATCGAAGATGGATGGAGGTTACTGTTTTCACCCCTGTCTGTTTGTGAACAGTATTACAGAAAAACTCCTGGATGGATTTTGACGAAACTTGTTGGGGGTTTAGGTATGGTCCAAGGATCATGCCATTAGATTTTGGACTTAGTCCAAAAAAAAAAAACTTAGAAAATATTGCAACTTTTTTCAAAAAAATTTCCATTTTATTTGAATTTTTTTGCATTTCTACATGTTTTAAGTGATTTCCAACCCCCCAAAAAAAATTTGTTAGAGAAAAAAAAAATTTTGCAACTTTTTTTTCAAAAAAAATTGATTTTTTTTTTTGGCATTTCTACATGCGCGTCGATCTAGTTTAGTTTATTCAATCGTGGTTCAGTAGAGTCTGATCCGTTTTGACCTACAAATGAATAGGATATCAGGTTCACTTAAGTGACCCAGCAGTATTGGTGGCGGAGGTTTTGCACTCTACCAAGTGCTCCCCCTCTAGTTTTCCTCTGTTTTTCTACCTTCATCACTGTAAAACCTGGTGAACTTGTACTTTCCAAGCATTCTTGACAATGCATTTAAATGGGATCTTTTCAGATATTTCAATTGGCCTTTTCTATCCATTGGTGACTTTTTCAGGCCCAGCATGGGTCCTCATATGTGCTGCCATACTACCTGAATATCTAAAAGTCTTCCCACAAATGAAGCACTTGTATGGATGCACAAAAGTATGCGTCTTCATGTGAGATTTCATGTCATATGAACGCACAAACCCTTTCCCGCAAAGAGGACATTTGTGTGGGCGATTCCCTTTGTGGATTTTCATGTGCACCACAAGGTTGCCCGACTGTATAAAATCTTTCCCACATACAGAGCACTTATACGGTCGTTCCCCAGTATGAATCCTCACGTGGGACAATAAGTTACCTGACTGCGTAAATGCCTTATCACAAATTGAGCATTTATATGGACGCTCCCCTGTATGGGTCCTCATGTGAGATTTTACCCCACTAGAATTGGCAAATGCCTTCAAGCACACAGAGCACTTGAATGGCCTGTCCATTGCATCGCCTTTTTCAGCCGTTTTGTTTTCCTCGCCTGTGTCGTTTTTCTCCGTGTCATTTTTTTCTGTGTCGATTTTCTCTGCTGCGTCGATTTTCTCACATTTCTTTTTTTTTTGGCCTTTCTTGTTTTTATTGCTTGTGTGAAGCTTCATGTGTTTGGATAATCTACTTTTAAGTTTATTACTATACTGGCAATAGGTGCACTGGTACTTGGAAGACATTTTGGTTCGTTTCTTTGCTTGCTTCTTTAAATTACCCTTTTTGTTCAACACTTGGATGGAATTGGGTTTCAACAGCTTGCCAATGTCTGCAGGTTTCACTGCAAATACAATGCACAAGAATGTGTTTTACAACCTGTAAGAAATGGCAAGAATAAAATATTTTCACTCAAACAAAAAAAAAGTAAGAAGACAGCAGCCAAGTCTTGTGTAAAGCTGCACTCACCAGCTGTTTGCTCAGAAGAATTGCTGGACTCCTGAGGAGCTATATATGTATCTTGATTCACATGATGAGTGTTCAAAGCCTCATGTGAAGTTGGAGCAATGTTGTTGCCTTCGAAATATGCTGTTTCCACCAGTTCTTCTGAAAAAATGTCAAACAGTTGAAGGAAATAGGAAGTAACAAAGTACATCAATATCTCGATTTTTATCTCCTTTTCATAAGTGCTCACAACCCTCAGAACATAACAGTCCAATATGTTTAACAATTATTATTTAGCATTGTGTGAAGCTCCATGCGTTTGGATAATCTGCTTTCAAGTTTGCAATTATACTGGCAATAGGTGTGTTAGTACTTCTTGGAACATTCTGTGCTGTTTACCCTAATTCCTAATCTTAATCGTACTCCTTCAGTAAAATCCCCTGTCACATCAAGATTTGCAAATAAACAGGGACACATACTTTTGACAAATCGGAGAAAGGTGAACCTGAATGAACAAACCATAACATCATATGCAGCCTCATCATATCTGTCTTTTGTCTTAAAAACATATGTGGAGTGTGGATACATGGAATATGTTCGTTTAATGCACCCTTAAAAAATTGGTTTGGTCCACCCACGATACAACATTCTGTTGGTGACACAGAAAAACTCGTTTTTAGTCTTATATAATCTCTCAGGAGGTTTGATATACTGCCAAGCTAATAACAAGCTACCTTAACAATCCAAAAGAAAAGCTAAGATATAGATAGCATTTATAAATGATCATGTCAGAAAAATTCCGTGGAATCTAAACAAAAATTTACAAACATGAAGGACAAAAATATTCAAAGTGTAAATGAATTAAAAGCAAATTAAAATGTATTGTTACATCAAAAGGAGGAAGGGAGGTCCATAGCGAGATTGTGGTAAGAATAGCATGGACCATATGCCTGTGTAGCTTAAATTACTCTTGCAACAGGGAAAATGTGAAATCAAGATGTCTTTTAAAACATGCACTGAAGAGGCAGTGAATGTTAACATTAACACAGTCCTGTGGAGAGCAAGTTTGTTCCATAAAACCTCCGGTTTTCAGGTGAAAACTTAGGCACATGAAAGGTGCATTGCATTTTAAAAGGACAGTATGAACTGTTTGGCCAATGGACCAGAGGCAATGGCAGCAAGACTGGCTGCAGAGCTACAGGGAGGGGGGCCTAAGACCACAGTGTGGAA
>NC_140962.1:75242047-75257047 GCF_056783735.1 Eptatretus burgeri | reverse complement strand
TCCAGAAAATTAGTGGGAACATGAACCAAAAGAAATCACTGAAAACATGGAAGTACTGCTCACATACGACCTAATGATCCGATCATACGTGAACATCAAAATCAAGGCATTGCAACCAGATATCACACTTAAGGAAAGGAAAAAAAAGGGAGAAGACGGCTTTGCTTATTGAGGTGTTAATACCAGTGGCTGTGGACAAAACAATCAGAAATCAAGAAAATGATCAAATAACAAGACTTCAAGAATGAATGGAAAAGATCCTGGTAGCTGAAGAATGCCAAAGTTGTACCAGTGATAGTTGGAGCTATGGGAATGATGAAGAACCTTGCAGAGATATCAAAAACCATCCCTGGGAATATTACGGCAAATGAACCTCCGTCCTATATGCAAGTTTGAAGCTGTCTGGGGCTCAGTGACTATTCTGAAGAGAGCCCTCGACACAAAACGTTGAGAACAGAAATCTTCACAGCTTGGTCCATGAATCGTGACCCCTCACTGAAATGAAGGTGGATACTTTGATCCCACCCTGGGAGGACTCCATTCCACATTTTGAAACCTGCATATGTAGATACCAATCAACAACAACCATCAAACACACACACACACACACACACACACACACACACACACACACACACACACACACACACACACACACACACACACACACACACACACACACACACACACACACACACACACACACACACACACACACACACACACACACACACACACACACACACACACGTAGAGCTGGGGCGGAAGCATTTAAAAGCCACACTTTCTATGTGGGAAAGATCTGCCTGCATACATCCTTGTACATGCAGCGACCTTTGCACCCGTGCGGTCGGCTCACTCAGAATCCGATTTGTACATGCTGCAGTCCCCTCAATAGAGGGGGGGGTGAGGGAGCGAGGAAGAAAGGTGTTAAGAGAGGCAGGGGAGAGATAAGGGGGGAGGGGAGAGGTTGAAGAGAGAGAGAGAGAGAGAGAGAGAGAGAGGGGGTCATAAAGAGGTAGAAGGGTGGGAGAGAGGGGAGAGAGAGAGGGAGAGGGGTGAGGGATTCTGGATGTGACACCCAGTTTCACGTCCATCCAAAGAACGGTACACACATTAATAAATCACCCTTCCTGCGAGACACAGGAATGGCAGTTTGCAGCTTGATCGGGATTCAAACCCAAGCTACACAGAGTGACCATGCGTACCTCACGGCTTTCCTCTCTCCTCACTTCACCACCACCTCATTACAAATTAAAACGTTCTTTACTCATTGTGATCATATAATTTCTATTCCCTTCCTCCCCATGGTATCGAACCGCAGTATCGCCATGAAAGCTTGAAGAATGTGTGCCAAGTGGCTTCACCAAGTACTCCACAAAACGGTTGAAAAAAATAAAACTTTCAAAAACGAAACGTTAAATTTTTTAGTTGTATTTATCTATGCCAACATGACAGGTCATATAATGGAAGATCATACAAAAAGGGAAGCCTGGTGTTGGCTTAGTGGTTTGGGTGGCGGCTTGGGATCCCAGGGTCCTCATATGAGTTCAAGCCTCGTTGGCCGCTGAATTAAAAATACACCAGGAGGTTGACTCAGCCTGTCATCCTTCCGAGGTCGGCAAAATGAGCACCAGTGTACTGGTAAGGGGAACACTGCATCAGCGGCATAGCCACGTCCCAACCAATGATGCAACCAGCAGCCACAGGCTGCACTCGATAGAGAGAGTTACAAAAAGGGGAGATGTCATGTAAAATAAAATTTCATTTTTTCAACAAGACAGCCACAACCTGTTGCACTGCAGAACAACACATGTCCAATGCAGGTGTCTCCGAGCATTTATAAACATTGCAATGGGCCCAGTGATTCATAGCTATGATGAACAGGCATTCGATAATATGTGTGGAAAGTTTATTTTTTTTTAAAATAATAATAAAACTATCTATGACAAATCGTTGAGGCCTGTTCCAAGTCGAGGCATGGTTGAGCAGGCCAAAAAAACATGGTGGCTTCAGACCCCTGCAAGGTAGTCCAGGAGATGCCTTAAGACCTGAGAGAGCAAGGTGGCCAAGGATAGCGCTTGATAAAGGATATAATTAAATAAGGCCGTTAATCATCTTCAAAAGGGGTGTTTTAATTAACCCAAACACCCAATTTTCACTCTTGCACTTCCTTGGAGTTCCCTGAGCATGCATGCAAAGTTTCAGGTTCATTGGTTTCATAGTTTTGGAGTTATGGAGGAGACACTGATGCACACACATATGGATTAGCCTCTTGTCTCCAGCCAATACATCTTTAATAAAACAATTTTTATTGTAAAGGAACGTTTTCCCATTTTACTGCCTCCCCACATGCACGCCGACAGTGTCGGATATGTTTGGGTGATCCATGGGGAATCTCAGTATTAAGTAAACGCTGCAACTATAATCACTGTTGTGGGAATCTGTGGATGGTCCTCGACAATCCGGTTCAGAGCAGTGGGCGTTAACCCTCTGATGTGATATCTGGTGTCTTAAGAATGAGATAATTGGACGCAAGTCAGAATCCCATCCTGACATGACATCTGTTATTAGGTCGTGGCATACCAACACATTTAATTTCCCCAAAGAAAATTGATTACACCATTGGCATTCCCAAACCAAAAAAAATTTATTCTCAAATCGCTCACATGGGAAACCAGAACAGGCACTCAGTAGAGCGCATACCTTTACCGAAACAATGGACAAAATGGAAGACATTCATAACATGGCAGATGATGAGGAACATGTGGATGGAGGTGAACCGGGGGAAGGGACCAGTGGGGAAGAGGTTACGCGAGGAACATCCCCCACTCCTGATGTAGCTCAGAGCCCCTCAATGGGTTTCAAATGGTCTAGTCAGGAGGGGGGCACGACATTTAATTAGGTCGAGTTCTGTCAAATAATAGCACAACTGATGGCAAAACAAAGATGATTTGTTGAGGGAAATGCAGGGGAAAATGAGCAAAAAACAAACAATGTCGTGTTCAGGCCGATTAACACCAGCCCGGACGGATAGCTGAACAGTTTCAAACTCGGAGGCGAACAGCCCAAATTCTTGGCGATTATGATGCGTGTGGGAAGGAGCAGTGAAGGCGCTTTACCAGAATGAAAACACACGGATTTATCCTCAAACCAACAACGAACAAACACAAGGAAATTTAACAATTACAATTTCAACAACAAAAAAAATTCATAAACACAAATCAATGGTGATAATGAAAATAAATCAAAGCATAAGGTAATGAAAAAACGAGGTAAACAAAATCCAAATTTGAGATGTCTCCACTCAGTCACAAAACAGACAAGGGAAAAGAAAAATAAACCACTATCACCCGCAGGGTGACCCGTATCCTGCCAAAAGGTGACCACGTGTGACTTCTTTAAGGTCACACTGAGGTGAACAGAGCTGCTATCCACCAGGAGCGACTCCTTGAGGAATATCTGCCTACGAGAGATTCCGATGAGAATCGTTCTACAGAGTAACCATGAAAAATATGTTTGCCTCATAACGTCACCAAATGACGTCATAATGTCTCAAGCTTGACATATCTAGAAAGCACTCATCGAGGTGTTCAATTTGAGGTACTACACGATATGGTTCCTAAAACTTGAAAATTTGACCTTGGGGTCAAATATGTTTGACCTCAGGCGCTAACCATGAAGGTCAAGGCCAATCGCCACCAAAAACTAATCAGCTGAGCGCCAGACCATACACTACATTCCCATAAAGTTTGGAGACGATTAGATTAAAATTACTCAAAAAATAAGGGTTTCGTCGACTCCCCTGATTTGCGACAAAGTGACCTTGACCTATGACCTTTAAAATTTTATGCGCTGAAAGGGACCTCTATAGGCCTCTGATATGCGAAGTTACAAAAATTTCCAATGATAACTGTGCTCTGCAGAATTTTTTATACGTGATTACAGACAAAAAAAAACATACAAGCTGACTAACATATCTTGCAAAAACTTCGTTTTGGCAAGATAATAAAATAAAATAAATTCCCCCTATTGTGCTGACACTCAGCTTTGCGTCCAGAGATGACCTTTTGGAGCTTGGTGTTCGTCAAGCCACATTGGCACCACGTGGGAAAATACACCACAATGGTGCCAAGCCACTCTCAGCGCCCATGTACAGTGGGGAGAATAAGTATTTGATACACTGCCGATTTTGCAGGTTTTCCCACTTACAAAGCACGTAGAGATCTGTAATTTTATCATAGGTACACTTCAACTGTGAAAGACGGAATCTAAAACAAAAATCCTGAAAATCACATTGTATGATTTTTAAATAATTCATTTGCATTTTATTGCATGAAATAAGTATTTGATCACCTACCAACCAGTAAGAATTCCGGCTCTCACAGACCTGTTCGTTTTGTCTTTAAGAAGCCCTCCCATTCTCCACTCATTACCTGTATTAACTGCACCTGTTTGAACTCGTTATCTGCATAAAAGACAGCTGTCCACACTCAATCAATCAGACTCCAACCTCTCCACAATGGGCAAGACCAGAGAGCTGTCTCAGGACATCAGGGACAAAATTGTAGACTTGCACAAGGCTGGGATGGGATACAGGACAATAGGCAAGCAGCTTGGTGAGAAGGCAACAACTGTTGGCGCAATTATTATAAAATGGAAGAAGTTCAAGATAAGTCAATCTCCCTCGGTCTGGGGCTCCATGCAAGATCTCACCTCGTGGAGCCTCAATGATCATGAGAAAGGTGAGGGATCAGCCCAGAACTACAAGGCAGGACCTGGTCAAAGACCTGAAGAGAGCTGGGACCACAGTATCAAAGAAAACCATAAGTAACACACTACGCCGTCATGGATTAAAATCCTGCAGCACACGCAAGGTCCCTCTGCTCAAGCCAGCGCATGTCCAGGCCCATCTGACGTTTGCCAATGACCATCTGGATGATCCAGAGGAGGAATGGGAGAAGGTCATGTGGTCTGATGAGACCAAAATAGAGCTTTTTGGGTTCAACTCCACTCGCCGTGTTTGGAGGAAGAAGGACGAGTACAACCCCAAGAACACCATCCCAACCGTGAAGCATGGAGGTGGAAACATCATTCTTTGGGGATGCTTTTCTGCAAAGGGGACAGGACAACTGCACCTTATTGAGGGGAGGATGGATGGGGCCATGTATCGCGAGATCTTGGCCAACAACCTCCTTCCCTCAACAAGAGCATTGAAGATGGGGCGTGGCTGGGTCTTCCAGCATGACAACGACCCGAAACACACAGCCAGGGCAACTAAGGAGTGGCTCCGTAAGAAGCATCTCAAGGTCCTGGAGTGGCCTAGCCAGTCTCCAGACCTGAACCCAATAGAAAATCTTTGGAGGGAGCTGAAATTCTGTGTTGCCCAGCGACAGCCCTGAAACCTGAAGGATCTGGAGAAGATCCGTATGGAAGAGTGGGCCAAAATCCCTGCTGCAGTCTGTGCAAACCTGGTTAAGAACTACAGGAAACGTCTGATCTCTGCAATTGCAAACAAAGGTTTCTGTACCAAATATTAAGTTCTGTTTTTCTGATGTATCAAATACTTATTTCATGCAATAAAATGCAAATTAATTATTTAAAAATCATACAATGTGGTTTTCAGGATTTTTGTTTTAGATTCCGTCTTTCACAGTTGAAGTGTATCTATGATAAAAATTACAGACCTCTACGTGCTTTGTAAGTGGGAAAACCTGCAAAATCGGCAGTGTATCAAATACTTGTTCTCCCCACTGTACGTGAGGTAAATGCATGTGGCGGTCGTCAACGAATGGAGCCCACAGACCACGTCCAATTTTTTCTCACGATTGAGATTACCATACCGCTCCCTCCGAAGCTCCAAGTTCACACACACTAAATGGCACTGCCTTCTCTTCGATCATATAACAAGGTGACTGCCGCGGTTCCGAGATAAGGCCAAGAGACACGCTCTTCTTCTTCTCCCCTTCTCCTCAAAGCATACAAACATCATAATCCAGCCGACCAGACAATGGCAAGCATTTTATTTCAGCACATGAGCAAATTTGCATCAGCACGAAGAACAAGAATTGCGGTGCTATTTTGTCATGCCGAGAGAGACCAGAGCCTCACGCTTTTTTCCTCCAACCGCCCTCATCTCTCTCACCCTTCTTCCTCTCTTTTGTCACCCCGACCAATTATCAGCCTCGAGGGCGTGGCCTGCCGGTTACATATCCTGAGGGGCGGGATTTAGTCTGCTGGTTATGTTGTTATCCCCCGCCAACCAACGAAGTTGGCGGGGGATATAGAAATGGGTTCCGTCCGTACATCCGTCCGTCACACTTCGTTTCCGGAGCTGAACTACAAATCTCCTCAAGATATATTTACGAAATTTGGTACACATATCAAGCAAGTGGTGAACTGGTGCCTTTTGATATTGATAGATTTCCCCCAAAAAAATTTCTGTCATTTTCCATAGAAACAAGTTGGGTATTAAGAAATAATTGATTGAGGTTAACCATTGTTTCCAGAGCATAGTAGACCGGTGGAATGGATCCCTTTTGGTGTGATCTGGGGAAGAAATTACTATGTTTTCAAACTCTGCTGATTTTTACTCACCAATGTCTCCAATACCACCGAAAAAAAGTCCTGAGCGATTCACTTTGGGGAAAATTTTTGACGGCATTTTGAATTTTTGTCGATATTTCGGCTTTTTTCGCACAACGAGAATAAGGGTTAGAAAAAGGAAAATACCGATTTCTTTTTTTTCTGGGATACTAGAGTACTGCAAATTGGCTTATATATTAAACATAACATGTTTTATCCTACTATGACAAAATAATTTAGTTCTGACAGAGACGTCATATTAAAAATCCAAGATGGCCGCCAATATACGGGTTAAACCGAAACTCCGCGGCCACACGGTCACGAGTCCAGACCGCCCTGGTAAAGATGGATATGTATGAGTACACGAAAATAAAGCTATTCTCACTCGTATTTATTCCTTCCTATTATGTATGCTCTGCCAGACTCTGGAAAGGGTTGACACCTCTAAGGTTGTGGTAAATTTTCATCAAAATTGTGTATGGTTTCGGAAAAGAGAAAATACATATTTTGGAGCGCAATCCCTCCCCCCACCACTCCCCACACCCAGTAACCCCCCGCCCCCCCCCCCCCGAGACCCTGATTTTTAATGTCGTGAACAAACTTTTATTTAGTACATCACGGGTGATGAAGGTTGGAATCAAGTTTCATCGGAAGTAGCGTGGTTTGGCTCGCTACGCTCGCCTCACCACACGTCGTTTCAGAGATTGACATCACAGATTTATTGCGTTGGCATGATTTACACCAATCATAATACAAAAATTTATTTTCCACAAATTTATTACTTGCAAAATCGAAGATTTTTCAAGGATATTTTGTTCTTCTGTCAGTCACGTACAGGTCACAATTTTCAACCGATCTTCACGAAACTTCACCACCTGGTAGAGTTTGGCATAAGGAAGAAGCCTATTGCTTTTGAGGTCAAAAGGTCAAAAGGTCAACATAGGCCAAATGTCAACAACTTTGGTGAGACTTCTAAAATCCTCAATTTTCATCAGATTGACTTGAAATTTGAAGAGGATTTATATTTCTGGACACTGAATTCAACCACCAATTACTTTGGAGGTCCACATACGCCAAAAGGTCAACATTGGCCAAAATTCTAAAATTTTCAATTTTCTTCCGATTTACTTGAAATTGGAAGAGAAGTTGCATGTTTGGTCATTTAATTCAACCAGCAATTATTTTTGAGGTAAAATTAGTTTTATGGATTTTTCAAGTGTCGTGCTCTGCACAACGTCTTCTTGTTTTAAATATTGCCGATATTGTATTTATTTGAAACTAGTGCGGGCCTGTAGGGACGGGCCCGTAGGTGCGTGCCAGTATGTGCAGCTTCGTGCCTGCAGTATCAGGTCCCCAGCATCAATTGTGACGTCATATCAAACAAAGAAGAATTGTGACGCCCCCTCTCCTCTCTTGCCCCCCTCTCACCCCCCTATCTCCCCCTCCCTCCCCTCTCTTGCCCACCTCTCTCCCCCCTCCTCCCTCCCTCCCCTCTCACCCCTCCTCCCTCCCTCCCCCTCTTGCCCCCGTACTCTCTCCCTTCTCTTGCCCCCCTCTCACCCCTCTCCCCCTCCTCTGTCCGTCCTCCTCTCTCCCTTCTCTTGCCCCCTTCTCACCCCCTCTCTTGCTCCCCCTTTCACCCTTCTCTCTCCCCCTCCTGTCTCCCTTCTCTTGCTCCCCCTTTCACCCTTCTCTCTCCCCTCTTGTCTCCCTTCTCTCTCCCCCTCCTCTCTCGCCACCCCTCTCTCTCCCCCTCCTCTGTCCACCTCCTCTCTCTTGCCCCCTCACCCCCTCTCTCTCCCCCCCTCCTCTCTCTGTAAATGTATTCACAAATGTCTACCAAGCACAACGATTAATTCCAACCTTGGGGAAAAAAAAACAGCTTCCAAACCCTTGGGAAACAGCTGTTTCCCTCGGGAAAATTCAAACCTTGGGATCAATTAATAATTTGAATAATAATCAAACCTTGGGAGTAAATAATTAAATAAATTAACAATTAAATAATAATCAAACCTTGGGAGTTTGGCACATACCCAGGTCCCCAGTGTCGATTGTGACGTCATACCAAACGAAGAAGAATTTTGACGTCAATCCTTCAAAAAAAATTAAAAAATTAAATAAACATTAATTGTGAGGTCATTCGTGATGTCATAGCAACGTGTACTGTCATTGGTCGACAGATAAGTGGCCATAACTTGGGAACCGCTCGTCCGATCGATATCAAACCTTGAAAAGGCACATCCACAGGTCCCCGGCAATATTCCTGGCAAGTTTCAATCCGATCGGACCGGTGGTAGTCCGGTTATTAATAATTTGGGAAAAAATTGGCATGGTAAGGTGAGAAGGTGGAACGACACCTTCAGCTGCCATATATACACCTTTTCAACAATGAAAAAGCAGTAAAATGGCCGTAACTTGAGAACCGCTCGTCCGATCGATATCAAACCTCGAAAAGGCACATCCGTGGGTCCCCGGAAATATTCCTGGCAAGTTTCAATGAGATCGGACCAGCGGTTGTCGAGAAACAGCGGTTGCAGACAGACAGACAGACAGACACACAGAGATTGCTGGAATTATAGATAGATGTCATTTGTGATATAAGAAGGTCCAAGTGGTCAAGGGTCTAAGCTGTCTTATCTGTCTGAAGGGTGTGAGGGGTCAAAATGGTGTTGAGGTCGAAGGGGTCTAAAGGGTCTTATGGGTCGTTGGGGTCTTTTGAGACTTCTGGGTCTTTATAGGTCAGAGGGGTCTCAGCAGTCAAAAGGAACATTCCAATAGTACGTAAAGAAGAGACATATAGTCACATGACTGGATGGATGGACAGAAGGACTCGTACTGAGACCGAGCTATTTTTATAGATAGATTGTGTGTGTAATTTCTGAGAAGAAAGCAAATACCTCTTTTGGAGGAGCAACCCCCTCCCTCTGAAACTCCCTCCCTCGACCCCTCGGACCCCAATTTTTTTTAATGTCGTGAACAAACTTTGGTACATCATGGGTGATGAAGGTTGTGAACAAGTTTCATTGAAATTTTGTGTGTAGTTGCAGAGTAGTAGTTGCAAGTGTTTGTGAAGGGATGGACAGACGGATTTACGGATTGACGACACGCCATCCCAAAAGCTCTCCAGAACAACATTCCAGGTGAGCTAAAAATAAATCGTGTTCTGAGAACTTTTGATGATAATGTTGAACACCCATCATAAATGATAATGTTATAAATTTATATAAACTCTTGCCTTGTAAGAATGAACTGTACATGTCAGCCTCCTGTTTCACCCCAACAACAAAATCTGCAACAAACCACAACACAACAATCCAGCTTAATATCTGCACAAAAACATTGCACTGCCTTTCGAACCAAAGTGGCACTTAGAAAAAAAACAAAAAACATTTCTTGACCAACACTGTTTGAAACTGTGTTTGTAGTGAATGAACAAATGTTGATATATATCCTGCTGTGTGTAAACGCTGCTATTTTGTGAACAAAGGCAATAACTGATTGCTTGAAGAGAATTATTGATTGACAGCCAAAGATGACACAACAGCAGAACATTTTCAGAAGTATTGGAATGATGAATACAAAATACAACAGAAACAAATAAAGAAAGCTTGCACTGGATGTATTTCTGTTTTAGGTTCAGGGAATACTTTTTTGTATCAATGACACAAAAAAAAGACCGTCGTGACACAAGAGACAAATATTCTAAAAATAATAAAGGCAAGTAACTGTGCTCAAAGAACAAGAATATCACACTATATGTAATTATGCTTGTGGGTATGTGTTTGTTTTTGTGTGTTTGATCAACAGCACCTATAGAAAGTCAACACCCCCTTTCAAATTTTTCACCTTTTGTTGCTTTATACGCTGGGGTTAAATTGCATTGAATCAGACTTTTCCCACCTTTGTTGACACATCGTAACCCACAACTTTGAAGTGAAAAACAAATTCTACAAATTTCAGAAAATTTATTAAAAATACAAAACTAGAATATCTTGGTTTGATAAGTGTCCACGATTTGTTAGGGCAGCAGGTTTTCCTCTAGGATTTTTCTGTATTTTGCTCCATCCATTTTCCCTTCTATCCTGACAAGTGCCCCAGGCCATGCTGATGAGAAACATCCCCATAACATGATGCTGCCACCACCATGCTTCACAGATGGGATGGTGTTCTTTGGCTGATGTGCTGAGTTTGGTTTGCACAAAATGTAACGTTTTGCATTTCGGCCAAAACATTCATCTTGGTTTCGTCAGACCACAAAACATTTTGCCACGTGACTTCCGAATTTCCGGAGTGGTTTTTTGCATACCGAAAACGGGACTCAAAGTGGGCTTTTTTGAGTAATAGTTTCCTTCTTGCCACCCTACTGTACAGGCCAGACTGTCACTTGTCACAGGGATATTGCTGTCACATGCAACACAGTGATCAGTCTCTGCCACAAAGGCCTGTATCTCTTTCAAAGTTGCCATTAGCTTCTTGGTGGCCTCTTTAAGGCCAAAAAAAAAAAAAAAAATGTTGCATTGGCGTAACCCGCCCGACCCTACGTTTTTTTTTTTGTTTTTTTGCTATCGAAAAATTTTGCCGACCCTATTTTATTGCTATTTTTGTTGTTTTGCTATCGTTTTCAAGTATCTTGTTGATTGCGATCGCGATCGCAAAAACCCGGAAGTGTTTCGGACAGAACCCGCCGACAAAAAGGGTGGTACTCGAGCCGGGGGAGATTTTGGGAGGGATTTATTAGGAAAAAAATAAAAAAAAAAAGATCCCGACCGACTTACCCTATTTTTCAGTGACCCGTTACGCCAATGCAACATTGTTTTTTTTGGCCTAATCAGTTTCCTCTTTACTTGGTCATCCAGTTTGGAGGGACGGCCTGATCTAGGCAGGGTCTTCGTGGTACCATACTCCTTTCACTTCTTAATGATTGTCTTGACTATGCTCAAAGGGATATTCAAGGCCTTAGAAATCTTTTTACACCCATCCCCTGATCTGTGCCTTTGCACAACTTTATCCCAGAAGTTTTTTGAAAGCTCCTTGGTTCTCATGGTTGAGTCTGTTGCGGAATGCACAACCCAGCAGAGGAAACCTAAAGGAAATGCTTATTTCCTTCTGAAATAATCAGAATAACTACAATATAACACAGGTCGACACCAATTAACATGGTGTGTGATTTTGAATGTGATTGGTTCCACCTGAGCTAATTTACAATTGCTATTAAAAGGGAGTAGACACTCATCCAACCAAGATATTCTAATTTTGTAGTTTTTCATTAATTTTCTGAAATTTGGAGCATTTTTCACTTGGAAGTTGTGGGTTATGATGTGTAAATAAAGGTGGGAAAAGTCTGATGTATGCAATTTAATTCCAGGCAAAAAGGCAACAAAAGGTGAAAATTTGAAAGGAGTTGTAGACTTTCTATAAGCACTGTATTTGCACCCCTAAACCAGTGGATGAAATGAGTTGAACGCTAGTGGTTGTTCTTGAGGTGTGTTCGTGAAGGTTTTCGGCGTTAAAAAAAAAAAAAACCCGCTCCACGGTGTGGAGGGTGTAATACAAGTCCCAGGGATTTACAGTGCCATCATAGTATCTCTCCATGAAAACCTTAAAGAATTGAAAACTACTTGGCCAATTTACATACGCCAGCAGAGTACCCACCCAATGGGCAATATTGTTCCAAGCATGCAATAGGATAAAATAAAATAAAATAAAATAAAATAATATGAAATAAAAAAAATAAAAAAACATTTTGCTTCATGCATGTAGCCTGGATTTTTTTTTAAAGTAAAAAAAAAACCGCCGGGCTACGTGCATGAAGCAAAAAACATGCCTATTGCATACAATCCAAAACACCGCACTGGAAAACATGGGGACAGGAATACTGTACTGTAAAGGGTAGAGACTTGCAAGACCCTCTCGCACCTGGAGGCTGTGCTACATGATACACGTTTACATAGAAAATGTGCGTCTCCCCCATCCCCCACTCCCAAGACTACCAGCAAAGATAAAAACACCCCGATGCACTAATTGGGGTCATGCTGATCTTATTATGCAGCAAATCTGTATATAATCGGGCAAGAATTGCAGGAGCAGTAGCACGACAAACACACTGGTCTGTGAATTATCTGAAGGAGCCAAGTAAGGAACCTCCGTATCTTATGCTCTCCCCAACCGCTGTACGAAATAAATTGAAACTTTATGGTTGTACTTGGAGTGTGCATATGAACGTTTCACCAAGGTGGGATGGCCACCTCCAACTTAAAATTTCCCCTCATTCCTCCCCCCTCGGTGTTTCCAATTACCCACAGTTTCACTCTGCAATAATGGAAAAGTGCATCATGATTATTCGACATTTGTTCCACATTCCTCCTTACCCATTCTTCCTCCAAGCATCCCTCTGTTGCATTGGTGCGTTTCCCTGCTTTCCACTCTTCCACAAACCAGACTTTGAAAATACATACAGTGCAAAAATTTGATAACATTGTTACGGTCAAGGGATTCCAACCACCATTGCGCCGTCAGTCGGGGAGTGGATGAGAAATCACCACGTCCACCCACAATTTACATGCAGGCCAGTGGTTTAAGAACCATGTGGCCAACTGGCGAATTTGCCTGTCAAAATGGTCGAGCAAACAGACAGGAATCCCACTTTTAATAGTGCCTTAACGTGCAAATCCAATTCACCTGTCTAACGAGTTTGTTCCAAATTACTATTGTGCACCAGGAGTTTGTTTCCCTGATGGCCACAAAACAGGTTCTCATTACATTGGGTTTATGAACATGAAATATATATCGGGGTGGGGGAAAAGGGAAGAGAAAAGACTGGAAGCGGTGATCATAGACTGAGGTACAATAAATAAAAAGAATTGGTGAAATTCTACATTGGTGAAACTGAAAGGAATTTGAAACAACTAGATGAACATGATAGAGCAGTTAGGTTTGTAAAAATGACCCAATCAACCAGAGCACATCATTGCCTGCAATCTGGCCATAAATTTGACTTTGATGGGATTCGTGTCCAAGACACTACATCTTACAAACGACACAGGTCGATTTTGGAAGCATGGCATATGAAGAGCCGGGAGGGTGGCCTAACTGGGGAGATGGTGGACATAGCCACACAATACACACCTCTAATGCAAATGGCTAAAACTGGATGGTGCAAACAGCTGGAAAAGGTGAGCTACACACACCCAATCCCAAACACAACATCCACATGTGCACAACACCCAATGAGAACCTCAACACTCGCACTACCAACGCCTCATCATGCCCAACCCGGACATGAAACCAGCCATGCTCGTACCCTGGAAACACAAAAACAACTTTTTGTTGTTGCGCACACATGCTCACCCACACACATACAACACCAGATCACGTGTAAATAAAATTAAATAAGAGCAGAGCACCCCTTCAATGATGCTAATTGACGTTTGGTTTTGCTTTTGCAAAATATAAAAGCACTCCTCCATTTGACCTCGAGCACCACCACGTGACCGGAAATGAGCAGTCGAATCAAAATAAAAACCGGACACGTGCCGAGGCTCGGGGTACATTGTGCCTGATGAAGCTGGCTGCGGAGCTGCTGCCTAAGACTGGGTCTGCTCGCTTTTTTGTTCAAATTAGCGGAGTCGATCTAGTATTTTTTACTTTTGGTTGGAAGCACCTTCCTATTCTTTAAAAATGTGTAATCCCAACCACTCCAAATATATATATATATATATATATATATATATATATATATATATATATATATATATATATATATATATATATATATATATATATATATATATATATATATATATATATATATATATATTGTTACGGATCTGGAATCATTTAGATTTAACATACAGATGTCCCAAAAGTCAGTTATGTCGTTAAGTATGTGTGTGGTCAGATCCCCTTCCTTTTGAGAATCAAAGGCGTGCGTTGTGATTTCTTTTAGTTAGGTTGTTACATCGAACAAGCCATCTAACAACCATCCCATCTGCATGAACCCTCGGCCCATCACGATCCACCACCAACCAGCTGCCTTCTCGCACCCTAACGTGCCAAGGCAAGATCTTGCGGTTCCGGTTTCTCGGCTTCCATAAACGTAACTCTATCACGACGTCCTTTGCAACATTGATACTGTTGCTCGACAAGTACGAACCCACGTGGAAGAGTGGGTGGGGTTTCCCGGCAGGGGCCGAAACCCCGATCAGGAAGGGCGATTCCATGGGTACCTGCCCAATCAGGGCGGGGAGTGACGTCTGTTCGAGCGAGCCCCGCCCCGTTGAGGGAGGTCCATAAATTCCCGAGCACTCTCTGAGGCAGAGGTGGTTTTTTGGGGTTGTTACGAACGTTGTTCGGAGGTTTTCGACAGGGTTGTTGTTGAGCGTGCAGTTCTTTTGAAGCAGAGGGTTGAGCAGAAGG
>NC_140962.1:75171047-75219047 GCF_056783735.1 Eptatretus burgeri | reverse complement strand
ATGAATTGGGGGAAAAGATGGCGATAATGAAAACTGAGATGCAGAAGTGTGTGGATGTTAAATTGGGAGAAATACAAAGTAAATTCGAGGATAGATTGGAGGAAACAAAGGTAGAAATTACATTGGAAGGGGGAAATATACGGAGAAAATTGGTAGATAAAATTGATGCAACGAACATTCGGGTTGATAAAGTGGATGAAAGCCTGGAACGTCATCGTGCCTGTGTGGATGCTCGTATGCAGCTGCAAGTTGAAGAGTGGGGAGAGCTGAGGAAGCAAGGGATGAATTTGGCGGAGGAGGTAAAAGGATTGGAGGCTCGTTTGGACGAACAAGATAAAATTATGAGCCAAGATGAAGTCTTGGATAAAGGCCTGGTACAGCCGTCTTTTGTAAGTAGAGTGTCCGGGTTGGTTGAGGAGCAGCTACAAACTCGCGACGGAGCCTTGGAGGAGGTTGTGCGGGCCCAGAAGATCCTGCGGGAAGAGGTGAATCGGTCCATTCAACGTTTGGAACAGGAGGCAAAATTGACCCATGAGACCCTCACCACAAAACATCTTTGGCCACAGTGGGCTCCGAAATTGGATACGCAGCCACAAGGGTGTTTGATCCCTGGGCTGGATTCGGACAAGGGAGAAACTGAGAAGCGGGCCACTGTAAAAGTGATCCCCCTGGTAAATTTCGACGGGTCAGGGAGCCTTGAAGCTTTTCTGACGCAATTGAGTGCATTTCCCGACTAAACGGGTGGAATGAGCGGGAACGTACAGGGAATTTGGTGGCAACGTTGCGGGGACCAGCCGCAGATGTGTTAAACGTGATCGCGGAGGGGATGTTGACCAGCTCCCACATTTGCGAGGCGTCGAGCCGTCGGTTTGGGTTCGCGGCAAACTGTGATCTGGTGCGGGCTCAGCTCCAGCACCGCAGATTAAAGCCGGGTGAGACAGTGCAGGAGCTGGCACAGGACATTTACCAATCAGTCAGGATCGCGTATCGGGACCTTACAGTGGAGGCGTGGGACAGACTGGCACTAGAGAAATTTTTAGCTGCTCTTCCTGACCCTGAGGTCCGAGCGCTAGTGGAGTTACAGGATCCACCCACCGTTCACCGAGCGGCCGAGTGCGCGGCCAGGCTGGCCTCGTGGAGTCGGCCGGGTCGGGTTCCAGAGAGGCCATCGGTGACGATCCGACAGGCGGAGATCCAGGATCAGGGAGGGGGGCTGGGAGAAATTGGCATTACCCAAATGTTTCAGGAAATTTGCCAGAAACTGTTGAGTTTGATATAGGGTAATCCGGTAGTTAGTGCGCCAAAGAGGCGGGGTCCAGCCCAGCCAATAGAGCAATTTGATTATGGCCGAGGGGGTCCGGAACCGGAAGAGACATTTCACCGATACTCACGGGGGCCTTTTATGGGGAGTTGTTTCCGGTGCGGGCGAAGAGGACACATGCAACGATATTGCCGGTACCCGGCGATGGAGGGATCCTCCAATAGACTTTTAGACTCGGAGAGGGTGAATCCTCCTGCTGAACCACCAGGTCTATCTGAGATGCCCTTTCATAGGTCGGGTCCGGAGATCACTGTCGGGGGTTGGGGAGACTAGATTTGGCTGAGCATATACGGCCATGCTCGGCTGCTGAGATTGTGGCGAAGTGCCCTCCTTTGTAGAAAAAAAAAAAAGTGAATTGTGAAAAAATTGGCATGGGTTTGTAAGTTCTGCTGGGTTTTAGAGTGACAATCGGGACAGTGGGTAATTGGAAACAAAGCGGGCAAGGGTGGCTGTCCAATGGTTGGTGCGTGGATCGGGTGAGAAGTGCTGTATGAGTTGTTTTAAGTTAAGAAGTGAAATGTATGGTGCACACATTGTTTTTTTATTGGGCATGGTGTGGTAACAGGGAAGGTCATGGTCGGTGAAGTGTTAGAAATGCAGGTGTCACATGTAAGGCTGATGGGGTGGGGGAGTCATGTGGGTTTTGTGGGTGGGGATGATGTGCTTGTCCACAGGGATTGCGGAAGCTCACGGTGAGCGTGAATTGCGACCCCCTTCAAGGAGATTCACCACCTGGTGGCTAATGGTGACAGTGTCTGGAGGCAACTGGGAGAGGGTCTGGTTGGGCGACCAAGGCGGGTAGGACCTTGGCGACCCAGGAAGGCCAGAGGAGCCAGTGAGACCCCTTCCAGAGTGTTGTACCGGATTAGAGCTGATGGCTACCAGGGGGGAGGGAATCTAAGGGAGCGGGGCGGAGAAGCGTCCGGGTTGGACTAAAGCTTACCTGTGGTCATGGTTGCACCTGAGATGCCCCCATCATCTTGTGGTAACCCACCCCACGGCCACGACGGGATTCAGCCTGCATGATTAAAATGAGGACGATGACCTAGAAATGTGATGATGACCATGGTGTGAGTGTTGTGAAGATGTGTGAGTCCCACCCCATCATGATGACCATGACTCCCCCACCCCATCAGCCTTACATGTGACACCTGCATTTCTAACACTTCACCGACCATGACCTTCCCTGTTACCACACCATGCCCAATAAAAAAAACAATGTGTGCACCATACATTTCACTTCTTAACTTAAAACAACTCATACAGCACTTCTCACCCGATCCACGCACCAACCATTGGACAGCCACCCTTGCCCGCTTTGTTTCCAAAGTGTGAGTGTGAGGCCATAAGGGGGTAGTACATTAAGCAGGATAGGTAAGTTAGCTGCGACTCGCTGCCCATTGCCCCTCCTACTTTATTTCGTTAGGTTAATTAGGTGTGAGTCAGTAAGTGTTAAGGCTGGTACGGTAGCGCCTGTGATATACCTTGCAGGAGCTGCGGTACCAGAGGAGGGGGCAGTGTTACGTTTGAGGGGGGGGGTATGCATTCAAAGGGTAATTAGGATGTTTAATTAGGTATGCCATGCTGTACGAGTTTACCAGGATCTCGATGTAATAAGTAGCAATTCAGTGGTGATAAGTTGTCTAGTAAATGTTCATTTCTTCAAGGGGGAAATGATAAATGTCACATAATTAGATAGGGACACGGGATAGGGTAAGTGTGTCTGCGTAAACCCCTTTTGGTATTCTCTGAAGACTGGCCGTGACGTCACAGGACAGTGCAGCGGATGGCTCTGCCCCGTGATCACGATTGGCGGAAGGCGATGGCGGTGGGCCAATAGACGGCTCGATTTGAAGTGACGAGGACAGAAGGATAAAAAGGTTCTGTTCGGGGTCGAAAAGGAAGAGGAAGAAGATTACAACCAAAAGATCGTGGATTTTTTGGTGTGGAAGCTGTGGCGGCAGAGAGCGTCCTGGTTGTTGTGCTGAATCGATCGTGTTCTTGATCGTGTCTGGGAGCCTTGCCGAGCCTCGTGCCTCGCTTTGGTTGGCTCTGGGGTTCTGCTGACTCGGAGTGCGGGGTCGGGCGGCGGGCGGACCTGCCTCCCTCTCCTGCTCGTGGCTTGGCGCCGGAGCTGGTTCCCTGGCGGCTGTGAGCGGACTTGGGCCAAGACCAGGAGGTCGACAGTACCACGGTTTCTCCTGCCCCCCTGACGAGAGCAAGGCCAGCTCGTCCGGCGCCGATCCAGGGACAGTTGCGTCCACACTACGGTCCAGCCTGACCACCAGAAATAGCTACGTTGTGTGTGTGTGTGTGTGTGTGTGTGTGTGTGTGTGTGTGTGTGTGTGTGTGTGTGTGTGTGTGTGTGTGTGTGTGTGTGTGTGTGTGTGTGTGTGTGTGTGTGTGTGTGTGTGTGTGTGTGTGTGTGTGTGTGTGTGTGCGCTTGGCGCCTTAGAGGGATTGAGAACTGTATATTCTTTGGAATTGTCTGTGTTTTTCCCCACGCCCGATCCCACACCATCCCGTCGAATCGCCCCGGATCCCTCTTCTTGCCGAGTCTTGTTATTTCTGGTAATAATTAGAAAAACAAATAAACATCATCAACTCAGTGAAAAGTGACTCGTGCCACCTTCCTCGTCCCGTTTGCGGTAGAGCGATTAGAACCGCCATGTTTGGGTTATAAACAAATAAACCACCTCCATCGTTTCGGCTCATTCTACGTTGGCGGGACTGTTCAAGTTCCGTGGACGTCACAGTATTATACTTGGAGGTCAGATTACTTGCTTAAGTATTTGCTTAAGTATTCCCCCTCCCCCACACCCGTAGTATTTGAGGAATTTCTCGTATTGCCAGCGTTAGAGCACACACCCACAGTGTCGTATTCTTTTATTTTTGTGCTGGTCAACATTTAGAGATAAGACAAATTGACTGGACAGTTGCTGCGCTATTTTGCTGCCTCAAATGTAATCATCCAGTGGATCATAACATTGAATCTTACTGAACTTGTATTGGCCATCATATGTTTCATAGAAGTTTCCTTTGTTTTCAGGATTTTTTTTTTTACAAAAAAACCAATCCCATCCAGAACTTGCAGGCCACATTCCTTTTTTAGATCATCTCTAACGAGATGACCCAATAAAACCAGTCTCGATGTCCGTACATACGTACGTCCCCATTTTTTTCTTCCGATTTTCTTGATATTTGGTATGTGGGTAGATGTCGATGAGGGATGCACGACGGTATGACTTTTGACTCGATTGAAGGTCAAGGTCAATGTCAAGGTCACTCCAAAGTTGCGAAATCGTCCATTTTCAAAATCTATCTCCTCGACCGTTTAGGATCCGATCTTCGAAATTCCTTCGGATTCTGATAATATGGAACAATATCTAAATTTCGTCTGGTGAGCCTGGTGTTGGCGCAGTGGTTAGGGCAGCGGCTTGGGATCCAAAAGGTCCTGAGTTCAAGCCCCGTTGGGCCACTGAATTAATACACCAGGGGGTTGACTCAGCCTGTCATCCTTCCGAGGTCGGCGAAATGAGTACCAGTATACTGGGCCGGTGTATACCCCGGTTAAAATAGGTGTATCATATCCCTGTGTCGTAAGAGGCGACCAGGGTTGCGTCAGGAAGGGCATCCGGCGTAAAACATGTGCCAAATCACGATGCGGATCAGATGGATGATCCGCTGTGGTGACCCCTAACGGGAGCAGCTGAAAGAAGAAGAAGAAGAAGATCTAAATTTCGTCTGGTCTGTTTTTTGAAATTCGTCCTGGTTATCGAGTCACGTGTCTTCAAAGTTGGAAAAATCGTCGATGTGAAACGGTCAAAAAAAAATTCGCCCGATCTTGATGAAACTTGGTATGTAGGTAGGGGTCGATAAGTGTTGCACGACGGTATGACTTTTGACACGATTGAAGGTCAAGGTCAAGGCCACTCCATTTTCAAAATCTATCTCCTCCGTCGTTTGTGATCCGATCTTCAAAATTTATTCGGATTCTGATAACATGGAACAATATCTAAATTTGTTCGGGCCGGTTTTTAAAATTCGTCCTGGCTATCGAGTCACGTGTCTTCAAAGTTGGAAAAATTGTCGATGTGATATGGTCAAAACAGAGATGTGATATGCTATCCATATCACATCTCTGTGATGGAACCCTAACTAACCAGGAACCTTCGATGGGGGTTTTTAATTACCCCCAGCCGGGGGTAATTTTTTTTTTTGGCCTAATGTTTGTGATGAAGTGGAGTAATGCTGTACTATAAATTCATTGTGTGCATGTGTGTTTTGTTTTGTCAGGAGATGGCTGCAAAAGACGCTTTTCCAAACTGGTTGCGATCCCAAGGCTTGAGAGTGGAAACTGCCCAAGCTGTGATCACCGACTTAGGTATTGAGAGTAAAGAGGTGCTCCGAGCTTGTACTGAGACTGACTCGGTTAAAGCTGAGCTCTTTTCATTCATGAAACAGAAGTTTCCTTTTGCGATGTACGCAGAAGTACGCAGCTTTGTGAAGTCTTTCTGGGAGCCCCAAGTTGTTCGTCCTGCTGGTCCTGCACTTGTAGATGTTTTGTGCTCAATGCTGAAGTCTGTGAGCTGGGAGCTTTCCAATTGTGCCCAAAAACTAAGCTTCTTGGATTCTCCTACCCCCTCTAATGAAGTTGATAGTGGACCATTGGAAAATACTGTTGGAGTCTTTGGAATCAAGATAAGTGATGTCTGCAGCCTTCATCCAGAAGAGGAAAGAGTAAACCTACAATTCGGTAAAGATCCAATTTTTCCTTTTATTTTGATGTGATCTGTATGCCTTGTAGGTGGATTAAAGAGATAGTGGAGTTTAACAAAAAAAATGTGAATTTGTTTTGCTACTTGAGCTAAGGGATATAGTATTGTGGGATCTGAGTTGTTTATAATTTTACTTGTAGAGTTGTTCTTTAAGAATTGTCTTTGTGCTTATCTTCTGGGGGTTGGCTCTGATATTCCAACTGGAAAAGTTTTTTGATTACTTCATTGACCTGGATCAATTATTTTTGAAGCCAGCAAGGAGAAGTATTTATTTATTGCCTTTGTTAGGATGCATAATGAAAGTGATGAATACCATTAATATTCATTATACTTGAAAAATAGCAAGCATGTGCAGAGCTGGACTTTGTAATCTTCAGAGTACAGAACAGTGACACACCTGACCCCCACCCATAAAAGGGTTGCATCCCATGACTCGTGGTTCTGGAGTAGTTCAAACGCTGAAAAGTTGAGGAGGTGAGAATCACAGAAAATATCAGGTCGTGTCCATGGCACAGAGAGATGAGTTGGAGATTGTTGGGGAGAGAAAGAGAAAGAGAACGAGAAAACAGCTTGCATGCCTGGAGCCACCAGGCTTGAGAGTTGGGCAAACACTACCTCATTCCAGTGGCTCCAAGCTCAATGAGTGGGTGGAGGCCCAAGGTAAGGCGAGTGTGGAGAGTCACCTTGGCGAGAGCTTGTGTCATGTGCAATTGCGGTGCATCCAGTTGGATTTTTTTTTTTTATGAACGCGGTGGGGCTCGCCCGATAGAACTAGACACAACTCCCCAAATACAATTCCTCCTTACATTTGTGTTTGTATGTATATATCTATGTTCTCTCTGTATGGCAAACCTCTGCAGAAGTTTTGATCAATTTTTCAATGTATGAACTGAATACATTCGCATTGCTGAGTTAAGATATGAGCTGAGTCCTGGAAATGAAATCTCATGTAAACTTTTAAGATATTCAGTAACTGGCATATGGTTTGCTGATTTCATGATTCGACTGTTTTTATGTCGCCGCCGACTAAGTCGCCACAGGTATTATGTTGTTGGGTTGTCTGTCCGTCTGTAATGGCGAACACAGTGAGCTTCATACTCAACGCGTGCACATGAGAGAATAGGAAACAACAACACAATACCCTGGCAATTTGGAATCCGTGAGATCATGATTGGAAGTGTTTATTTATTTATTTAGTCATTTTTTTTTCCCAATGTTAATTTTATACTTCCGAAAGTGATTTTTTTTTCATGACAGGAAGTGTTTATCTATTATTTAACATTACCGGGAGTGATTTTGAAACTCTTTCCGGAACTTTTAATTTATTTTATTCATGACCGGAACTGTTTATTTATTTATTCATTCAATTATTTTTTTTCATGAGAGGAAGTGTTTATTTAGTATTTAACATTACCGGGAGTGATTTTGAAACTCTTTCCAGAACTTTTAATTTATTTTATTCATGACCGGAAGTGTTTATTTATTTATTCATTCAATTATTTTTTTACTCAACACGTGCACATGAGAGAATAGGAAACAACAACAGTAACACTGGCAATTTCGAATCCTGGCAATTTGGAATTCGTGTCGTCGGCTATGACCATTTTGCTTCCAGTTTTTGTCATGCGGAATGATGCGTCCCGGGAGATAAAGGCATCGTCTGAGACATGAAAGACCCAAATATCAGACATGGTGTATATTTCCTCCACTGATTTTAATAAAGATATCTCCCGCATCATCAAAAAATAATTATTTATCGTGATTTACATTATTTGATCGCTGATCCCGAATCCAGGCCGAAGTAACCGGAAATTGCGTCAAAATCATCAGCTGTGCGGCGCTTACATGTACCACGGTATAGTTGGCAAGTATACAGTTGTGAACAAGTTATAGGTAAAGTCAGAAGTGAATGTAAGAACAATTCTACGTTCGCTTCAAGGCTTTGCCTATTCCATATTAGGTTTTTGTCACCACGATAACTTCAGAACGGTTGAAGGGATCTAAGTGTCACTTGTTACAAGGATGTATAATGATGTAAAGATGAACTGATTAAGTTATGGGGTCAAGAGGTTAAAGGTCAGAGCTCCCATTCGGTAAAAATTCTGTTACTGCACCAACTTGTGAACCAGTGATGGGATTTTTTACCAAACTTGGTATAAGTATATATTATGATGCAAATATGAACTGATTAGATTTTGGCATCAAGAGGTCAAAGGTCAGAGGTAATGTCAGGTAAAAATGTTACCGAGGTAGGGATTTCAACTGAACCTCAATTTCAACATGTACGATGATGCATATGTACAAGTTATATGGTGAATTTGGGTTGGCAAAATTAGTAGATGGTAGATTGGCAGAAGAATGAGGAAGAAGTCGGTACAGGAAATCACGTGGTTATGTGGGGTATAATGTGTGGTAAAAGGTATTTTGAATCTGTCTTGAAGACTTCCAGTTCCGGTTCTTGAGTGACGGTGGCGGTTCTTCTTTAGGGTCTTTGCCAACTTTCTCAAAGATAAGTTTTCCGGTCGTTTTTGTCACGTTTTTGCTGTCATTTTGTTATCTCTGTGTTTACTGTGTGTTTCTACTTCAGTCTTGTGTTAAAACTTGTGCTAATTGTTGAGTTTTCGTCATCTTTTCGTATCGGGTTTCCTTGAGGCCTACCTACCCTTCTTCCTGTTTATGCGCGCGATCATGTTGATTGTATTTTCTCCATATTACCATCAGTTTTTATTTTCTCCACTTTTCCCTCCACCCTCCTATCCATCTTGACTGTACCCTCTGTTTCATGTCTTAAAATATAAAATAAATGCAACAAAAAATACCTTTTACCTCACATTATACCCCACATAACCATGTGACTTCCTGTACCAACTCTTCTTCCTCCTCATTCTGCCGATCTACCATCTACTACTTTTACCAACCCACATTCACCATACACCTTCACAATTTTTTCCTTCAACCTTTCCTTTACCTAATCTTTAACAAAAAAATTAAAAAAAATTTTTTTTAAACTCTCACGTTACACCTCCTGCAAACACGTTTCTCCCCACCCCCTCCTCTTCCTGTAACCTTCGTCGAACTACCAGCTTCCTTCTACGTTTGCCAATCCAAATTCACCAACACCAACACGATTTTTCTTCAACCTTTCCTTTTCCTCGTCTTAACGTAACCTTTTCAAAAAATAGAAAACTCTCTTAAAATGTTGCAACTTCTCATTCACACGTGTGGTTCTCGGTATTGTATCATAATTCAAGACGACTCCTTCTTCTTCTTCTTCTTCTTCTTCTTCTTCTTCTTCTTCGTCTTCGTCTTCGTCTTCTTCTCATGTCGAAAAATTTCCATTGTTACAACGTTTCTTTTCCCCAATTCTCTTAATTCTTCTTTATTGCATCCCTCACGTAATGTCTTTAATCACATCTCTGACTTTAAAAGTTAAAAAAATGATAGTTTGCAATGCATGTTCATGTTCCATCAATCGTCCTTTAAAAATCTTTTTTTTTTCCAACTTCAGTGCTAATTCACCCCACCTCCTTAAATCTACCTCCTCCTAACCTATCACCTGTTATCCCCTCTCCTTATCTCTCCCATCTTGCCCCTCATCCTAACTCCGCTCTTGGCATCTCTTCACTGCCTTCTGCTTCAGTATCAGCTCCTCCTTTGTTGTCCCAGAGTGTGTGGTGTTCTAACATCCGTGGGCTCCATTCTAACCTAACAGATATGTCACATTCTAAATCAGTACACTCCACCACAAACATACTCCTTCCTCTCAGCACCCCCCCCTTACCAACCCCTCAAATCTTGTACCTCCCCCTGCCCGCTCCCTTCTTCACCATACTTCCACAAAGTCTCATCCTTTCCCTCTCCCATCGCCTTCCTGCACCTTGGCCATGCCTGTTCTCATCGTCTCCCCTCCCTCTCAAAGCTACCTTCACACTCTTCCCCTTCCAAGCTTCCCTCCACCTTTCTCAAAAACTCCTCCCTCAGCTCTCCCCCTCACCCTTCTTCCAATCTTCACCCTCACTCCCCCTTCCCAAAGTTGCCCCACCTCACATCCACAAAGGTGCCTTCTTCCCCCACCCTCTCTCCTGCATCTCATCACTCCACCTCCTCTAATCTTCAACTGCCCTCTGCCTCCTCTCTTAATACTCCCCACTGTACCTCAACCCATCACCACTGAGTCTTTTCTCCTCCTCATCCGGCCCTTCACTGAAGCTCTTCTGCAATCCCCCACACTCTTTTAATAACTCTCCTTCCCTCCCCACCTCCTCTGTCATCCTCCCCTCCCCTGCACCCAAAACCTCCCTTCCCTCTTCCTTAACAGTGTTGACCTCTCCCCCACACCCCCAGGAATACCATAAGAATACCATAATACCAAACAGTCTGGCTACGGCTTCCCCTTCACTTGCACCTTGTGTTTTTGTGTGTGTTGTACCGTCCACCAAACAGATATGTCACATTCACCACAAACATACTCCTTCCTCTCAGAACCCCCCCCCCCGCTTCCCAACCCCTCAAATCTTGTACCCCCCCCTGCCCGCTCCCTTCTTCACCATACTTCCACCAAGTCTCATCCTTTCTAACCTAACAGATATGTCTCCATTTAACAGATAACAGTTTAAGATAACAGATAACAGTTTTAGACTAGAGGGGGAGCACTTGGGAGAGTGCAAAACCTCCACCGCCAATACTGCTAGGTCACTCAAGTGAACCTGATAATCCTATTCATTCAATTTGACCTCAACAGTGCTCACAGAGTTATAGTTTGCAACTTTCCCTTTTACTTTTAACTTTTACATACTCAATTCATTCGTACTCACGACTCAATTCGTACTCCACATACTCAATTAATTCTCTAAAAAAAAAAATGTTATAGAAAAAAAAAACTTAGACAAAATTTTGTTTTTTTTTCTCTAACAATTATTTTTTTGGGTGGGGGGGGGGGGTTGGAAATCACTTAAAACATGTAAAAATGCAAAAACAAAAATTCAAATTTTTTTCAAAATGGCCGCTATAGTGGCCAAGTGACGCTATAGTGACTTTGTACCAAGTCCAAAATCTAATGGCATGATAATTGGACCATACCTAAGCCCCCCACCAAGTTTCGTCGAAATCCGTCGAGGAGTTTTTCCGTAATACTGTTCACAAACAAACAAACAGACAGGGGTGAAAACAGTAACCTCTGTCCATCTTCGATGGCAGAGGTTAACTAGAGGGGGAGCACTCGGGAGAGTGCAAAACCTCCGCCGCCAATACTGCTGGGTCACTCAAGTGAACCTTATATCTTATTCATTAAATATGTCAACAGTGCTGACAGAGTTATAGTTCTTTTCTCCATTTTTCTTTGGGGGGGGGGGGGTTGGAAATCACTTAAAACATGTAGAAATGCAAAAAAAAAAATTTTTCTCTAACAATTTTTTTTTTGGGGGGGGGGTGAAAATCACTTAAAACATGTAGAAATGCAAAAAAAATTTTTTTCCTTTTTTTGGGGGCGGGGGGGGGGGGGGTTGGAAATCACTTAAAACATGTAGAAATGCAAAAAAAAAATTTTTCTCTAACTTTCTTTTGGTGAGGGGGGGTAACATTTTTTTGGGGGGGGGTTGGAAATCACTTAAAACATGTAGAAATGCCCAAAAGAAATTTTTTTTCTCTAACAATTTTTTTTGGGGGGGGGGGACCAAGTCCAAAATTTAATGGCATGATCCTTGGACCAGACCTAACCCCCCCCCCCCACCAAGTTTCGTCGAAATCCGTCGGAGTTTTTCCATAATACTGTTCACAAACAAACAAACAAATGAAATAAACCAATGTCACCCGCAGAGTGACCCGTATCTTGCCAAAAGGTGACCACGTGTGACTTCTTTAAGGTCACAGTAGGGTGAATATACTGGTTCTGGCTCACTTTTCCCCATGTAAATGAATGGGGGATTTTCCGCGATTCATATTTTTTTTCCCTAAAAATAAACCCCCTTTTTATCCCAAGGTATATTTATTTGTCTCCCTTTTGAACCTGGGGAAAGTTTTTTTTTTTTTTAAATAATCCATGCAATAAGATAAAGATTTGTTCAAGTACTAAAGTGGTAATGTGATTTGTTAAAGGTGATTCGAAAGAAATATCTAAAACGCCTAAGCCTCGGGACACTCTTTATCAAATAACCGATGCATATTGTTTAGCTCACTCATTGAACCTATAAAGATTTGTTCATTCTCAAATTCCTTCAATAGTTTAATTTTCTTTGCACAATAATCCCCATCTAAAATATTGAAAAACAAAACATTTGAATCTTTATATTTTTTAAGATACCCCTTTTGTGCTATTACGAAATGATAAACTTCTCTTAATGCTCTTGTTTGACCACCTCCTGAGCCACATATCATTTTGAGATTATAGTAAATTGTTTTTTCATTGTTCAATTGATAACCATCAAAGTTTTCAGTCCATTCAAGGATATTCATTTTTTTCTTTACATCCTCTAACTTACCACTTTTTAAATTGATTCGCTTATTTGTTTTATTTACCTTTGTTTTAGTTATTTTTTCAATAAGACTTATTTGATATTTTTCACATTCATTATGTTTTCCATTTATATACCAAGACTGAGATTTTCTCCACTCTTTAGTTTGATTAATACTTGGTTTGACCATTTATATATTGCAAAAAAACGCGGCGGTAGCCCTTAAAAAACCCTAACCCATCTTCCCATCGTTAAAACGCAATCTATTCTATTCACTCTATCATACAATATCCATATGGAACACAATCTATTCCATTATCTAAAATAAATCTCTTATCATCAAAGGCTCCTAATGCCTTTTTATTTACTTCTTCACTATATATGTTATGTTTATAACTTCTTATTGTATTTTTTTTTTTTTTGTATACCTTGGTCGAGGCTCGTATGAGAGCGAACACACAACTCACAGCAAGGAGGCATGAGACAAGAGGGGCGGGATGGAAGGGACAAAACAGTGGGGAACAGACACATTAGGTGAACTGTGGAAGGGAGAGGGATGGGGATGGGACGGGGAACATGGCGAAGAGAAGATGGACATTTCAGGGACTTTCAGGAAGGAAAGCAGGAGAAATGAAGGAAGTGGGCTTGGGTGGATTATCGGGGGTAGAAAAGATCGAGGATTTGGATGGGGGAAGATAAGAGGTGGTGGTGAACAGCTGTTTTGAAAGCCTGGAGGGAAGAATGGGAAAGAAAGAGTGAGGAAGTTTATTCCAAAGGTGGGAAAAAATAAGAGGAATGAAAGAGTGAAGATGAGCAGTGATTCGTGATTTTGGTAGTTTTACCAGAAGGGGGTTGTTGGCGGACCTTGAGCGCCCTGTGGAAATGTGGTTGGGACAAATCGCAGAGAGAGCAGGGGGGCAAGGCTGGAGAGGAGTCGGTAGAAGACAGAAAGACCACCGACCAACCTGCGGTGATTGAGTGAGAGGCCCAAAGACTCAGCTTCATTGCGGGAGATGCCGATGATCTTAAATGCCCTGGTTTCGACAGCGTGAAGCCGAGAAAGGTGGGAGGCAGGAGCACCAGCCCAGAGGGGAGAGCAGTACTCCATCAGGCTACGGACAAAAGCTTTGTAAGTGGTCAGGAGCTCAAGAGGGCCGAGGAAGGACTTCGCACGACGGAGGATTCCCAGTCGGCGACTGGCTTTTGAGGCGAGGTTGGAAATGTGACTTTCCCAGGAAAGGTCATGGCAGATAGTGAGACCTAGAAGCTTGAAAGAAAAGACTTCTTCCAGAGGATTGTTGAGAAAGTGGATGGGGGGGGGGGGTTTGCAAACGGTCCTTTCCAAGAGACATAGTGAGAGTGTGAGATTTGTCTGGATTCATTTTCCAGACATTTTCCTATATTCTTTTTCCTATATTCTTTTTCCTATATTCTTCTTTCTTATTCATCAAACAATTATAATAATTTCTAAAAGTTATTGATTTCTTTATTACATATTTCTTTATTCCCTTTAACCTCTTATCAATCTGATCACCATACTTATAAGCATATGCCTTTGCTCTCAATCTAATAAACTCACTCATTACTTTTCCACCCAACTCATCCTTAAACTTACCAATAACCTTTTCATTCTTTTTGGAAAATAACTCACTCTTCTTGCTGAAATTACTTGTATCATATACTCCAATATTTTTCTTCATATCTTCATAAACATCATCATCAGTTTTTATATCTAGGATAAAACTATCAGTGTCCATATACAACAATGAAACATTTTCACCATATTCTTTCTTTAAGTCATGAAACAAATAATCATACATCAATATCTTTGATAAATCAAGAACTGCTGTTCCAATATAAATTGGTTTATCCATTACAATACTTTCCTTTTTCATATGAATTGCAGAAAAGTTCTCTGAAAAAATCTCTTCTCTCTCAAAACTTGGTTTATTTTTTCAATCTCGAAGCTTCTTTCCAAGATGTTGCGAATCTAATGTTTTGCTTGTTTCTAACATTTTCCATAGTCTTTCCAAATACAGCATTATTCATTAATTTATAAAAGTCTCCTTCAAATTTTACTTTTGTACTTGCTCTCATATCTGTATTGAATTGAATATACTTTTTCACCCAAGGACTTTGTTTAAATTTTAAAACTCTATGAATTTTAGCTACTCTCAATCCTTCTCTCAAAAACTGTTTTAAGCTTCTCTGATGCAAAACATATCCCTCTTTATCATAGAATGTTGTTAATAACTTTTCTGTTGATTTACCTTTAATATTAAAACTTTTATGATAATCACTGAACCATTCTTTCTTTGGGGTTTCTTTCTCACATGCAAAAGGAAGGTCTTTATGCTTATTATGAAGATCACTCGGGTACCTCAAATCAACTTCAAAATAATAACCTTCTTTTTCGTCATTCAATTCCTCTTGAGAAGAAATAACAATATTCATCAAAGCCTTTTCATAATCCTTTTCTTCCACCCACTCTAATTTACCATAAGGCAGAGATTGAGACATTGCCCATCCATACAAATTATTAGCATCAAAATACATCAAATAATTACTATCTTTTTCACTATCATAATTTGGAAGATATTTATTATTTGCTTTAGCATATCTTTTTGAACATACTTGTGATATTCCACCTCTCTTGGACTTCTCAATCATCAAAAGCATATCAACATCACTGATTAAATCTATATCTTGTTTTGTCATTTTCAACATTGCACTCCAAGCTAAACCAGGAGCTGTGAAATAGTGGGCAGGATCTAATCCATAACAATTTTTATTATGACAGAGTGATCCAAAAGCTTCAAACACATCAGCGAACAATAAAACATCTGTTTTTAGATATAAATCATGATATTCTCCAAGGTTCTTTATCTTAAATATTTTCCATATTGAAATCCACATGTTTATATTCCTTATCACTTATCTCTTCTTCATAAAGGTTATTATAGAAACTTTCTTTTGAAGGAAGTTGTGTTTCTTTAAATCTCATAAATGAATCCATATAATCATAAGGATAAATTCCCTTACTTGTAAGAATTTTTTCTTTACTTTGAATTTCATTCAATGTTTGAATTTCCTCTCTCGTGAGAATTCCTTCTTTAATCAGAATTTCCTCTTTAGTTAGAATTTCATTCATTGTTCGAATTTTCTTTATAATTAGAATTTCATCTTCAGGTAGAATTTCCTCATTAATTAGAGTTCCCTCTTTACTTTGAATTCTCTCTTTAATCTGAATTTCCTCTTTAGTGAGAATTTCCTCTTTTGGAAAGAATGAATTAAGATTTGGAAAAGAGTCCGTGGAGCTTAGATTTGATGCGAGGTAGGCTCGTGGTGTTCCCATAAACTTGTAAGAATCTAGAAACCTAATACGAGTTAAAGGTTTTGTGAAGATCATTTTTGTAAATGAAATATACTTTTGACTTGTGTTTGTTATGGCAGAAATATTCCCTGGTGTTTTTGAAAGTTCATTTATAAATAGATGTGTATCATAGTTGGCGCTGTTGTGAAGAAAGACTGGAATAAAAGAAGGTAATTTATAATTAAGATTACAACAGGAATGAGCGGGACCTCTATATTTACCAGTAAGATGACAATGATCCCTAACTTTAGACTACTTAATTTCCCCCTCACAAATATGACAGATATTGTTCTTTCTATATTCTAATTTTTCTTCTTTCGTTAATTTCATCGGTTCATTTGTTTCTTTCATTAATTTAGTGAGTCTTATACAATCCTTTTCTAATCGTTTTACAAACTCTTGTGAAGCTTTTTTTCCACTATAATGTTCAAGTTTGTTATACTCTTCTCCAACAGATGATTTGATATAATAACAGAAACCACAAGGAATATGTTTTTGATATTTATTTGTATATGATTCTTTTGGATTAGGAGAAGCAGTATTTATCTTTTTAAGGATACATTCAAAATCAGCGTATATCACAAATGGGTGCATGATAGATTTATTATAATCTTCAAAAGAAATCTTTTCACCAGGTTTAGGCATTGTAATTACAGCTGATTTATGATTACTACAATATTTTGAATGTTGTTCTAATCGTTCTTTTGTATGAAATGAATTAAGACATCGCTTACAAGGATATATTTTGTTTGCTGTTCTGAATACCTGAGAAGAGATTAATCTTGATAAATTATTGATGTATGTGTAATGTGAATTATTTCCAACACTAAAATATAAAAGATCAATGTGTGTTTCTTCATTTTTATAGTTGTTTGAAATTTTTAATATTTGAACTTTGTTTGTATCCGTTAATCCATATACATTAATAGAAAGATTATTCTTTTTCTCAAATTTAGGAATATCTGTTAGTGGCATTGGGAATTTAAAATCTTTAATGTCCAAGGTATTCTCATATTTCATATATTGTTTTACTCTTTCTGAATTACATTTTGGTGGATGAAAGTGAGCAAGAACAGACCAGAGAAAACATTTATTATCATTGTTCTTAATATTAACAACTGCCTTCTTTAGTTTTATTTCTTTTGGTAATTCAATATAAGAAGAAGCTTTAAGAGGGTTTGATTTTAGAATGTGTATATCTAAAAAGATGATTTTTTAAATATTGAATCCACTTCCTACCACTGTATTATCAACATCCTCCTCTTGTTTTGATAGTTCTTCATAAACCCCACTATTCAAAAAATCTTGAAATGATGTTATAAAATGAAGATCTGTTCTCATACAAGGAGTTTGTTCTTCATCTTGTCTTTTCATATTCATTTTCACTCCCATATAAAACTTTAAAGTTTTCATTTCTTTTAATGTCTTTTTAATAACTTTTTCAACATCAGGTTTCACTATTTCAATTGATTCAGCTATTGATGATGGACCGGGTTCTCCAAATTGAAAAATCCTAATTTTTATATGCCCTTTAAATGCCCCATCAGTGTTTTCAATATAATAGTCTCCCTTTACTTTAAACTCATTTTTCTTGTGTTTTTGTGATTGAAGATGTCTATTATAACTACTCTTCAAAACATCCTTTGAGCAGATATCACAATGTTTTCTTTCCAACTCAAGAGGAGATATTTTATAAAATAGATTAAATGTGTGTTTGTTGGTTCGGAGGTGTTTTCTATAATGTTTATATTTGTGATTACAAACATCGCAGTATGTTGTATTCACCATATTTATATAATAAATCTTTGCTTAAACTAAAATTTTCTTGATGAAAATTTCGTTTATTTTACAGGTGAATCTGTGCTTAAAACCATTTTATCCTCCAACTTTTTCGCTTAATAAATACAATGTTTCAATCAATCTCTTCATTTGTTAAAGATACTGAGAAATATGTCAAGGATGTAAAATTGAACAAAGATAAATATAACAACTATTGGATAAAAACAATTTTGGTAAATAATATGAGTTCTTCAATTTCCTTCAGTGGAAGGGCTTTTAGTATACCTGGTAGAACATCAATTAAAGTATCTCTAACAAAAGTTTCTCCTCTCCTTCTGGTAATATATTCAAAACTAGAAAAAGCAATGAAACAAGAAAAAGTATCAAAAAACAAAAACCTTATGGATGAAGCTTTAGAAAGAAAAGATAAGACCATCTGTAATATGCAAGGAGAAATTTGTATTTTTTTCAACAACCCGAAATATGTAAATCCTGATGAAATAAAGGATGTTAATATATCAGGTGAAATGACATTTCGTTCAATAGTAGTTAACGATCATTTTAAAATTACCTTTAATATAAAAAATGTTGTCGTTGAATCTGGTAATGAAAAAAAGTATATTGATATCGATGGTAATATTATTAAATATGAGTCAATATACAGCTGAAAGTATAGATGAATTTCAGTTTAAGTAAAGTTTTACTTTATAAATATGCTAGACTTTCCTGATTCTCCATTTGACAAATTTGAGAATTGTCCTGCGTGTGAAAGACGGGGATTAAACACAGAGTCAAAAGCCTATAAACAATGTATATTCTGTGATTATCTTCTAATTAATGATAATAAAAAATGTAAAAAGGAAAATAATTCTTTTTGATTTACACCAAAAATGAATTACTTTACAAGATTGATTAGAGAAATGAATGTAAAGTATGAGGGTGATAACACACCTTTCCTTACAAGGGAAGAAACTGAACGTATAAGAGAAATCTTCAAAGGATTGTTGTTATATATTATTCATGGATGTAATTTTCAGGGAAATATCAACACAAGATATTGTATAAATAAAATAATGGATTATCTTGAAATTAAACCTGAACTTAGGATAAAATATAGAGTTTCTAAAAAAGCCAATAATAAATTAAATAACCTGTTTTCCAAATATATAAATGAATGATTTTTTACCCATTTGGGAAAATAAGATAAAATTTAACAACCATAAAAATCTCCCAAATTCATTAAGATGTCTCATAGTTGGTTCAAGTGGATGTGGAAAAACCTGCTTACTTTTAAAGATGCTCCTCACTCCCAACTTTTTAGATTATGATAATTTAATAATTTTCACAAAGTCGAGTTTTCAACCAGAGTATCAACTACTCTCACAAGGTTTTAATGCTGGTCTTCAAAAAGAAGATATAATCGGTTTATTTAAACGTCAAAAAAACCTAAATGATTATAACATTGAAGATATAATTCAACTATTTTGTGATACACAGAGATGTAAAAAGAAAGCAAATCCTATAACTTGTATTCTTAGTGATAATACGGATGATATACCGTCTCCCCAAGATTTGGATAAATCAAAAAAGAACCTCGTTATCTTTGATGATTGTGTTAATGAGAGAAACCAAACGGTAATGGACAGCTACTACACAAGAGGGAGACATTCTTCTTGTAATTGTATTTATCTTAGTCAATCGTACTTTCAACTTCCTCGTCGTTCCATCAGAAACAATGCTAATACTTTTATTTTATTCAAGTTAAATTCAATAGATATCAATAATTTTTGGAGAGATAATTGTTCTACATTATGTAGTAAAAAGAAATTTGAGGATTACATGAAGCACACGACTGAAAAATATAAATATATTGTTGTGAAACAAGATGAGATATTAAGGGATATATTTTTTGTTTTATAAACAATTACATATATAAATGACAACTATTATTATAAATCTTGTGGGTAAATCTGCTTCTGGAAAAAACTCATAAATCAAGGTTCTTGTGTAGTACAAATGAGAATATTGTAAATTTACTTAAAAAACACCCCATGATACGCATTGTATCAACAACAACTAGAGCAATAAGACCTGGAGAAGTAAAAGGTGAAGATTATCACTATATTTCAGTGGAGGAACATATGCGATTGAGGAATGAAGGTCAAATATTTGAGGAGGTTTCTCTTGGTACAACAAAATATTCACATTGTAAGAGTGAGTTAAGGAAACTAAAATCTGGTGGTCTTGGGATATTAGAAACTAATCCAGAAGGAATGAGACAAATTATTAAACATCTGAGCGGAGTGAAGATTTTATCATTTGGTTTTGATGTTGATGAAGAAACTCAACGCAAACGTATGAAAAGCAGAGATGCAAGTGTTAGTGAAGAACAAATTACAACTCGCATTAATGTTAATAAAGAATTTGATGAAATATTTAAAGAAAAGGATTTATTTGAACACATCTACTTGAATGATGAAGAAAAGGAAAATTTCCCTGTTGATCTTTACAATTCATTAAATGATATTTTACAATAAATAAATGGATGCAAAAGAAAGAGCAAGAAGATTTAAGGAACATCAAGAGTTGGTTTCAAAAGTTGTAAAACAACAGGAAGACATAAAGAAGAAATGCAGACAGAAACTAACGGGCGAAGAAGCATTTGAAAGAAAACAAGAGAAATTTTTTAAACCACTTTTAAAAACTTCCCAAGAAAAAATGAAAGATGTTTTCACAGTTCCCACAGTAGAATATACTCCTAAAAAACTTCAAATGTTAAAAGATTTTGATCAAATGACGGAGGAAGAATTGGAGCGTTTAGGAGAATTAAAGGTATATGATGATGAAGGTTTATTTCAACAACTGGAAGAGATTAATCGACCCCCTGATTATACTGTGAATGCTCTTCAAAACAATGAATATTCAGCGGATTCAAAAACCAAAGCAGGACTCATTCCAACAGAACAACCAGCAATATTTCATCTTGTTCAAGAAAAGGTATTGATATTTAATGATGAATTAAGGTTCTTGGGTTCTGCTCAACCCCCTGTTAAACTAACTCCGAGATTAATGTTTCTTCTCACAAAAGATGGAAGACAAGGTTCAACTGTGAGGGATGAATCAAAGTATATTGATAAACCATTGGATATGAAAAATAATGATGATAGAGTATATATTGATCTGCTGAACACTCTAAATTATAGGGTTAGTATTTCTAGTAAAAGTAGGAAAAATGAGAAGGAGAAACATTATTCAGGCTTTAAGTATCCTTGGTTCAGGTATTAGTTTTCTTCCAAATGACCCATCGCAATTAGTTAATAGACTGTTATTGTTGTTAGGTAGTAAGAAGGCTGGAAATAACAATTGTTTTAATGAAGCATCAGCCATTTTAGACCAGTTGATGAACATGAAAATAATTAATAAATCTCAATATAAAGACATTTTATCTCATATTAAATAAGATGAGAAGCACAATCCTGAGTTTTAATTTCACAACAAGCGACCACACATCTTCATTCCCATACCGACTACAACTTGACCCAACAAAAGAATATGAGGCATCTTTATTGTCCATGGAAACTTATAATACCTTATTTAATATAACTGATAAAAATGACAAGTTTAGTTATAATCCCGGAAGTGGATACAAAACGATAACAGTCTCACCCGGAGCATATGAGATTTCTCAAATATCTTCCGAAATTGCTTGTCTTATGAAAGAACAGGGTGATGAACCAAAATATATTGTTATAGACATTCAAAAACATACTTCAAAATCAACGATTAAAGTTAAAAATAACTACAAGGTTGATTTCACAATTGATCATTCATTTAGAGAGTTATTGGGTTTCTCCTCAAAAAAGATTGAAACTAATGGGACGTTTTACAGTGATAATGTCATTCAAATATCCTCAGGAATAAATTCGGTGTTAATTCACTGTGATTTGATTGATGGTGCTTATAATGATGGAAAAAAAACAAATGCAATATTTTCATTCAGCGCATACTCAACCCCAATTGGTTATAAATTCAATATGGAACCCAAAAATTTGGTTTATCTCCCTGTGTCAGGAAAAACCATACACAGAGTAAATTTTAAGATAACCGACCAAGATAATCGTATGATTTATTTTAATGGAGAAGTTATATCCATCAGAATTCACCTACGTGAAGTTTTCCAATAAATAAATACGATGGTTATTGTGAGGAAACGCGAGTTGGGAAAATATAAAATAATTACAGGGGATGGGATGTTCCTTTCCCCATACTACAAGGGTGAAGGTATGTATCTTGGTAGAGGATACTATAAACCTAAGAGACAAAGGGGTGTTGGACATCAATTTAGAGGAGATGGGATAATTGATACTCTCATGGGTATTGGTTCAACTATTCTAAAACATAAAGATCTAATTGGTTCAACTGCTTCTGCTGTGGGAAATGTAGCAGGTGCTGTAAAGAGCATAAAAGATGCCCAGAAGGAATCTCATAAATTACAAGCAATAAAAGAAATTAAGAAAAGCAAAACTCAGTTGTCCCTCCAAGAACGACAGAAAAGAATTCGAATACTTGGATCAGGGTTTCAAAAGTTTTAACATCTTTTTTCCTAAATAAATACAAGTATGGAAGCAATTGATAGTATCTATGATTTGGATGATACTATTATTATCTCAAACTCCACTAAAAAAGAAGATTACTTCAAGTAAATGCAATAACTGGAACAGACTGGAATACGAATGGTACAAAAAGTTTTGAAATAAATAATCAACAAACCTATTTGAATCTATCCGAAAGTTTCTTGTTGTGTAAATTTAAATTCACAAAGGCTGCGACTAACACAAACGCTACACTTGTAAATGATTTCTTCTGGAAAATGTTTGATAGTGTGCGTTTGTATTTTGGAACACAAGAAGTTGAAGCGGTTGATTATGTCTCTGCTGTATCTGAAATGATGAAATTTATACTCTATACATTCAGTGATAGAATGGGAAAGGGGTCTGTCGAAGGTTTTATTCCTGATATGTCAATGGGAACAAACACAGACCCTGGATATACTCAAAGGAAAGGAGCGTATAATGATGATACAAAAGCAGAAAATAGTTTTACTGTGGCAGTTCCTCTTAAAGGTATATTTGGATTTTGTGATCATGATAAAGTTCTGTATGGTCTTAAAATTAGATTTCAACTACAAAGGAATGATAATGAAAATAGATTGCTTTTTGGTGTTGGTAGTGCTTTTGGTGAACAGAATAAATTTGTAATTGAGGAGATGAGTTGGTATATCAGTGAATATACTCCTAATCTTAAAACAGAAGAGATGTTGAATCGAAGACTGAACTCAAAGAAACCACTCAGTGTATCATACCTTAAAAGAAGATGTCAACACGTTAAACTCAACCAAACTACTTACACGTGGAATTTTAGGTGTTCTGGAAGGAAAGCCACGGTATTTGTGGATCATTTTTAAAAAGCCAGATGGTGATACTGCGACTGATAAGAATAAGGCATTGAGTGATAATGCTAAGGTGAAACAACTTTGCGTTTCTCTAGATGGAACATTTTATCCACGAGATAGATTGGAAATTAATTGGGAAAAAAATGATTTTGCTGAAGCATACAAGTCTTACCAAAAGGTGTGTGAAAGTAATGGAAATAAAGAACCTATTTTGGATATGACAGCATTTAAAAGTTTGTATACAATCTATGCGTTTGACTTGAGCCCTCAAAAGGAAACTATAAAGTCTAATCGAGTGGATACTTCCCTATACATTGAAAGAAGAGAGAGTGAAGAAGTTGATACATATTGTTTGCTTTTGGAAGAAACAGAATTGCAGATTAATACAGATAATGGTGTGATGATTAGTCTCACATAATTTTTTGTTAAATAAATGAGTGGCAAAGTACCAACTGGGGTATATGTTAATCAAATCAATCTTCATAAACTATCATCTTGTGTTCAAAATCAAAAGCCTTGTACGATTAACGTTAATACAATTCAGAGAAAAGGAGCAGTAAGAATTGATGTTTTGCTCACAAGAGAACAGGTTAAAATCTTGAATGACACTGGCTCACTTAAAATTAAAATGACAAAACCAATGTTGAAAAAATATTCAATAAGAGAGACGAGTGGAGGATTTCTCCCATTTCTAATTCCTTTATTTGCTGGTTTAAGTGCGGTTGGAGCATTGACGGGTGGTATTTCAACAGCGGTGAAAACTGCCAAGGAAAGGAAGGCTCAACTCCAGGCTCAAAAATAATTGGAAAGACATAACAAAGAGTTGGAGAAACAAATTAGTGGAAGTGGTGTAATTGTAGATTTTGCTGAAAAACTTGAAGGTCTGCCTGATAAAGCGAGATTGTTAGTTGGAGATATGCTTTCTTCTATAGCACAAGTAGGTGTAAAATTAATGAAAAGAGGTAATGGATTATATCTTTCTAATAAATAAATGAGCATTGATGAGTGGTTTAAAGAATTTGGAAAAAATACAACATCAAATTTACAACTTGTCAAATATTGTAAGAAATTAAAAATTCATAATGTGGTTATTTGTATGAGAGATGAATTAACAAATGTGCCGAAACATACAAAGAATATTATTATGAACTTAGAAGATAATAATGGGAACGGTTCTCATTGGGTTTGTATTTTTAATGGTCAAGACAAATATTATTTTGATAGTTTTGGTCTTCCACCACCTGTTTAAGTCATAAAATTCTTACAGAATGGTGTTTATCAAACATTTCAAGTCCAAGAATTAAATTCCAAGTGTTGTGGTCAATTATGTCTATATGTGTTATTTCAACTCAACCAAAATAAAAAATTTTATGATATTATTTTTAATCTAATATAAATGACTGATGTTGGTAAAGATGGTTCTATCTTTGGTGTATCTCAAGAACTGGATATTGATTTATCAAATTATTACACAAAGGCACAGGCTGAACGACATAAATATAATATAACCAAAAATATTAACATGAAAAATGCTTATAAATTAAAAAATTATCCAAGCCCGACTGACACGAATGACTTGGTGAGATTAAGCGATTTATCACAATATATATCCTTAAATAAAACGGCCGTGTATTCCAAAGATACAGAAGTGTTGATATTATCTCCAGGTCATACAGAATTCACAGTTCGAATTAAAATCAATTTTTATAAAGAAGGGCGTATCGTTTGTATGAGAATAGAACAATGGGGGTATGATATGAATGATTTAGGGTATAATTGGTCATTTAAAATTAACCTCGAAGACCTGGAACAATTAAATCAGTCTCGTAAGGAAGAATATTATCCACTTGGTATCGAGAATGAGTTTTGTGGGGCCACGATTAGTAAACAACAAATAAAAGAATTTAATAAGGGTAAATATAATAATGGTTTTGCCCTTGTTTATATCATGAAAACAGGATTATATATAATAAGTAAGGAAATACAAAATGATTTAACTATGGGAAGATAGGGAGGTGTTTCGTGCCATAATATTATTCTAACATATATTTCTAATACATAAATGCTAGAAAGAAGGCTTCAAGAAAATTATCATTTCTGTGTCCAAGCATACCTTCAAGAAAAGGGTATTCGGTATTTTAATAAATATGTTCTACAACATAAGAATGAGGTGTTTTCAATAAAAGATTGGCATTATGCTGATGTTGATAAACCGACAACTTTAGATTTAATGAGAATGTTAAATAATGAAAAAATTATAAAGTTAAGAAAAGGTAAGGCTCTTTTCGAAATTCAAAAGAAATTTTATTGGTTTCCTGTTGTAAAAAAAAATTATTTTGGATACAGGAATAACAAGAAATCCTGATGAATATATGTATGATAGTGTTGTGGTTACCAGATTCGCAAACCACCATTCAGGTCCCTTAGGTGAGGTATCTCGGTAAGTACATGTGTAGTTCGGCCCAAACCCGTTGTCTAGTGGGAATACATGTCATTTATGCGTGCTGCGACTCTTCAGGATAGCCGTTTTTCTTTTGCTATCTTTATTTTGGACCAACCGCCATGATTACCACCACAACCACAACATCAACCACCAACCACAACGCCGCTTCACCACAACCGCCACGACCTTCCCGTCACACCTCGCAACCGTCGCATCACCACCGTTCTTGCCCCGCTGTGGGTACCGGTGTTGGACTCGTGCAGGGCGCGCGCCGAACAGCGTGTACAAAATCACGGATTTTGTGCTTCAAAAACGGATCAAAAACGACACACGCCCACTTTTTGCCGTCCAATCGGTGAGCGAGGGGCGAATTGGCCCCGCCCCCAGGGCGATCGATATATGCAAATTTATGGATCAAAAAGCCCACACGCCCACTTTTTCTCGGGCCAATGGGGAGCGAGGTGAAAGGTCGAAGGGAGGGGGTCAAAGATGAGAGGGCGAAGCTACGGGGCTGATAAAAGGACCGTGTTCGTCAGTCCAGAGAGTCCAGAGGCGGAGAGTAGGAGAGTAGGAGAGTCGAGAGTCGAGAGGCGGAGAGTAGGAGAGTCCAGAGGCGGAGAGTAGGAGAGTCGAGAGGCGGAGAGTAGGAGAGTAGGAGAGTCGGAAACAGAGAGTCAAGACTTCGCGGGCGGTGGAAGGAGCTGGTCGTCGTGTGCGTTGGAGTCGGAACGGAGGGGACGGAGCTGTGGAAAGGCGGCGACACCAGACGAGGGGGTGCTCGCGTCGGGAGCTGCACCCCAGGGAGGCCGACAGCGCGACCTGGCCGAGGTGGAGACGCTCGTCGCGGGATAATAAAAATCCTCTATACCCCGAGCATCAGCAACCCCCTCCTGTTTCCCCCCGCGCTGAGATAGTGCGACCAAGGGGCCCCTTTCCCACCCCCTACCAGACACTGTCCGCGAGGCCCGCGGAGTTGAGGCGCCATCGCCGCTCCGCGTCTCATCACCAGACGGGTAGGCCGACCCGGTCTCGGCCTCAGGCCCGCCTCATCCTTGAGGGTATTCTTTTCCTTGGTTTTGGGTATGTGTTGTCGGCGCCGTCTGTGAAGTAGAATTGTATAAGTGCTCCCGTGTGCCGCGAATAAATGTGCTTTGTGTTGAACTGTTTCCCGCTTCGCTTCGTCTTTTCCTCTATTGAATCCCCATCTTGCTTCACGTAAAGGGTTGGTAGTGGGCTGAATACGCCCGATAATTAATCGAACCGTCGAGGTCGACGATAACACCGCTCGGTTATTCTGATAGTACGGAACGGGTCGCTTAAGTGGCCCGTGTCCGAAGTCGACCTGCGGCGAGGTGCGATCGCCCAGTCTACCCTCCGCGTGGGTACTTAGGTAGGTCGAATTTGGCGAGCAACCCTATCCCACGCGGGGGCTGATTGGCTCGATCGCGGTGGCTGATTGGCTCGACCGAAAGGTCCACCCGTGACTGGTTCCCGGCGTTAGTCCGAGAGGGTCACGACTGGATTGTCCGTCCGGTGGGCGACGTGCCGCGATTCGAGTTACGTGGCCGTCAGCACGCCGGCGGGCGCGAATCCGTAACAATATTCTATGTGGTGTAAGCGATTCAAGGATAATAAGGGATGAGGAAGGAGTTGAAGAAGAGAGGGAAGAGGAGGAAAAGGAGAAGAGAGAGGAGGAGAGGGAAGAGGAGGAAAAGGAGAAGAGAGAGAAGGAGGAGAGGGAGAAGAAAGAGAAGGAGGAAAAGGAGAAGAGAGAGAAGGAGGAGAGGGAGGAAAAAGAGAAGAGGGAGAAAAAAGAGAAGGAGGAAAAGGAGAAGAGAGAGAAGGAGAGGGAGGAGAGAGAGAAGGAGAGGGAGGAAAGAGCGAGACAAAATAAATATCAAAATATGGAAACCAGTGAGATTAAAAAAAGATTGGTGGTATTACAGAAAATAACTCAACCCACCGAGGAGGAAAACAAAGAATTGACAAGTCTATTTGCAATACTTTCGACAAGAATATTGACATCGACAAGATTTTCATTTTAATTCAAGTTTTTCATTTTTTTTCTTAAATAAATGGAGGAGAGAGTGAAGGCATTTCTAAGGATTCTTTATGTTTTAAAAATTAAGATTCAAATGTGCATGTTGGAAACTAAAAAGGTTTTTGCACTCTGCAGGAATTTTTCACATAAATAAATGAGTTATTGTCTCAAATGTAAAAAGAAAACTAATACTAAAAATATTTCATATATTAAAAGTAAAAATAACAGGGTTATACAAAAAGGTATATGTTCAGTGTGTGGTTCAAAAAAAAATCAATTTATCTCCAAACACAAACGAGGAGGAGATATACAAAAGTTTTTATCAGGAAGTAAATTTACAACTACTGGAATACCAGGGGAATTACATCTTCCAGGGTATTCTTTCTGTGGTCCAGGCACAAACTTAGATAAAAGATTAGATGAGGCAGACAATCCTAAATCCTGGAGTAAACCCATCAATAGAGTTGATGAAGTGTGCATGAGACACGATATTGATTATGGGAATACCACAACGTTGGAAGAAAAGCATGAAGCCGATAGAGAAATGTTGTATAATTTGTCTCTGATACAAAATCCAACCTTGAGAGAAAAAGTTGATCGGTTCATTGTGAAGAAGATGATCAGTGCTAAATTGAAACTTGGACTTGGAAATTCAAAAAACTTATAGGCTCTAATGATGTCATTAAGACTGAAGAGCAATTAGCTGATGAATTACATAAACCAATATTCACAAAGTTTCAGAGAAGGAAAGTTTATTCCAAGGAAGTTGATTATATCTGGTCTGCTGATTTGATTGAACTCAATAATGATAAGGGGTACAAGTATGCTTTAACCGTTATTGATTTGAGGAGTAGATACGCATGGGTTGTACCATTAAAAAACAAAACAGGTAAAACTCTTATGTTAGCCTTTCAACAGATATTTAATAAAAGTAAGAGAAAACCTAAAAAATTGTGGACTGATGAGGGTAGAGAGTTTTATAACAAGACATTTATGAATTTTCTAAAAAATAACAGTATTACATTATACAGTACCTTTAATGAAGGGAAGGCAGTTGTTGTTGAACGTTTTAATCGTACCTTAAAAGAGAGACTATATAAAAAATTCACACAACTCGGTTCACAACAATGGTCATCTTTTATTCAGGATATTGTGGATAAGTATAATGACACGATTCACACGTCAACAAATATGAAACCATCAGAAACATTTACAAAATTAAAATATGAAAAAGAGATTAATGTCAGAAAACCTAAGTTCAAAGTTGGTGATATCGTAAGAATATATAGGTGGAAATCTCATTTTGAAAAGGGTTTTACTAAACGATGGACGAAAGGACTTTTTAAAATTGTTGATGTAATAGATACGGTTCCTTGGACTTATAAGATATATGATTTGGAAGGGGAAGAGATTTTAGGTTCATTTTATTCACAGGAATTACAAAAGACAAAGATAAATTGAAATTTTTTTGACTCCGCCCCTTTTTAACTCCGCCCACACAAAACCTACCCACATAAACCCCACCCACACAAGCCCTACACAAACCCCACACAAACCCCACCACACACAAACCCTTCACAAGCTCCACACAAAAACTCCACCCCACACAAGCTCCACACACACAAACCCCACACAAGCTCCACCCATATTCATCATAAATACATAATTAGTGATTAGTTAATTAGTTCCCCACACACAACATGTTTATTTCATTAAAAAATTATCCACCCAGCCACACAAGCTCCACTCATCCACCCATCCACCCATCTCTCCACCCATCCATTTATCCACACAAACCTCATCCACATAAGCCTCATCCACATTCACCCCTCCCACATAAACCCTGCCCACACAAGCCCCATCCACATTCACCCCACCCACATAAACCCTCCCCACATAAACCCCACCCACACACCCCCTCCACACACAACCCCCACCCACATAAACACCCTCCCACAAGCCCCGCCCACACAAGCCCCACCCACATAAACACCCTCCCATACGCCCCGCCCACACACGCCCCGCCCACACCGAAGCCCCACCCACATAAGCCCCGCCCACACAAGCCCCGCCCACATAAACGCCCTCCCACAAGCCCCGCCCACACAAGCCCCGCCCACACAAGCCCCACCCACATAAACGCCCTCCCACAAGCCCCGCCCACACACGCCCCGCCCACACAAGCCCCGCCCACATAAACCCCACCCACACAAGCCCCACCCCCTCATCCCCCTGTGCGCCCCCACCTTTGACCCACCACCTCCCTAATCTCACCCCCACCCTTCCCCACACACACACATGGGGAGGGGTGGGATGAGGGGTGATGGGTCGTTGGGGGAGCGCACCTACCCCCCCCCCCACCCCTCCCTCCCTTTCCTTCATGTCTTAATCCTTTTTTTGAAATTCAAAATCAAGTCATTGTAAACAAAACAAATATAATTAATCAAAATTGCAAATATTAAATATTCATTTGCGAGAATGTATAATCTTTCCCAGCAATCTTCTTCAGATGTCTTGTGATTTCGAAACTCAGACACCATATTCTGTTTTGAAACAAAAAGTGGATAATAATTAGGTTTTATAAAGATAATTACATGGTAATATGAGTAAGCCTGTTGTTGGTTCTAAGTTCAAGCCTCGTTGACCACTGAATTAACACACCAGGAGGCTGATTCAGCCTGTCATCCTTCCAAGGCCAATAAAATGAATTCCAGTGTACTGGTAAAACCGCGTCCAAACTAATGATGCAACCAACATAAGACGACATTCCAAAGAGAGAGAGTGATATTAATAAAAGAATAAATAAACAAATAACTAAATAATAATTCAGAAACATTTACCTCCAGAAAATCATGTGTTGTACCAGATTGCTTCAACAGCTGATGTTGTGTGATCGAGCTAAAAAAAAAAATATATAATGAGTCAAGGGTATAGATGGAGAGACAGACAGAGAGAGGTAGGTAGAAAGACAGACAGAGAGAGATACAAAGAGACAGACAGGGAGAGATAGAGAGAGACAAACAGACAGGGAAAGAGACACACACACGCACATATATATATATATATATATATATATATATATATATATATATATATATATATATACATATATATACATATATATACATATATATATATATATATATATATATATATATATATACATATATATATATATATATATATATATATATATACATATATATATATATATATATATATATATATATATATATATATATATATATATATATATATATATATATATATATATATATATATACATATATATATATATATATATATATATATATATATATATACATACACACACACACACACACGTGTCTCACCATTGGTTTAATTCATTCGAGATCAGAGGCCGTGATAAGACTTCGTACCAGTCATTATAAATGTTTTTCAATTCTCTTCTAAAATAATTGACCTCTTCAATAAGAGCATTCATTTGATGCACCTCATCGTGATATGTAAACTCCACTTCTTCCAAGGACCTGCCAGGAAAAAATATATATTTTCGCATTGTCATGATTTAATTTATAATCAATTGCTTCATCGTTCAAAGAGGAAACCATACACAAACTTACCAACTTTGTAGTGAGCTGTTATCTTCATCGGAAGAGAGTGAGTCCATGTCTCAGTTTTTTTTACCATTGGTACAAGATGGCAAAAAGATCAGAGGCCGTGATAAGACGTCGTGTCAGTCATTAAAAATGTTTTTCAATTCTCTTCTAAGATGATTGACCTCTTCAATAAGAGCATTAATTTCATGCACCTCGTCGTGATATGTAAACTGCTCTTCTTCCAAGGACCTGCCAAGAAAAAAAAAAATATATATATCAGAATTATCACGATTTAATTTATAATCAATTGCTTCATCGTTCAAAGAGGAAGCTATACACAGGCTTACCAACTTTGTGTTGAGCTGTTTTGTTCGCGGAAGAAAGATCCCTCATGTCTCAGTTGTAAAAATGAAAATCCCGTCTGGCAGAAACTTTGTCTGGCGAATCACTTATAAAGCAACGATGAGGAGATTGCTTAATCATTGGGTGTGGCCACAGGAAATGACGCTTCGGGAGAGACAGCTTGGAAAATAACTGGGAGATATATTCTCAAATTGTATGAATCATTTTTAAAACATACTTAAAATACCCTAAAATGGTTTTGATTAAACATGTTTTCAGTTCGTGTTCTGAGATAAAATATAAACACAAGACCTTGTCTCACAGAATAGTTCCTATTTTTTCACAGCATGACTGTCCAAAAACACTTCCTCATTCACACAGCACGACCGTGTCAAAAAAAAAAACACTTCCTCATTTTCATGACACGAACTGAAAACATTTGAAACAAAACTTTTTTTATGGCGTGGTTTATGCACAAAAATGATTTGCAACTCGGGCGGTGGCCAGATGAGATCATTAAGAGAAGTTTATCATTTCGTAATGACACAAAAGGGGTATCTTAAAAAATATAAAGATTCAAATGTTTTGTTTTTCAATATTTTAGATGGTGATTATTGTGCAAAGAAAATTAAACTATTGAAGGAATTTGAGAATGAACAAATCTTTATAGGTTCAATGAGTGAGCTAAACAATATGCATCGGTTATTTGATAAAGAGTGTCCCGAGGCTTAGACGTTTTAGATATTTCTTTCGAATCACCTTTAACAAATCACATTACCACTTTAGTACTTGAACAAATCTTTATCTTATTGCATGGATTATTTGAAAAAAAAAGTGTCCCCAGGTTAAAAAGGGAGACAAATAAATATACCTTGGGATAAAAAGGGGGTTTATTTTTTAGGGAAAAAAATATGAATCGCTGAAAATCCCCCATTCATTTACATGGGGAAAAGTGAGCCAGAATCAGTATATTCACCCTACTGGTCACACTGAGGTGAACAGAGCTGCTATCCACCAGGAGCGACTCCTTGAGGAATATCTGCCTACGAGAGATTCCGATGAGAATCGTTCTACAGAGTAACCATGAAAAATATGCTTTTGCCTCATAACGTCACCAAATGACGTCATAATGTCTCAAGCTTGACATATCTAGAAAGCACTCATCGAGGTGTTCAATTTGAGGTACGACACTATATGGCTCCTAGAACTTGAAAATTTGACCTTGGGGTCAAATATGTTTGACCTTAGGCGCTAACCATGAAGGTCAAGGCCAATCCCCACCAAAAATTAATCAGCTGAGCGCCAGACCATGAACTATATTCCCATGAAGTTTTAAGACGATCCGATCAAAATTACTCAAAAAATAAGGGTTTCGTCGACTCCCCTGATTTGCGACAAAGTGACCTTGACCTTTGACCTTGACCTTCAAAATTTTGTGCACTGAAAGGGACCTCTATAGGCCTCTGATATGCGAAGTTACAAAAATTTCCAATGATAACTGTGCTCTGCAGAATCTTTTATAAGTGATTACAGACAAACAGACAAAAAAAACAAAAAAAAAAACATGCAAGCTGACTAACATATCTTGCAAAAACTTCGTTTTCGCAAGATAGCAAACTGAAAGGGGTGAAAACAGTAACCTCCTTCCATCTTCGAAGATGGCGGAGGTTAATAACAGATAACAGATAACCATTTAACAGTCTCCATCTAACCTAACAGATATGATGACTCCATTTAAATCTTGCTCTCTGAAAACATGTACCAACTTCGATCCTCGTATCCCAACTCTCTCTTCCTTGTATGTGGTGACTTCAACTGTCATCATGCCAGTTGGCTGGGTGTGGATACCTCTCTCGTCTGCCATGGCACTTCAGTAAAGGACTTCGGTGACTCATTGGGGCTGACACGATCTGTCAACTTCCCGACCCGGATCTCAAGCAACGGTACTCCAGCTCTTCTGGATCTGATTTTGACCAATTTCCCTGAAAATATCTGCTCTTCTTCCTTTGATCCAATTGGTTCATCTGACCACATGCTTGCCAAAGTAGACATCTCTCTGGCTGATATGAGAGAACCACCTCAGCGCCGTCGAGTCTGGCATTTCACTCAGGCCGACTGGCAGGGACTTCAAGCAGCCATCAACCTTCTAGACTGGTCTCCCATCTCTACTTCCTCTGACATCAACTCGTCCTGGGATTCTTTCAAAGAATCTCTCTCTCTCTCTCTCTCTCTCTCTCTCTCTCTCTCTCTCTCTCTCTCTCTCTCTCTCTCTCTCTCTCTCTCTCTCTCTCTCTCTCTCTCTCTCTCTCTCTCTCTCTTTCTCTCTCTCTCTTTCTCTCTCTCTCTTTCTCTCTCTCTCTTTCTCTCTCTCTTTCTCTCTCTCTTTTTTTTTTATCCCATCTCGTCTTCAATTGTCCTACCCTTCATCCCGCCCATGTTGCACTGAAGATTGTGGCGAGGCAATTGTCCTGAAACAACTTGCCTTCGCCTTGTGGAAGGCTGATCCAACTGAAGGCAATCTCAGTTCCTTCCACAAAGTTCAGAACAAGTGTGTGTTTACCCTTCAGGAGAGCCAGAAAACAACATCTTTCTAATCTCGAGTCTGAACTCTCAAACCTGTCTCCCTCCTCCAAATCCTGGTGCCATCTATAGTACAGCGGATAAGCACAATAATTGTGCGTTTTATGAGAAAAGCATGAATTTTCTGACATAGTTGGTGAATACCATAAGGTTTATTTTCAGATGTGGAGGGAAGTCAGATTTGACCTCTGAGGACCGTGAGAGGTCAAATCCAAGATGGCCACCAGTCCACCAGGTCTAATGTTCAAACTCGCTTAATTTTGGAACCAAACAGTGTAGAAAAAATTTAAGGTGTCATTTCCGACTAAATTGGGGATTCCCATTCATTTGATGATACGTTTGAGATCGCCAGGATTCAAGGAAATGCATTTAGGTCAAGGTAAAAATTGACCAAAAATAAACAATCAGTTGAAATTTGCAAATGAACCCCCAGCGGTGTCTCATGTTTGAGATGTCATTTTAAACGAATCTCCAGATGCCCATATATTTGATGTTAATTTACAGGTTGCCAGAAGAGGTCATACATTGAGGTCAAGGTCAAGACTGAAGTATCCCAAGTATGCCGATATCTGAAAATAATCAAGATTAAGTCAAAACAGAAGGCAAAGCTCACAGCACTGAAGAGTGCCTGTGGTCTCTTTTCAAGGCTGTACATCTGTCAAACACGAGATGAAAACATGGACAATTTCTTCTTCCATGAAAACCATGCAGCCCCACCAGCTCTGTCAACTGGAGGAAAAAATGTGGATTGGGGTTAAAGCAGATCTACTTCACTGCCTGGAATCAGATCTGCTCGAAAACAGTAGTGCGCCTGTGGCTGATGCAACAATTCTCGATGGTGCAGCTGTGGTTCAAATGCTAAATCCTGGAACATCAAGAACATTTCAAGAGTATGGAGAAAGAGTGTTTGCACCATACATCTCTGCTCAACTTGAAAAAAGCAGCTGCATCGACCTTGTCTGGGATGTGTACCTACCTGAAAGCCTCAACCAGACAGAAGAGGGGAAAGGGCACCAGGAAAAGGGTGGCTCCTTCTACTGTGATGCCAAAGAAATGGAAGGACTTCCTTTGATGCAATAAGAACAAAACCGAATTGTTTGCTTTCCTGTCACATGAAGCTATTCATCTTCCTCTTGCAGAGGGCAAGGAACTGTATGCAACAGATGGAAGTGGAGTCCTCTGCTCTCCTGCTGAGTCATACTTGGCCCGCCTTGCCCCATGTTCGCAAGAGGAGGCCAACACTCGTCCACTTCTGCATGTGGCAGATGCTGTGCAAAAGGGGTATAAGAAGGTGACGTACCGTTGATACTGATGTGGTGGTACTGGCTGTGGCTTCATTCAGCAAGACAGCTCCTGATGAGCTGTGGGTTACCTATGGTGTCGGGTCAAGCTTTCGGTACATAGCTGTTCACGAAATGGTTGCCACAATGACTCTCCCAGTCCTTCACACTTTCACCGGGTGTGACACTGTATCTGCATTCGCTGGCAGAGGAAAGAAGACTGCCTGGGAAACTTGGATGTCTTTCCCAGAGGTGAATGATGCTTTCAATGAACTTCTATGCATGCCAAGTGATGTCAGTGAAGGATCAATGTTACTGCTAGAGCGATTTGTGGTGCTAATGTACGACCGAACCAGTGAGAGTACGGAAGTGAATGATGCCAGGAAACAGCTCTTCACACAGAAGTCTAGAACTCTATAGAACATTCCTTCAACACAGGCAGCACATCAAGTGCACTTGCTACCAGGCCAACTTTTGGAACCAGGCATTGGTCCTGGATCCTGAGATGCCAGATCCATCTGACTGGGGCTGGACATGGGAAACAACTGGGTGGCAGCCACTTTGGACCACTCTTCCTGAAGCATCAAAATCATGCCATGAATTGATCCACTGTCGCTGCAAGAAAGGGTGCACTGGATGCTGCAAGTGTGTCAAAGCTGTGCTCAAGTGCAGCTTTTTTCTGGAGACTGTTAGATTTTGATCATAACCAATAGGATATTCAGAAATTGTGGATAGTGAGAATTCGAAAATTAGTATGAGTGGGAAGATTGATAGTTATCATGAGCTACATTGATCCGTACTAGTTTGCCGGATAGAAATGATATTTCAAAGGAAGTTGTTATGCAATTTGGTAGAAATATGTGGATATCTAGTGCTAATAGTGTCAAAATGGAAGCGAAGTTTCACTGTTATTGCATAGGTCCAATCCAATGTCCAAGCAAAAATAAATGTAATAGCAAAAGAATGTCCAAAAGTTTTTAACGTAATTTGACATTGACCTTGATCTAAATGCATGTCCTTGGGTTCTGGCGATCTTTAAAGTATGACCAAATGAATGGGCATCCACAATTTAGTTGGAAATGACACCTTAAATGTTTTTCTACAATTGTTTGGTTCCAAAATTAAGCGCGTTTGAACATTAGACCCGGTGGACTGGTGGCCATCTTAGATTTGACCTCTCACTGTCCCCTCAGAGGTCACATCTGACTTCCTTCCACATCCAAAAATAAACATTATGGTATGACCAAACTATGCTAGAAATTTCATGCTTTTCTCATAAAATGCACAATTTGTTAAAATATGAGAGCTTATTCGCTGTACTACTAGTGAAGTCTGCTTCTGGTGTACGTTCCCCCTCCATCCCTCCCTTACCTCAAGTGGCTGCATAGCAGACACGACACATGAAAAGGTTGAATGCCTAAACTCCGTGTTTGCTTCTAAATCTTGTGTCCTAAGCCCATCGTTTTCTGTACCCACCTTACCCAGTCGCACCCAGCTGTTCCTGGACTCTGTGTCCTTTTCTTCTGACAAGGTGGAGAACTTGCTGTCAAACCTCGGCTCAGATTCTGCAACCGGTCCAGACGACATCAGCCCACGTGTCCTAAAAACCTGCTCTGTTTTTCTGCTCACCCTCTCTCTGTTCTATTCACGCTCTCATTTGCTCAGGGTAATCTGCCATCTGCTTGGAAATCAGCAAACATTACTGCTCTGCATATAAAAAGGTGCAAAAACAGATCCCTGACATGATCTTTCCTGAGAAAGCCACATTTCCAACCTGGCCTCCAAAGCCAGTTGCCGACTGGGAATCCTCGGTAGTGCAAAGTCCTTCCTTGGCCCACCTGAGCTCCTTACCACGTACAAAGCTTTCGTCCGCAGCCTGATGGAGTACTGCTCTCCCCTCTGAGCTGGTGCCTCCGCCTCTCACCTTTCTTGGCTTTATGCTATGGAAACCAAGGCATCGGTATCTCTCGCAATGAGGCTGAGTCTGGGTCTCTTAATCTCTCACTGCAGTCAGGTCGGTGGTCTTTCTGTGTTCTACCATCTCCTCTCTGGCCTCGCCCCCCTCCCCCACACACTGTGTCTGATGTATGTTATTTTGTTATTCTATCTGTTTGTTTGTCACCTACAGGTCACAATTTTAAACCGATCTTTACGAAACTTCACCACATGATAGAGTTTGCTCCGCCCTCACAAGGAGCTCCTCCGCCCTTTTTACAGAAGAATGGGCAAATATTGCCCAATCAAGTTATGCAATGCTGGTCGAGACCTAGCCCAACACTCACAGCTGTAATTGCTGTCAAAGGTGCTTCCACCAAGTATTAACTCGGGGTGGGGGGGGGTAGACACTTATCCAACCGAGATATTCTAGTTAGGTCATCTCTATCATCTCGGTAGAGATGACCTAATAACCCCAGTCTCGAAGTCTGACGGCTGTCCGTCCGTCCACAATCGAACCAAGTGGAGACAAATAACTAATAGTGGAATGGATAGAGGTCGATGAGACATGCACAACGATATAACTTTCAAGGTCGTCCAAGGTCGAGGTCAACGTCACGAGGCTGTCAAATTTGCGAAAATCGTCAATTTCAAATCGTATCTCCTCCCTCATTTTTCAAGAGAGATCAAATGTTATAAGTAATTCAGGTACTATGGACTATTATCTAGAACAACACGAGCCATTTTTTTTGAAATTTGCTCTCGTTCCGATTTTATAGCCCTTCAAACTTCGTTCTGATTCACCGTATGGGCCATTCATAAAGTACGTACATACAAAAATAAAAGTATTAAAAAATTAAGAACCGGAACTTTCCAAGACATATTACATTTGAAGCTTTTGTCAGATTTAACTAAAACAATGGAACACAAGTTTATATGCACAATTACTTTCATTTATGACATTAACATTGTTTTGAATGTCAATTTGTACTTTTATTTTAAATAAATGACGTGCTGTGATATTAAAAGGAAAAGGTAAATTACACCGCTAGGGACTGCATTGCCATGGCTTACAAACATCGGTTCATAAGGAACTGCTGGCTTTGCAAGCGATTAGCGATGTATGAGGGGGGTGGGTGGGTGGTCACTAGCCTGCATACAGAGGGGTGGGGGGGTGGTGGTTTTGAAACTCGGAAGTAGAGCGTACGTACTTTATGAACTGCCCCTATTCCAGTCTGGCACAGTTACTTTCAACCTCTGGCAGAGATGACCGGCACTCCTTCTTGGGGGTATTTTTTTTTGTTTTTAATTAATTTTCTGAAATATGTAGAATTTGTTTTTCATTTGGAAGTTGTGGGTTATGATGTGTAAATAATGGTGGAAAAAGTCTCGTTTAATGCTGTTTCATTCCAGGCTGAAAAGCAACGAAAGGTGAGAATTTTGAAAGGGGGTGTAGACTTTCGGCATTGTCAAAGTGAAAAACTCCTAAAATAATATTTGTATACTACATTTTCGAATTCAGTGCATCGTCATATGCTGTAATTTTTTTTACCCTCGATTGAGAATGAACCACACGCACATGTGAATTATTCAAGTGTCTCATATAAACTGTACATCTCTGTTTTGGTTTCTGTTTTTATTTGTGCAGTACCATTCTCTCATGCCTTTGGGTCATTTTTCTTGATTATTTAATGCACCAGACTTTGGCTTTTATCAGTCAGTATCACTGATACTGTTCTCTGTGTTCATTGGATCATTCAGATTTCAAATACGGCACACGCCATTCTCATGAACAGTATATTTCCCATATAAACTTTGATTTGCACTTTTTTCAAATTTGGAATTTGTATTTATAGGCATGACATCTCTGCAATTAATGATGTTGCATTGTGCACAGGTGAAGAGGAACCAGTGGAGATGGTGCATTCTCAATTTAATTTGGATGCACCTTCCTATGAGACTTTAATTTGTGAAGATGAGCAAAGGGCTTGTGAAGCATTGGCAGAATGTAGCAATCCAGAATTCCCTAGAGTCGGTGAGTGCAACAGCATGAAAACAAACAACCAGTTGCAATTTTTATTATTATTATTATTATTAAATATTGGAATTTGTTTACTTGACTTTTTTCCCCCCCCCCCAAACTGACATTGCAAATAATGAATTTGTAATCATAGTTTGTTATAAAAATTTTATTTCATGAGTTTTAAGTTCAAGTTCAATTGGACTGTATTGCAATAAGTGATGTGGAGGTGTTAGCTGATGAATGACTCATGGATTTTTGATGCTCCAAGAAAGAAGAAAATTTCGGTTTGGAGTCTGTTCAATGTATTTGATTCAAATTTATCATATATATATATATATATATATATATATATATATATATATATATATATATATATATATATATATATATATATATATATATATATATATATATATATATATATATATATATATATATATATATATATATATAGATCTTCTTCTTCCTCTTTCGGCTTGCTCCCGTTAGGGGTCGCCACAGCGGATCAACCGTCTCCATTTCGCTCTATCCTCCACATCTTCCATTGACACTCCAACCACCCGCATGTCCGCCCTCACCGCATCCATGAACCTCTTCTTTGGCCTTCCTCTTCTCCTCCTGCCTGGCGGCTCCATCTTCAACATCCTTCTCCCGATATACTCCGTTTCCCTCCTGTGCACATGTCCAAACCATCTCAATCTCGCCTCTCTCACTTTGTCTCCAAACTGTCCTACCTGCGCTGTCCCTCTAATATACTCATTTCTTATCCTATCCATCCTCGTCACTCCCAACGAGAATCGCAGCATCTTTAACTCTGCCACCTCCAGCTCCGCTTCCTGTCTTATTGTTAGTGCCACCGCCTCCAAACCATACAACATAGCTGGTCTCACTACCGTCTTATATACTTTCCCCTTCACTCTTGCAGCTACCCTTCTGTCACAAATCACTCCTCCAACTCTTCTCCACCCACTCCATCCTGACTGCACTCTCTTTTTCACTTCTCTCCCACACTCTCCGTTACTTTGGACAGTTGATCCCAAGTATTCAAACCAATCCACCTTCCCCACCTCGACTCCTTGCAACTGCACCATACCACCACCCTCCCTCTCATTTACGCACATGTACTCCGTCTTACTCCTACTGACTACCATTCCCCTTCTCTCCAGTGCGTACCTCCACCTCTCAAGGCTCGCTTCAGCCTGCTCCCTACTCTCCCTACAGATCATGATGTCATCCGCGAACATCATAGTCCATGGAGACTCCAGTCTGATCTCGTCCATCACCATTGCAAACAGGAAAGGGCTCAGAGTCGATCCTTGGTGCAATCCCACTTTAACCTTAAACCGGTCCGTCATTCCGACCGCACACCTCACCGCTGTCACACTGTCCTCATACATATCCTGCACGATCCTCACATACTTCTCCACCACTCCCGACTTCCTCATACAATACCACAACTCCTCTCTTGGCACCCTATCATAAGCTTTCTCTAAATCCACAAACACACAATGTAACTCCTTCTGGCCTTCCCTATACTTCTCCATCAACATTCTCAAAGCAAACATCGCATCAGTGGTGCTCTTTCCTGGCATAAACCCATATTGCTGCTCACAGATCGTCACCTCTCCTCTCAACCGAGCTTCCACTACTCTTTCCCACAACTTCATGGTGTGGCTTAACAACTTTATCCCTCTGTAATTTCCACAGCTCTGCACATCACCCTTATTCTTGAAAATCGGAACCAGTACACTTAATCTCCACTCCTCCGGCATCCTCTCACTTTCCAAGACTTTATTAAACAATCTGGTTAACAACCCCACTGCCATCTCTCCTATGCACTTCCATGCCTCCACTGGTATACTATCTGGGCCAACCGCCTTTCCACTTTTCATCTTCTTCATAGCAGTCCTCACTTCATCCTTACTGATCCACCCCACTTCCAGATTCACTATCTCCACCTCTTCCAACCTTCTCTCTCTCATTTTCTTCATTCATCAGCTCCTCAAAGTACTCCATCCACCTTCTCAACACACTCTCCTCGCTCGTCAGCACATTCCCATTTGCGTCCTTTATCACCCTAACCTGCAGCACATCCTTCCCAGCTCTGTCCCTCTGCCTTGCCAATCGGTATAAATCCTTTTCCCCTTCTTTTGTATCCAACTTCTCATACAGCTCGTCATATGCCTTTTCCTTGGCCTTTGCCACCTCTCTTTTTGCCTTTCGACGCCACTCCTTGTACTCCTGCCTACCTTCTTCATCTCTCTGACTATCCCACTTCTTTTTCGCCAACCCCTTCTTCCTTATACTGTCCTGTACTTCCTCATTCCACCACCAAGTCTCCTTATCTTCTTTCCTCTGTCCAGATGTCACACCAAGTACCTTCCTAGCTATCTCCCTCACAACTTCTGCTGTCGTTGCCCAATCATCCCACCCATCTTTACCACCATCCAACGCCTGTCTCACCTCCTCCCTAAATTTCACGTAACAGTCTTCCTCCTTCAGCTTCCACTATCTGGTCCTTGGTTCAGCCCTCACTCTCTTCCTCAACCTCACCTCTCAAGTCATCCTACAGACCACCAATCGATGCTGTCGAGCTACACTCTCCCCTGCCACAACCTGACAGTCACTAATCTCTTTCAGGTTGCATCTCCTGCTCAAGATGTAATCCACCTGTGTGCACTTTCCTCCACTCTTGTATGTCACCCTGTGTTCCTCCTTCTTCTTGAAATACGTATTTACCACTGCCATTTCCATTCTTTTTGCAAACTCTACCACCATTTGCCCTTCCACATTTCTCTTGTTGAGACCGTACCTCCCATCACCTCCTCATCCTCTTTATTCCCTTCCCCAACATGTCCATTGAAATCTGCTCCAATCACCACTCTTTCATCCTTGGATACACTCTCCACCACTTCATCTAACTCACTCCAGAAATCTTCTTTATACTCCATCTCACACCCCATATGTGGGGCATATGCACTGATGACATTCATCATCACCCCTTCAATTTCCAACTTCACACTCATCACTCGGTCAGACACTTTCCTCACCTCCAATACCCTCTTGACATAATCTTCCTTCAGGATTACCCCGACACCATTTCTCCTCCCATCCACACCATGGTAGAACAGTTTGAAACCACCTCCAATGCTCCGAGCCTTACTCCCCATCCACTTGGTCTCTTGTACACACAGTATGTCCACCTTTCTTCTCTCCATCATATCAGCCAACTCTCGCCCTTTGCCAGTCATCGTCCCAACATTCAGAGTTCCAACTCTCACCTCCACACTTCTACCCTTCCCCCTCTCCCACTGCCTCTGGACTCGCCTTCCCTGTCTCCTTCTCCTTCGCCCAGCAGTAGCACAATTTCCACTGGTACCCTGCTGACCACCGGTACCGGTGGCGGTCGTTGGTAACCCGGGCCTCGACCGATCCGGTATGGAAATTCGTTTTGTTGTCCGCATAATGATTTGGCATAGGTTTTTACGCCGGATGCCCTTCCTGACGCAACCCTGGTCGCCTCTTACGACACACAGGGATATGGTACACCTATTCTAACCGGGGCATACACCGGGCCCAGTACAACTGGTGCTCATTTCGCCGACCTCGGAAGGATGGCAGGCTGAGTCAACCCCCTGGTGTTTTCAACTTGATATATATATATATATATATATATATATATATATATATATATATATATATATATATATATATATATATATATATATATGTATATACACATATATTAATTCGGTGTCCCAACAGGGCTTGAACTCAGGACCTTTTGGGTCCCGAGCCACTGCCCTAACCACTGCGCCAACACCAGGCATATATATATATATATATATATATATATATATATATATATATATATATATATATATATTTATATATATATGTATATATATATATATATATATATATATATTTAGATATAGATATATTTATATATATATATATATATATATATATATATATATATACATATATATGCATATATATATATATATATATATATATATATATATATATATATATATATATATTTATATATATATATATATAGATATATATATATATATATATATATATATATATATATATATATATATATATATATATATATATAAATATATATATATATATATATATGCATATATATGCATATATATATATATATATATATATATATATATATATATATATATGCATATATATATATATATATATATATATATATATATATATATATATATATATATATATATATATATATATGCATATATATATATATATATATATATATATATATATATATATATATATATATATATATATATATATATATATATATATATATGCATATATATATATATATATATGCATATATATATATATATATATATATATATATATATATATATATATATATATATATATATATGCATATGCATATATGCATATGCATATATATATATATATATATATATATATATGCATATGCATATATATATATATATATGCATATATATATATATGCATATATATATATATATATATATGCATATATATATATATATATATGCATATATATATATATATATATATATATATATGCATATGCATATGCATATATATATATGCATATATATATATATATATATATATATATATATATATGCATATATATATATATGCATATATATATATATATATATATATATATATATATATATATATATATATATGCATATATATATGCATATATATATATGCATATATATATATATGCATATATATATGCATATATATATATATATATATATATATATATATATATATATATATATATATATGCATATATATATATATATATATGCATATATATATATATATATATATGCATATATATATGCATATGCATATGTATATATATATATATATATATATATATATATATATATATATATATATATATATATATATATATATATATATGCATATGCATATATATATGCATATGCATATATATATGCATATATATATATATATGCATATATATATGCATATATATGCATATGCATATGCATATATATGCATATGCATATATATATGCATATATATATGCATATGCATATATATATATGCATATATATATATATATATATATATATATGCATATGCATATGCATATATATATATATATATATATATATATATATATATATATATGCATATGCATATGTATATATATATATATATATATATATATATATATATATATGCATATACATACTATACTAAAAAAATAGAATATGTTTGTATGTGTGTGTGTTTGCTTGTTTGTTTGTTCGTCCTTTATAGGCGGCCGAACCGTTGAATGGAATGAGATGAAACTTGGCATGAGTGATCCTTGGGACATGAGAACGGACATGGGGGGGGGGGGTTAAGATCAAGGTCAAAAGTCAAGTGGTCAAGGTCACCGGGTAACTTCAATTTCTCAATTTCATCCGATCGAGACGGGACCAACTCCATTCGACAGATAATCAAAATTAAATGACACAGTTCATTGACGACATTCACTTCCGACTTCCGGTTTTCGAGTTATGACGTCATAAATTGACTAAAACGTCAATTTTTCATGTTTCTTTGTCCTTTATAGACGGCCAAACCGTTGAATAGAATGAGATGAAACTTGGCATATGTGATCCTTGGGAACAGAGATAAGGGGATCAAGGTCAAAGGTCACGGGGTCAAGGTCACCGGATAACGTCAATTTCATCTGATCGAGACGGGACCAACGCCATTCAACAGATAACTGGGCGGGTACTTTGCTTGTATATTACTAAAACTCTCATCTTGTATGTATGTTCCCGAAATACAGCCAAAACGGACACGATAGCGCAAAAATTTTAGGGCCACCTTTCCATTCTCCTGCGGTGTGCTGTATCAAGTTTCATTCAAATCGGGCAACGAAAAAATTATTAAAAAATTAATTCCCGATTCAGTCAAGGACTCTTCGGGAGAATTTGATCAGTGCAAACAACCTCAGCGGTGTAGTTCGCTGGAGCTATCTTTTTTTTTTTCCTTGAAATGATTTATTATAAATTTAAAACATTTAGTATAGACAAACGACGATTTATTTTTAGGCATAAAATAAACATCGCCATTTTTATCTAATACTTCCGTGTTCATTAATACATAAAATTATGTTTCGAAGATTACGCACAATAATTTCTTCGACTTTCTTTCTCCGTTTTTTTTTCACATTGACTCGCAATATGAAGTTTCGTTCAAATCGGGCAACAAAAATGATTATTAAAAAATCGATTCCCGATTCAGTGAAGTACTCCGGGAGTATTTGATCAATGCAAACAACCTCAGCGGTATAGTTTGCTGAAGCTATATCTATATATATATATATATATATATATATATATATATATATATATATATATATATATATATATATATATAAATATATATATTTTGAAATGTTTTTTTTTATCAACTGCTGTCACAACGGGAACCCAACAGGTTCACGGGTTGTCTAGTAGGCTCTAAAACTGAGTTTGAATCATTGACATTTTTGCTTTAATATGATATGGCCATCTCTTTACAAAATGGAAATATCTGCATGTTTCCCCAATAATTAAAAAATATCCTGTTGTGACATTTTTCTATTCATTATGTCAGTAAACATACAATTATGTTGTGGGGCATGTGAACATGGAACCAGAAGAGATGGGAGGAAGACGTGGAACTGGAGTCATCATCGATACAGTGCCTTCAGAAAGTATTCACACCCCTTGACATTTTCACATTTTGTTGTGTTACAGCCTGAATTTTAAATGGATTAAATTTAATTTATTTTTGTCTCATCTAAACAAAACATTCCATAATGACAAAGTGAAAACTTTTTTTTTTGAAGTTTTACAAATTAATAAAAAATGAAAAGCTGAAATGTCTTGCATCAATAAGTATTTAACCCCTTTGCTATGACACTCCAAAATGAGCTCAGGTGCATCCAATTTCCTTTACTCAAGTTGTAGACATCTCGAGGATGATCGGAGTCCACCTGTGGCCAATTTAATTGATTGGACATGATTAAGAAACACACCTTTCTATACAAGGTCCCACAGTTGACAGTGCATGTCAGAACAGAAACTTGACCTTGAAGTCCAAGGAACTGTCTGTAGAACTCCAAGATAGAATTATGAGGAGGCATAGATCTTGGGAAGGGTATAAAACAGTTTCTAGTCTTGAAAGTTCCCAAGAGCACAGTGAACTCCATCATTAGGAAATGGAAAGAATCTGGAATTACCTGGACTCTTTCTTGAGCTGGCTCTCCAACCCAATTGAGCAACTGGTCAAGAAGGATTTTGATCAGGGAGGTGACCGAGAGCCCAATGACCACTCTGACAGAAATACAGAGTTCATTGGCTGAGATGCGAGAACCTGCTGGAAGGATAACAATCTGCAGCACTTCACAAATCTAGGCTTTATGGGAGAGTGGGCAGACGGAAGCCACTCCTGAGGAAAAGGCACATGACAGTATGCCTGGAGTTTTCAAAAAGGCATGTGAAGGACTCTGAGACCATGAGGAAAAAGATTCTGTGGTCTAATGAGATGAAAATTTAACTCTTTGGCCTGAATGCAAAGCACTATGTCTGGGGGAAACCGAGTGCAGGTCATCACCCATCTAACACCATCCCTAATGTGATGCATAGTGTGGCAGCATCATGCTATAGGGATGCTTTTCAGTTGCAGGGACTGGGAGAGTTGTAAGGATAGAGGGAACAATGAATGGAGCCAAATACAGGCAATTCCTTGAGGAGAACCTGCTTCAAAGTGCAAAAAATCTGAGACTTCGGTGAAGATTTACGTTCCAACAGTACAATGAATGGCCCCAAGCATACAGCCAAAGCAACACTTGAATGGCTTCAGAACAAGAATTTGAAAGTCCTTGAGTGGCCCAGCAAAAGCCCAGACTTGAATCCCATTGAGAATCTGTGGAAATACTTGAAGATTGCTGTTCACCGACACTGCCCATCCAACTTGACCGAGGATGAGCAAATCTGCAAGGAAGAATGAAAGAAAATGCCCAAATCTAGATGTGCAAAGCTGATGCAGACATACACAAGAAGACTCAAAGCTGTAATTGCTACCGAAGGCATTTCTACAAAGTATTGCCTCAAGACAGTTCAGCTTTTCATTTTTAATTAATTTGTAAAAAAATTCTAAAACTGTGTTTTCACTTCGTCATTATGAGGTATTTTGTGTGGCTCTATGACTAGAAATTTGGATGTAATCCATTTTAATTTCAGGCTATAACACAAAAAGTGTGATAAAAGTCAAGGGGTGTGAATACTTTCTGAAGTTAGTCGATGGGTCTTGAAGGTGCTTTTTTCTATGTCTTTTTGCAATGTCATCTTTTTGCTCTGTCCACCATCTTTCCCAACAACGATGTCTCATGAATCCCACTGTCCCTCTCTGATATGATAATTTGAGAAGTGTCTTGTTTGTTTGTTTGTTTGTTTGTTTGTGTGTTTGTTTGACTTCTATGCACTCTTGAACCATTCACCGGAATGAGTTGAAAAATAGAGGTTGTATTTGGGGTGTG
>NC_140962.1:75138547-75170547 GCF_056783735.1 Eptatretus burgeri | reverse complement strand
AGTAATTGGAATCAATAAAATAACTATTGACCATGCCAAATGAGTTGAAAAGAAATGTTTTGAATGAGGAAAAGAAGGGTTCAATTCTGGCTTTACTGGCAGAGGGATACAGTGAGCATCATATCACGTTGCTTTCATCCTTAAAATTTCAAAGACGGCGGTTCATAAGAACAAGGTCAAGCAGCAGACATTGGGGAAAACAAAGCTACAGACTGGCAGAGGGCGAAAACGACTTTCCACTGACCAGGATGACTGCCAACTCATTCGAATGTCACTCAACAACCGTAGGATGACATCAAGTGACCTACAAAAAGAATGGCAAACGGCAGCTGGGGTGAAGTGCACGGCAAGGACGGTTCGAAACAGTCTCCTAGGGGCAGGGCTGAAGTCATGCAAAGCTAGAAAAAAAGCCCTTCATCAATGAGAAGCAAAGAAGAGCCAGGCTGAGGTTTGCAAAAGACCATAAGGATTGGACCATAGAGGACTGGAGTAAGGTCATCTTCTCTGATGAGTCCAATTTTCAGCTTTGCCCAACACCTGGTGGTCTAATGGTTCGACGGAGACCTGGAGAGGCCTACAAGCCACAGTGTCTCGCACCCACTGTGAAATTTGGTGGAGGATCGGTGATGATCTGGGGGTGCTTCAGCAAGGCTGGAATCGGACAGATTTGTCTTTGTGAAGGACTCATGCATCAAGCCACGTACAAGGTTGTCCTGGGAGAACACTTGCTTCCTTCTGCTCTGACAATGTTCCCCAACTCTGAGGATTGGTTTTTCCAGCAGGACAATGCTCCATGCCACACAGCCAGGTCAATCAAGGTGTGGATGGAGGACCATCAGATCAAGACCCTGTCATGGCCAGCCCAATCTCCAGACCTGAACCCCATTGAAAACCTCTGGAATGTGATCAAGAGGAAGATGGATGGTCACAAGCCATCAAACAAAGCCGAGCTGCTTGAATTTTTGCGCCAGGAGTGGCATAAAGTCACCCAACAGCAATGTGAAAGAGTGGTGGAGAGCATGCCAAGACGCATGAAAGCTGTGATTGAAAATCAGGGTTATTCCACAAAATATTGATTTCTGAACTCTTCCTAAGTTAAAACATTAGTATTGTGTTGTTTAAAAATGAATATGAACTTGTTTTGTTTGTATTATTTGAGGTCTGAAAACACTGAATCTTTGTTGTTATTTTGACCAGTTGTCATTTTCTGCAAATAAATGCTCCAAATGACTATTTTTATTCGGAATTTGGGAGAAATGTTGTCAGTAGTTTATAGAATAAAACGAAAATGTTCATTTTACTCAAACACATTCCTATAAATAGTACAACCAGAAAAACTGATAATTTTGCAGTGGTCTCTTAATTTTTTCTGGAGCTGTGTGTGTGTGTGTGTGTGTACGTGTGTGTACGTGTGTGTACGTGTGTGTACGTGTGTGTACGTGTGTGTACGTGTGTGTACGTGTGTGTACGTGTGTGTACGTGTGTGTACGTGTGTGTACGTGTGTGTACGTGTGTGTACGTGTGTGTGCGTGTGTGTGCGTGTGTGTGCGTGTGTGTGTGTGTGGAAATAAACACGACATAGTGACCGAAGCTTTTCGTGCTGTACTCCTCAAGGTAAAATATTCGCAGCAAGTGAAAAAGGAAGTGAAGGTGTATGCTTTATACGCAGGTCTCAATAAGGTAGACGCTGATTGGTTCAGCCGTAATGACGTCACGGTTAATCCGAACGTCCATTGGTCTACTCATCATCTTCACCTCGAGCTCCCATTAGCTGGAGCAGAGTTCGCCGATGATTCACGTTTGCAACCACATCCTGGAGAGAGGGGGGAGGGGCGCCTCCCCCCCTCAGGTCCATTCACCATTTGTTACCGTGCTTCCCTTGATCTTTCCATGCTGAAAGTGACACAGAGATCGGTCAAATTTCTTTTGACGACATAGTATTGGATCGGTGGAAAGGATGAAGGTTGCTTCCAACATACCGAAATGAAACGAGCTCCGACCTCGGCTCAATATCCTGAACATATCTGCATTGTACTAATCTGCACAGATGGGGTTGGCAACCAAGTGCTGTGCAATGGCAGATGAAGCAGGTACAGTGGCCGCTGGTTGCTGGATATTTCTCCATGCTCGCTCTGGTTGTGTTCTAACCCTCACAATCTTTCTTCGAATCGCCAAGGGGACGTGTTGTTTGATCCGATCAGCCAATGCTAGTGTTGTGCGGCCCACGTACCGAGCTTCACATCGGCACTCAAACTCATAAATAACATTGCTGGTTTGTGAGGTGTGTAGCACATCCTTGTTGACTGACGTCAGGAAACGGCAAGATGTTAAGATTACTCGGGGTTGCACAGCCAGAAACGTGTTGGACACAATATGTTTGATTTGTACCTCAAACCTTCGTGATTGCCCTTTCCCAGGCATCCTGATATAGACTGGACATTTGTCTGGAGCCATCTTCCGATCTCTTGTCATGTTCAGAAACTTCTGTGTGTATCTCTTTACTATATGCTCAGGATAACCATTCTCGACGAGTATATTCCTGATTTTGTCAATTTAAGCTGGAAGATTCCAGGATGTGGTTGCAAACGTGAATCATCATGTTCGAGATAGAGCAAAATGGTTTCAAGACTTTCGGTGGGGAATGACCTCAAGATTATGCATAAAAAAGTATTGTCATCCTAGCTCTCAAAGTTTGGGTGGTCGAATGATTTTTATGTCAAAATTCGCAATTTTCTAAGTTTTTGACCTTGTGACCTTGACTTTGGGACGAAAATGAAAAAGCGGACAACATCAAGTTTTAGATAATTCATTTTGCTATTCAAATACCGAATAACCCTTTCCATTCAGTCAATTCCCAGGAAAAGATAGATTTTTAATCCGACTACCCCCTAAAAATGGCTATTTTTTGGGCATCGCTCCACCCACAATGGGCGTAGCAAGCCCTCATCCAGGAAAACACAACTAGGCATTGATATCGAACACATAACGAAGTTTTATCAAGATTGGATCAAAGTCCACAGAGTTATGCTCTGGACAGACAGACACACAGACAGACAAGCCGATCGGCGACATGGGTGGTCGCCATATAATTGCATACTGGTCATACAGTTTTTGACAGATCGGGCTGAAATTTTTTGACAAAGAGGTTGATTATAGTGCGCATAAGAGCACGAAAGCCGATTTTTGATTTTCGAAAAAAAAGTTTTTCGGATTTTTTCAAAAATTTCAAAGTCCCGTTGCTTGGCAACGGTGGCGTCCATAGCAACGGTGCTCAAAAGCGTACAACTAGATCCTGGTATGAACCTACCTGTCAAGTTTCATCAAAATTGGTTGACTCCTCTGGCCTTCAGAGTTGTCCATTACATGCAAACATACATACAGACAGATGGAAAAAAGTGAAAATAAGGGTACTCCAGCGACCACCCAACAGACAGACGGAAAAATTGAAAATAAGGGTACTCTCGCGACCATCCAACAAGCCGGTAGGCGACATGGGTGGTCGCAACTTAATTGCATACTAGTCATACAGTTTTTGACGGAGCGGCTGAAAATTTTTGAAAAAGAGGTTTATTATAGTGTGCATAAAAGCGCGGAAGCCTATTTTTTATTTTAGAAAAAATTGATTTTTTAGGATTTTTCAAAAATTTCAAAGAACTGTTGCTCGGCAACGGGGGTGTCCATAGCAACGGTGCTCAAAAGCATACAACTAGATCATGGTATGAACCTAACACTGAAGTTTCATCAATATCGGTTGACTCCTCTGGCCTCCAGAGCTGTCCTTTATTTACAAACAAACAGACAGACATAAAACCAGAGAAAAACGGTGGTGTAGTGACCACCCAACAAGCCGGTGGGTGACATGGGTGGTCGCTATATAATTGCAGACTAGTCATACAGTTTTTGACGGATTGGGCTGAAATTTTTGGACAAAGAGGTTGATTATAGTGCGCATAAAAGCACGAAAGCCGATTTTTGATTTTCGAAAAAATAAATTTTTTAGTATTTTTCAAAGATTTCAAAGTACCGTTGCTAGGCAACGGTGGCGTCCATAGCAACGGTGCTCAAAAGCGTACAACGAGATCCTGGTATGAACCTACCTGTTAAGTTTCATCAAAATTGGTTGACTCCTCTGGCCTTCAGAGTTGTCCATTACATACATACATACATACATACAGACAGATGGAAAAAAAGTGAAAATAAGGGTACTCCAGCAACCACCCAACAGACAGACGGAAAAATTGAAAATAAGGGTACTCTCGCGACCACCCAACAAGCCGGTAGGCGACATGGGTGGTCGCTACATAATTGCATACTAGTCATAGTTTTTGACGGAGCGGCTGAAAATTTTTGAAAAAGAGGTTGATTATAGTGCGCATAAAAGTGCGGAAGCCTATTTTTTATTTTAGAAAAAATTGATTTTTTTAGGATTTTTCAAAAAGTTCAAAGTCCCGTTGCTAGGCAACGCTGGCATCCATAGCAACGGTGCTCAAAAGCATACAACTCGATCCTGGTATGAAACTACCTGTCAAGTTTCATCGACGAGCCGATATTTTCGGATTTTTAAAAAAAAATTCAAAGTCCAGTTGCTCGGCAACAGTGGTGTCCATAGCAACAGTGCTCAACAGCATACAACTAGATCCTGGTATGAACCTTCCTGTCAAGATTCATCAAAATCGGTTGACTCCTCTGGCCTCCAGAGCTGTCCATTACATACAAACAAACATACTGTTGTGGATTTTCGCCCATTCGGCGTGCGGGCGACTGCCTTTAGCTAAATTGCGGCCATGCGCGCCCACCGAACGAGCAATCCAGTCGCAGCTTTTCGGATCAATGCCGAAACCCAGCTACGGGTGTTGTTAATCACACCATAAACCAGCCAACTCTTCTGTCCGCGCTACAGGGTCGATCGCCGAATTGTCGATTCGCGCATTGGAGATTCACGCTACCACAAGCGCTTCCAGTGCCTCCATACCCCCCAAGCTCCGCGTGTACCCGTTCACAGCACTGGCCCCCCCAACTCGCAAAGCTCGACCGGACCCACCTGGTCGTGATCCGCTTCAAGGGAGCATAGCGTCTCCCTCCGTTCCTTAAGGAGGCTATCCTGCTGCTTGCTCCGGGCCACCAAACATTCCCCGAGCTCCCCCTCATTGTCCCTCGCTAACTCCCTGTGTGTGTGTGTTCGTCTTTAGTTTCTTCCAATTCACCCTCCATCTCCCGTGTCTCTGTTATTTCTTTTAATTCCTGCGTCTCCCTTCATGTCTCTGTTAATTCGGTCACCTCATTCATTATTTCCGTTTCTTCCTGGCTCCATTTTCCTTCCCATTTGAGTCGTTCTTCCTCTATGAGCCCCCTTAGTTGTTCATTATAATCTTTCTGGAGCTTTTCCATCTCTGTGCACTCCAACTTTGCTCTCTGCTCTCATTGGTTAATTTCAAATTCATATTGTTTTTGTTTTCTACCCCACCGTCTCTCATGTTCTTCATTCTCCAATCTTTATTTCTTTCAATTGGCCAATCTCCTTTTCTGTTTCATTCGTTGTTCCTTCACTATCTCAGCGTACTTCAACCTTGCTCTCTCCTTTAGTTGTTCTTGTCCTTCTTTTTGTTTCCTCCTCTACTGTCTCTCATGCTCTTCATTCTCCAATCTCATAGTTTCCTTCAATTGGCCGATCTCCTTTTCGTGTTTCATTCGTCGTTCTTTCACGATCTCCACGTACTTCAACCTTGCTTTCTCCTTCAGTTGTTCTTGTCCTTCTTTTTGTTTCATTCCTTGTTCTTTTTGTTTCTTATCCCACTGTCTCTTTTGTTCTTCCTTCTCCAATCTCATAGTTTCCTTCATTACTCTTTCTTGCATCTCATTCTTTAATCTTGCTTCTGCATCTAACTGTTCGATCTGCACAGTGTGGTTCCTTAACATTTCATTCTCCGTTCTCTTTCTTTCCTCTCTCAACATCCTCAGCTCATTTTGTAATCCTGACTCTTTGTTTTGGTGTTTCCATAACTCAGAAGCTTTTTTTCTAATTCCTTTCTCATCTCCACACCTCTTTCACATTCTTCCTTCCTCATTTCATCCATTCTCTTGCTCATCTCCTCTAGTTGGTCAATTTCCAATTCATGTTCGTTTTGTTTTCTATTCGCTTCTTTCCTTAATTCCTCTCTTATCTCCGCACCTCTTTTGCAGTCTTCCTTCCTCATTCCGTCCATTGTCTTACCTATTCCTTTATTTTTTTTTTAGATATTTCTCTCTTCTTTTTATCTTCTGTTTTCAGCTTCCTCTTATCTGATCGCCTGATCTTACCTTTTTCTTCAGTTGTTGCAATTTCAAATCGCGTTTCCGTTTTTCCTTTTTTAGCTTTGTTTTCCAATTCTTCTTCCAAGTTATCTCTATCCCGGGAGTTACTAATTCGCTATTCCTCTCTTCTTTCATTCAGTTCGCTCTTCTCATATTCCAACTCATGGGTACTCCACTCTACTTCCCTCATTTCTCCCTGTAGTTCTATGAACTGTCTTGACTTTTCCAACAATTCTTCCTTCCTTTGCGCCAGAGATTTCTCTCCTTTTTTATCTCCTGTTCCAGGCTCTCCCTTATCTGATTGCCTGATCTTACCTCTTTCTTCAGATGTTTCAATTCCAAATCGTGTTTCCGTTTTTCCTCTTCCAGCTTTGTTTTCCATTCTTCCTCTAAGTCCTTTCTATTCCAGGAATTACAAATTTGTTCCTCCTCTATTCTTTTGTTCAGTTCACTCTTCTCATGTTCCAACAAACGGGAAAACCACTCTACTTTATTATTTTCTTCACATAGCTTTTTTTTCCATTCTTCCTCTAAGTTCTTCCTATCCCGAGAATTACTAATTTGCTCCTCTTTTCTTTTATTCAGTTCACTCACCTTTTGTACCAAAACCTGTCGTTTCCCCATGTAGTTCCTCGATTGTGATGGCTAAGTCCTCTTCCAGCCCCCGAACTCGCTCCTGTGCCTCGTCCAATTCAATTGGCAATTCCTTTATACAGTTATCACCACACCTCCACTGCTCCAAGGCATCCGACAATTGTGTCTGAAATTCGCCAATGTACGCATCGACGCCCTGCTTCGCCTGCCATGCCCACGTTGTTTGAACCAGTGGGCGGCAGCGCTTCCCCCGTGCCGTGCGGCTCGTTGCGCTATTAATAGCAACCCGCTCACGCCTTGTTCCGCGCTGAGGTGCAGCCGCACCGCCATTTTGCGACTCCGTTTTTGGTTGCCGTTAAAGTTCCTGCACAGGCCGCTCCCACTGACAACAATTTGTGGTGTGATTATAATAAAACGAACCATCCCGGGCCATGGATTCTACATTAAAGCATATTCCTCCCTGCCCCTGCTCGTCTTAAGCTGCCATTTTGCGTCTTGGAAATAATTTATACGCTCGTAATTTAATGGAACCGGAGGGTCGCCTCGCACACCCTTGATCCAGTTCCACCAATTTAGTGTGGAGGGGGGTTAATCGGAATCCCACGTCCTGACAACAGTGTTGTGGATTTTTGCCCGTTCGGCGTGCGGGCGACCGCCTTTTGCTAAATTGCGACCGTGCGCGCCCACCGAACGAGCAATCTAGTCGCAGCTTTCCGGATCAACGCCGAAACCCAGCTATGGGTGTTGTTAACCACACCATAAACCAGCCAACTCTTCTGTCCGCGCTACAGGGTCGATCGCCGAATTGTAGATGTACCTAATTATTCGCGCAGACAGAAATGCTGGGGATTTACACCTTTACACAGCCGTTTTAAGCAGCTCATTCCGTTTGCGATTGCTGAGCGGTTTTATATTGCCAAGCCCCGTCGGACGAGATGTACGTTTTATCGGCTATTAATCAGCCAGCTATTTATTCCGAACGCAATTATGGCAGTCAATGGCAGGAAAGGACGCAATGAGCAGGTGACAGTTCAACAATGAGGACATTTATTTGTACACATATGCAATGAATGGGGGGGATGGGACATGACACGAGCAAAAACCTACAGCCGATATCTATTTACTATGTACATGCACTTGCAACAATTCTACTTGGTAGACAAGGCGCCACAGACTTTCATCCAAAAACCCCAGAAAGGAAAGATAGCACCGGGCTCGTAAGCCTTTAATGTTCCTCGGAGCTGGGATGACCGAAAGAGCTCCGCGAGGCCGTGCAGGTTACCTTTGTCGCCCTTGAGGCAACTCGCTGGGCCCTGGTTCGGTGACCCTCGGTGTCTCTGCACGCATTCCAACCTCCGAACTCTCCAGCTCTCCACACCAACTCCGAACAGCGCTCCACTGCCTCCGAGCTCTCTCTCCAAGCCCAGACTCGACTGGACTCCCTCAACTCTCTTCCCGAACTCGACTGGACTCCACCAACTCCCAAATCAACTCGTCTCCAGAGTTCCACTTGTACTCAACTGGTTTTCAACGAGCGAACGCAGCCTCTTATAGTCCCAAGGGAAGGGTTTTCGCTCCCTCAACTTCGACCCTTCAGGTCGTTAGATCTGGTCAGGTCAGGTTAGATGCGACCTGCTACAGGTACCATGTAAACCTGTACTAACCTGTTCCATGGTCGGGTTGTCGGCGACTAAACCGTCTCCCCCAGAAGGTTTTCTGGTGAGGAGGGTGTTTGGATATGGACACCCAGCAGGATTAAAAACAAATCCTGTCAAAGGGCGGAGGAGCTCCTTGTGAGCCAAAGGCCATCCATATCTAGTGCCCAACTGTGTCTGCGGACGTCCTCTGCAGTTGGGTTACTTCTTATTCGGAGGTTGGTGGCAGGATTTGCACTCCAGCCACCGTAAAACCCTTCATTCCGCAAAACACAAAAATGCTAAAAAAAATCTGAAAACCCACTCCGTGGGAGTACCTCCAGTGTGGCTTCCCTTCGCAGGGCAGCTCACCGGATGACGGGATTGGGGCAACGCCTTCGGGACCCCCAATCTTTGATGAAAGGAGGGAAACCGCAGGGTAACCTCCCTGCGTCAGATTGCGGGAGAGTGTGTCGGAGTGGTGCTGAGGTGTCATCCACCAGACGGCGGTCTCCTTGGGTTAACCTGAGGCGGTCCCTTCAGGTGGGTGCCTGGAATGTCCTATCCCTAAAAGAGGATGGTCACCTGTCTGTTGTCATCTGAGCTCAAGCATTTGGACATCGGTATTGCAGCACTCTCTGAGGTTCGGAGACTGGATTGCGGCGAGATAATGGTGGGTGGTTACACCTACTATTGGTCTGGTCGCTCTGATGGTTACCATACTCAAGCAATTGCTGCAGCTGTGTCGAATAAGCTGACCCCAATGAAAATTGAGGTAACACCAGTCAACGAGCGTATTATGAGACTAAGGATTCGTCACTCCTTAGGTGTCATTTCCCTGGTCTCTGTCTATGCTCCAACTGAGGCGAGTGACCTCACCGTGAAGGACACATTCTACTCCACGCTCGAGTCTGTGGTTCATCAGTGCCCCAGACGAGATACACTTCTAGTCTTGGGGAATTTCAATTCAGACTGGAACTGATAGGGATGGTTACGAGACATGTGTTGGTCCCCATGGGTCAGGAACTATGAACCAGAATAGCACTAAGTTCCTTGACTTTGCAAGAAGTCATAGACTGAGGATGGCTGGTTCATGGTTTCAGCACCCACAATCTCATCGCTGGACTTGGTATTCCAACGCTGGTGGCGTGGCAAAGGAGATTGACCATGTCCTCGTTGACGGTTGCTGGAGGATGATGCAGAATTGCAGGGTCTGCCGGAGTGCTCAGTTCCTCAATACTTACCACCGGCTTGTTGAAGCAACGCTAAAGCTGCACCTTAAATCCTGGAGAATGGTACCATTCCAGCCCAGGCTGGATGTTGGCAAGCTCAAGGATGAGAGAGTAGCTGAGGAGTTTGCGAACAGACTGAGTGGACATTTGGGGTGTCTGGGTGCTTTTGGGGGTCCGGAAGAGTTGTGGAGTGCCTTCAAGACCACCGTCCTTGATGCTGCCGGTGGATGTCTTGGAACTCACCACAGGGCCAAGAAGAATTTTGTCTCTCAAGGGACACTGGATACCATTGACTAGAGTCGCAGGGCCAGGCTGAATGGCAGAGCTGAACTGTTCAGGGAGCTGAGGCGTAAAACTGTACGTGCACTAAGGGTGGACAAGGAGGCCTATGTGTGAGGAATCTGTGAGGGGGTAGATCATCTCCTGTGGACAGGTGATTCTCATCCCGCTTACAGGGGAATTCGCGCATTGCGTTCATCCAAGCCCATCCCTCGGAGCACTGCAGTTAGAGCAGAGAGTGGTAGGCTCTTGACAGAGGAGTCTGAAGTGAAGGCCCGCTGGGTTGGTTACTTTGAGCGGTTGTACCAGGCTGATCCCCCAGCTGTCGAGTTGGACGTCAAGGGTGTTACAATCCCTGTTGCTGACGCTCCAATCAACTGTGGTCCACCTTCGCTTGTGGAAACACGGGCTGCGGTGAACCGGTTGAAACGTGGTAAAGCTTCAGGGATCTGTGGCATCCATGCTGAACTTCTCAAGGCTGGTGGAAATGCTGCACTCATGTCGTTGCATGCAGTTTTGTGCTCTGCCTGGAACACAGGCATCATCCCAACTGATTGGAAGAGGGGCCTTGTTGTCCCTCTCTGGAAAGGGAAGGGTGATCGCCAAGACTGCAACAACTACCGAGGGGTGACGCTGCTCTCAGTGCCGGGCAAGGTCTTTGCTCGGATAATTCTTGATAGGTTTTGCCACCATCTGCCTGAGCACCAGCTTCCAGAGCAGTCAGGCTTTACAGCAAAGAGGTCAACGATTGACCGTATCCTTGCTCTTCGTGTCCTCACCGAACGCAGTTGAGATTTTCGGCTGGGGCTGCTTGCAGCCTATGTTGATCTCTGTAAAGCATTTGATTCAGTGAATCGGGATACCCTCTGGAGGATTCTTGGTATTCGTGGGGTGCCACCAAAACTGATCGATCTGATGTCTGAACTCTACTCTGGTACTGAGAGTGCTATGAAGTGTGGTGGTACCATCTCTGACTTATTTCTAATTATTACTGGTGTTCGTCAGGGGTGTGTACTGGCCCCCACACTTTTCAGCACTTGAATGGACCCGATTTTAGGGAGGATGTCGGAAAGATCAAGCTGCGGTGTATCGTTTGGGAATGTCAAGATCTCGGACCTTGATTTCGCAGATGATGCAGTCATCTTTGCGGAGACTTTAGATATCCTTTTGGGGGCCCTCGAGGTGCTGAATGAGGAGTCGGAGCCGCTGGGATTACGGGTTTCTTGGGTCAAAACTAAGATCCAGGCTTTCAATGACATATTGGATGCTGCAGTACTGTCTGTGTCTATTTGTAGTGAGGATGTTGAGGTCGTGGAGAGATTCACTTACCTTGGCAGTGATATTCATGTCTCTGCTGGCTGTGAGTGAGAGGTCAATAGACGTCTGGGTCGGGCCTGGGGAGTCATGGATTCACTGGATCATGGGGTGTGGCGCTGCCGGTACCTGTGCGGGAGGACCAAAGTCAGTCTTCAGGTCCTTGGTGCTTCCAGTCTTGCTCCATGGATACGAGACTTGGACTCTGACCAAGGATCTGAGATGGAGACTTAATTCCTTTGGTGCCAGGTCTCTTCGGAGAATCCTTGGCTATCACTGGTCGGATTTTCTGTCCAACGAGCGGTTGCTGAGAGAGACTCGGATGAGATTTGTTACCTGCATGGTCCGTGAGCATCAGTTGCGGCTGTATGGACATGTGGCTCGTTTTCCTGACGCTGATCCTGCTCACCAGATTCTCTCAGCGAGGGATCCTCGTGAGTGGAGGAGGCCAATGGGCCGACCACGTTCCTCGTGGTTGCAGCAGGTTGACCAACATCTCAAGGAGATGGGGATGGGCCTGGCATATGCCTGGGGGAAGGCCAGACGGAGGCCCCTGGAGAACCGGCGGAAAGTGGACGCAGCGACGCGCGGTTCTGGCACATGCTCCCATATCTGACCTGACCTTAGACCCTTCACCCACGGCTGGCTCCGCCCCTGTTCGCCTCCTCTCGTATCGTGCCGATCTTCGCCATTTTGCCTTTTGCTTCCTCAAATTCCTTCTTTTATGCCTCTTGCCCTGCCTGGAGATTCCGCCCCATGCTCTGCATTTCACCCCGCTGTGTTTGCATATCGCTCCTGAATGCCTGCATGTTCGCATCCATGTCGCCCCTCATCACATCCAAATTTCCGTTTATTTTGCACGCATTTGCATCCATCTTGTTTTCCATATTTTGCATAATTTCTTGCGCATTTGTATTCATGTCGTTCTTCATTTCTTCCTTCATTTCGCACGCATTTGTTTGTAAATCCCTACTCATTGCTCGTCTGATCATCTCCACCAAATGGTTTATGTCAAGCGACCCTGACGAAGCCGATTCATTTTGGTCGGGCGTGGATCCACCGGGGACTGGGGAGGGAATTTGACGGAGGAGGGGCGGGGGTGTCATACACCGCGGCCCCCGACGCTGCACCCATTTCGGACTCTGCATTTATTTGCGGGGTATAGTCAACCTGCATAATGGGAGTGTCCTGCACGGTGATTTCGTCCTGAGCCATAGATTCTACATTAAAGCATATTCCTCCCTGCCCCTGCTCGCCTTGAGCTGCCATTTTGTGTATCGGAAATAAAAAATTTCAACGCTCAGAATTTAAAGGAACCGCAGGGTCGCCTCGCACACCCTTGATCCGGTTCCGTTAATTTAGTTTGGAGACGGATGAATTTGAATCCCACTCCTGACACCAGTATTGTGGATTCTCACCCGTTCGGCGTGCGGGCGACCGCCTTTAGCTAAATTGCGGCCGCGCGTGCCCACCGAACGAGCAATCCAGTTGCAGCTTTTCGGATCAACGCCGAAACCCAGCTACGGATGTTGTTAACCACACCATAAACCAGCCAACTATTCTGTCCACGCGCTACAGGGTCGATCGCCGAATTGTCGATGTACCTAATTATTCACGCAGACAGAAATTCCAGAGATTTACACCTCAACGGAGCCTGCATGAAAATGAGCCGCTTTAAGCAGCTCATTCCGTTTGCGATTGCCGAGCGGTTTTATATCGCCAAGCCCCGTCGGACCAGATGTACGTTTTATCGGCTATTAATCAGCCAGCTAATTATTCCGAACGCAATTATGGCAGTCAATGGCAGAAAGTGACACAACGAGCAGGTGAACATTCAAACAATGAGGATATTTATTTGAACACAAGCAATGCAATGAATGGGGGAATGGGGAAAAAGACACGAGCAAAGACCTACAGCTGATATCTATTTATTATGTACATGCACTTAGTCAGTTCTACTTGGTAGACAAGGCACCACAGACGTTCATCCAAAACCCCAGAAAAGCAATAACAGGGCTCGTGAGCCTTTATGGTTGCTCGGAGCCGGGATGACCGAAGGGGCTCCGAGAGACCGGGCGAGCTACCTGGCCACCCTCGTGGTGACTCACTGGGCCCTGGTTCGGCGACCCTCAATGTCTCTGCCAGCACTCCAACCTCCGAACTCTCCAGCTCTCCACACCAACTCCGAACAGCTCTCCACTGCCTCCGAGCTCTCTCTCTCTCCAAGCCCAGACTCGAATGGACTCCCTCAACTCTCTTCCCGAACTCGACTGGACTCCACCAACTCCCAACTCAACTCCAGAGCTCCACTTGTACTCAACTGGTTTTCAACGAGCGAACGCGGCCTCTTATAGTCCCAAGGGGAGGGGTTTTCGCTCCCTCACCTTCGACCCTTCACCCCCAGCTGGCTCCGCCCCTGTTCGCCTCCTGATCCGTTCCTGCCATCAAACGTGGCCATGTTGAAATCACCCTGCCACAAGCAGACGTGTTTGAAATCACCTTGCCACAAGCGGACGTGTTTGAAATCACCTTGCCACAAGTGGACGTGTTTGAAATCACCTTGCCACAAGCGGACGTGTTTGAAATCACCTTGCCACAAGCGGACGTGTTTGAAATCACCTTGCCACAAGCGGACGTGTTTGAAATCACCTTTCCACAAGCGGACGTGGTCGAAATCACCCTGCCACAAGCGGATGTGGTTGCATTGTGGTTGGTGCTGTGGTGGGGATGGCGTGGTTGTTGAGATGCTGTTGTGGTGGTGAAGGTGGTGAGGAGATGTTGGCGGTTGTGGAGAAGGTGGTGAGGAGATGTTGGCGGTTGTGGAGAAGGTGGTGAGGAGATGTTGTTTAAAATAAAGATAGGAAAGAATTACACTACCTCAAAGGTTCACAGCCCGTTATACATCGGTGGGGAAATCTAACCTGGACACACGCTTATCGACATAACTGATCTTCGGGGAACATGAATGGTGTTCTGTGAATTTCCACAACCGTAAAAATACATACAAACATACAGACAGACGGAAAAACTGAAAATATGGGTTGTCTGGCGACCACCAAATACATATACAGTGGGGAGAACAAGTATTTGATACACTGCCGATTTTGCAGGTTTTCCCACTTACAAAGCACGTAGACGTCTGTAATTTTTATCATAGGTACACTTCAACTGTGAAAGATGGAATCTAAAACAAAAATCCTGAAAATCACATTGTATGATTTTTAAATAATTAATTTGCATTTTATTGCAGGAAGTAAGTATTTGATACATCAGAAAAACAGAACTTAATATTTGGTAGAGAAACCTTTGTTTGCAATGACAGAGATTAGACGTTTCCTATAGTTCTTAACCAGGTTTGCACAAACTGCAGCAGGGATTCTGGCCCACTCCTCCATACAGGTTTTCTCCAGATCCTTCAGGTTTTGGGGCTGTCGCTGGGCAACACAGATTTTCAGCTCCCTCCAAAGATTTTCTATTGGGTTCAGGTCTGGAGACTGGCAAGGCCACTCCAGGACCTGGAGATACTTCTTACGGAGCCACTCCTTAGTTGCCCTGGCTGTGTGTTTCGGGTCGTTGTCATGCTGGAAGACCCAGCCATGCCCCATCTTCAATGCTCCTGTTGAGGGAAGGAGGTTGTTGGCCAATATCTCACAATACATGGCCCCATCCATCCTCCCCTCAATATGGTGCAGTCGTCCTGTCCCCTTTGCAGAAAAGCATCCCCAAAGAATGATGTTCCATGCTTCACGGTTGGGATGGTGTTCTTGGGGTTGTACTCATCCTTCTTCGTCCTCCAAACACGGCGAGTGGAGTTTCAACCAAAAAGCTCTATTTTGGTCTCATCAGACCACATGACCTTCTCCCATTCCTCCTCTGGATCATCCAGATGGTCATTGGTAAACTTCAGACGGGCCTGGACATGCGCTGGCTTGAGCAGAGGGACCTTGCGTGCGCTGCAGGATTTTAATCCATGACGGCGTAGTGTGTTACTTTTGGTTTTATTTGATACTGTGGTCCCAGCTCTCTTCTTCAGGTCATTGACCAGGTCCTGCCGTGTCGTTCTGGGCTGATCCCTCACCTTTCTCATGATCAATGAGGCTCCACGAGGTGAGATCTTGCATGGAGCCCCAGACCGAGGGAGATTGACTGTTATCTTGAACTTCTTCCATTTTCTAATAATTGCGCCAACAGTTGTTGCCTTCTCATCAAGCTGCTTGCCTATTGTCCTATAGCCCATCCCAGCCTTGCGCAAGTCTACAATTTTGTCCCTGATGTCCTTAGACAGCTCTCTGGTCTTGCCCATTGTGGAGAGGTTGGAGTCTGATTGATTGAGTGTGGACAGCTGTCTTTTATGCAGATAACTAGTTCAAACAGGTGCAGTTAATACAGGTAATGAGTGGAGAATGGGAGGGCTTCTTAAAGACAAAACTAACAGGTCTGTGAGAGCTGGAATTATTACTGGTTGGTAGGTGATCAAACACTTATTTCATGCAATAAAATGCAAATTAACTATTTAAAGATCATACAATGTGATTTTCGGGATTTTTGTTTTAGATTCCGTCTTTCACAGTTGAAGTGTACCTATGATAAAAAAAATTACAGACCTCTCCGTGCTTTGTAAGTGGGAAAACCTGCAAAATCGGAAGTATATCAAATACTTGTTCTCTCTCTCCACTGTGTATATATTGTTGCGAATTCGCGCCCGCCGGCGGTTTATCCCCACCACGACCGTGCCAATTGCCCACCCGCGCAGGATAGGGTTGCTAGCCAAATTCGATCTACCTCAGTACCTGCGCGAATGGTCGACCAGGCGATCGTACCATGCCACAGGCCGACTCCGAACACGAACCGCTTAAGCGGTCCGTTCCGTGCTACAATGATAACCGAGCGGTGTTATCGTCGGCCTTGACGGTTCCGATTAATTACCGGGATGTTGCACCCACTACGAACCACTTGCGTGAAGCAGGATGGAGAGTCAAACAAAGGAAAGGATGCAGCGAAACGGGGAACAAGTTCACACAAGCACGTTTAATTCACACAGACCAGCACGCAAGGCACGTATTTACAGTCACAATAATCAAAATGCACATATAAAGCGAAAGAAGAGTTAAAACCGAATACGCGTACACACGGCAACACGTAAACAGTTCTACTTGTCGGACAGGCGCCACCCACGGTCATTTACACAAACCCAAAGAAAAGAAAGGACTTCCCTTGGTGGGGCCGTCGAGTCCTCCTCCCACGACCTCCACTCCGAGCTCCATCTCCTCCGCCGTCCTCCACTGCCGACTCGACCAGGCTCGACGACGACACAGCTCGACTTCAACGAGCTTCTCGGGCTCCACACCGACGTGGAGGCACTCAACCACAGAAGACCAACTCTCGACCAACCCAACAATGACTTCAGACGAGTTTCACGAGTCAGAGCGAGAGGAAGAGGGAGAGCGCAGGAAGAGGGAGAGAACGCAGGAAGAGGGAGAGGACGCGCCCCGCCCGTGTCCGACTTTTATAGCGCGGGGCTCCGCCCTTCACTCCACCCCGTTTTAGACTCCACCCTCCTTCGAGAGGGTTCGCGAAAAAGGGGCGTTCCCTCACCCCGACCGCCTCACGCTGTCCATCCACCAATCGGCGGCGAGCCGCCCTTCCCCCCTTCCCTCACACCAAGCGCGGGAAAAGCCCACCAGCATCCTTGGAAGTTTTTGTTCGTTTGAAATCAAAGTGAGGGAAAGAAAAACCACTAACTGGAGGATCACAGCCCGAATGGATCACATAAATTCCCTCTATACAATGGGTTTGGGCTAACTACACATGTACCTATGGAGATATCTCACCTGAGGGCCCTTTATGGTGTAATGCGAATTTCCACAGCCGTAACAATATATAGATACATATACACATATATACATACATATACACATATATAGATACATATACACATATATACATATATATATATATATATATATATATATATATATATATATATATATTGTTACGGATTCGCGCCCGCCGGCGTGCGAACGGCCACGTAACTCGAATCGCGGCACGTCGCCCACCGGACGGACAATCCAGTCGTGACCCTCTCGGACTAACGCCGGGAACCAGTCACGGGTGGACCCATGACTTTATTTTTTTTACTATCTTTATTTTGGACCAACCGCCATGATCACAACCACAACATCAACCACCGACCACAACCACCGCTTCACCACAACCGCCACGACCTTCACGCACACCTCACAACCGTAGCATCGCCACCGTTCTTGCCCCGCTGTGGGTACCGGTGTTGGACTCATGCAGAACGCGCGTCGAACAGCGTGTACAAAACCACGGATTTTCTGCTTCAAAAACGGATCGAAAACGACACACGCCCACTTTTTGCCGTCCAATCGGTGAGCGAGGGGCGACTGGCCCGCCCCAGGGCGATCGATATATGCAAATTTGTGGATCAAAAAGCCTTCACGCCCACTTTTTCTCGGGCCAATGGGGAGCGAGGTGAAAGGTCAAAGGGAGGGGGTCAAAGGCGAAGTTACGGGGGGGATAAAAGGACGGTGTTCGTCAGTCAAAGGAGTCGTAAAAGTCGGAGCGAAAGAGTCAGCAGAACGAGAACGAGGGGTCGGAGAGTCGCAAGAGAGAACGAGGGAGAGTCAGCAGAACGAGAACGGAGAGTCAAGAAGAGGAGAGTCGGAAGCAGAGGGTCAAGACTTCGCGGGCGGTGGAGCTGCTCGTCGTGTGCGTTGGAGTCGGAACGGAGGGGACGGAGCTGTGGAAAGGCGGCGACATCGGACGAGGGGGTGCTCGCGTCGTGCAGGAAGCTGCACCCGAAGGAGGCCGACAGCGCGACCTGGCCGAGGTGGAGACGCTCGTCGCATATAATAAAGATCCTCTATACCCCGAGCATCAGCAACCCCCTCCTGTTTCCCCCCGCGCTGAGATAGTGCGACCAAGGGGGCCCCGTTCCCACCCCCTGCCAGGCACTGTCCACGAGGCCCGCGGGTTGCGGGGCCATCGCCGCTCCGCGTCTCATCACCAGACGGGTAGGCCCGACCCGGTCTCGGCCTCAGGCCTACCCCATTCTTGGGGGATTTCTTTTCCTTGGTTTTGGGTATGTGTTGTCGGCGCCGTCTGTGAAGTAGAATTGTATAAGTGTTGCCGTGTGCTCGGTAGTCGGTATTAGCTCTGCACTGTGTTTTCACTTTTATGTTTGCTTTTTGTGTAAATGGAATTGTGTTTTCTTTTTTTGTGTGCATTTGGTGGAATTGTATTTGTGTGCTTTCCGTTCGTCGCGAATAAATGTGCTTTATTGTTGAACTGTTCTCCCGCTTCGCTTCGTCTTTTCCTCCATTGAATCCCCATCTTGCTTCACGTAAAGGGTTGGTAGTGGGCTGAGTACGCCCGATAATTAATCGAACCGTCGAGGTCGACGATAACACCGCTCGGTTATTCTGATAGTACGGAACGGGTCGCTTAAGTGGCCCGTGTCCGAAGTCGACCTGCGGCGAGGTGCGATCACCCGGTCTACCCTCCGCGTGGGTACTTAGGTAGTTCGAATTTGGCGAGCAACCCTATCCCACGCGGGGGCTGATTGGCTCGATCGCGGTGAGACCGAAAGGTCCACCCGTGACTGGTTCCCGGCGTTAGTCCGAGAGGGTCACGACTGGATTGTCCGTCCGGTGGGCGACGTGCCGCGATTCGAGTTACGTGGCCGTCGCACGCCGGCGGGCGCGAAGACCGTAACACTGGTGTCAGGAGTGGGATACAAATTCATCGCCCTCCTCGCGGCACTGGTATCGGAGAACAGGAAAACGGGCTGTCCTGTCTCCAATTAAATTTACGGGAATCGGTCCAGGGGTGAGAGAAGCGACCCCCGATTCCCTCCAAATTACGAGCGAGCAAATTAACCCTTCACGAGAAGCAAGATGGCGTGTCAAGGCGAGCGGGAGCCGGGGGGTATTAGAAATGTATATGTTTAATAATGTAGAGTCCATGGTCCAGGATGGAATCCCCGAGCAGGAAATGTTGATTGTGCAGGAACACGGACTCGCCCAACTGAACCCAGGGCCCGAGGTGGGTGCGGCAGCGGCCGCGGTGTATGACACCTCCCCCCCCCCTCTCCACCAAGACCCCTCCCCCACCCTTGCCGAAACGGCTCAGCTGAGTGCATCCAACATGGCCCAGCTATGCGCCATGCTGGCGGCAATGAACAAACAAATGAATGAAGTGAAAACGAAGATGGATACAAATACAAATGAAATGAAAAACGAAATGAACAAGCAAATGAATGAAGTGAAAACGACGATGGATGCGAATACACAACAAATAAACGAAAAGATGGATACAAAAATGAACGGAATGGAAACAAACATGAAGGAGGAAATGAAAAGGCTGCGGGGTGAGACGCAGAACATGGGCCGAAGCCTGCAGGCAGGCATGAAGGCCGTGACCGGGGAGATAAAAATGGCGACTCCACGTGTGGGAGCAAACGAGCTGGGTGGGGGTGCAACGGCTGACAGGCCCGCGGTGGAGGCGGGTGAAAAAATAATTCGTGGAACGTGTTGGGCGAGGGTCGTGACGATGACCGAAAGGGAAAAATTAAATGGGGAGACCAAAACGTGTGAGACGAGACACGAGGTGACGACAACAGAAATAATAGTTGAGACAAGGGAGGTAAAGGGTGAAGAGTTGGCAGAGACACGGGAGATGGGAACGATAGAGGGAAGACTACACGATGAAGACGGGGTAAGTGACGCGCACACACACACGGAGGTAGTGGAGGACAATGGGGGTGAGCTCGCGGAGCGTGTAGGGACCCAGTGCGAGCACCTGGATGGCCTCCTCCAGGAACGAGGGGAGGGAGTATGCCCCCTTGAGGCGAGTCACGACCAGGTGAGTTCGGTCGTGCTTTGCGAGGTTGAGGGGACGAGTGCTGTGGACGGGTGCACGGAGAGCTTGGGGGGTATAGAGGCCCCGGAGACCCTTGTGGGGACACGAATCCCCAGTGTGGTTGTCCCTGTGTGTGTGGTGCAAGGTGTGAGTGCGGCACCGTGTGTGGAAGCGACCCCGTGTGTGAGTGGTGTGGTGGCGATGGTGCCAGAGTGCGTGCTTCCCAGCACGCCGGGTGTGGATGGGGCACCGTGTGTGAGTGAGGCCGTGTGTGTGAGTGAAACGGCCAGTATGAGTGAGGCACCACGTGTGAGTGGTGTGGTGGCGATGGTGCCAGAGTGCGTGCTTCCCAGCACGCCGGGTGTGGATGGGGCACCGTGTGTGAGTGAGGCCGTGTGTGTGAGTGAAACGGCCAGTATGAGTGAGGCACCACGTGTGAGTGGTGTGGTGGCGATGGTGCCGGAGTACGTGCTTCCCAGCACGCCGTGTGTGGATGAGGCACGGAGTGTGAGTGAGGCACCGCGGGTTAGTGCCCCCGCGTGTGTGGGTGAGGCACCGTGTGTGGAAGAGACCGCGTGTGTGAGTGTCGTCGTGTGTATGAGTGAGACACCGCGCGTGAGTGCCCCCGCGTGTGTAAGTAGTATGGTTTGTGTGAGTGGTGAGGCATCGTGCGTGAGTGAACGGCCGTGTGCAAGGTCGCTGGGTGCCAGGGAGACCGTGTGTGTGAGAGAGCGGTATGTGAGGGAGATGTCGGTTGGCATGCGGGAGCACGCAGCCGCGTCTCCCGGTGTGAGTTTGATGGAGTGGACTGTGTGCGTCGTAACACGCAGGTGTGCGTGGGTCGAATGGCGACGACGGCGACGTGAGAAGAAAGAAAGCCGAGTAGCGGCTGTAGTTGTTTCGAGGACCGTGCCGGGTTCACCCAGCAGTGAGCACGCGGTTCGTGCTGTGCAACGCACGAGACCACCACGTGCTCGCTTGCGAGAGTGAAGTCCCGGTCCGGAAACGCACGCGGTGGATTTGCCGATCCCGCGGACGGACAAAGTTTAGGCAGGTAAATGGATTTGGACCGGACGGGTTCTCCACGCGATCGTGTGTGTTCAGCTCCAACGGGCAAAGCACATGTGTTCGCGTGGGAAACCCCTCGAGACGTGGGGCTTGTGTTTTTTTTTGCGCACGGTGACGTCATGGCTGCACGTGTGGTTGGAATCCGGCAGGAGGGGTATCTCTGCCGGATGGTCCCGTCCAAGGAGGGACGAGGAACACGTGCAGCTGCATGACGTCACGGGCAGGTGCAAAGTGCGCGAGCTCTGAGTTGCCGCGCAGGTGCTGCGCATGAAAAAAAAAAAAGCAAGCCTCACTTTCGGGTGTACAGGATTCCTGGGCAAGGGGTGGAAGACCCCCTTGACCCGGGGCACAGGATGAAAACTAGTTAGGGGGAAGGGTTAGCTTAGTTAGACCGACTCCATGGGGCAGGGGTAAGTCCTCATGGAGTCCGTGGAATGGATTAGTTAGAGGGATTGTAGCCAGATTTAGGTGGGGAAATAAAATGAATTTTTGAGTTAGGAGACAGAGACAGACTTGTGAATGTGTAGAGGGGACGTAGCTTAGCTACGTAGTGTTAAAAGGAACGTGCTACTAGTTTAAGGGACGACGTGGGAGCACGAGTTAGTTAGGGGATGTAGTTAGAAGAATGGTAGAGTTCAGTGGTGTGTGTGTTGAAGAGTTGGTGAGTTATGAGGTGAAGACATGTTGAGTGAGGTGGAAGCATGTGCTTGGTGAGTGAGTGAGGCCAGCGGGTCTGTGTGTGTGGAGTGAATGGGGAATGCATGGTGCGATGAGTGATTGGGGGAGGAGTGACTCCCGCCCAAGGGACCCCGGGGTCAGAGTAAAGTGAGTTAGCTGGGTTAGTCAAATTGAAAAATGGAGGTCGTTTTGTTGTTGGTGGGTGTGTAGGCTCGAAACCCGTTTGGAGGGGTGCAGGAGCCCTGTTGACGGGCTTGGGAGCGTGGCTGCGAAAGGTGAGTATCGCTGAGTGGGTACCCCGGGCACCAGGCTAGTCGGCCGCGGTAGGCCATGGGCCCATGGGGGGCCGGGATAGAGTAGTGGGCACGGGTGCGCCTGCTTGGTGCGGGGGCCCGGGCGCCATTAGCCGCGTGGGCAGTGTTGTGGGCACGGGTGACCCTCGGAAAGGGGCCCGGGAGGCCGGCCTGCCACGTGTGCGTTTCAGGAGGTGCCATGGGGGGCACTCCCCGGTGTTAGGGAGCTGGTAGGCTCGGAGGCAGTGTAGTGCCCGGGGGTGCCATAGCGGGAGATTCGGCAGAGGGTCGTGCCTGCCAAAGGGAGCCACGTGTCCCAGCCAGGAGACCGTGTGAGGGCACGGAGAGAAAATTGGGGGCGAGGCCCGAAATTGTGAGGACACCAACACAGGCGACGGGAATCTGGGTTGTTAGAACCAATAGTTTAAGCGAGAGGCGCTTGTTGAAAGCCCCGGGGTAGTTTAACAGTTAAATGGTTAGGGTAGATTAGGAGATGTACCCCTCCGCACCATCCATCCCCTCGCTGTCGTTGTGGGCCGCTGGACCCACTTGGTGTTAAGATCGCCGAACTCTGGGGAGGCCATTCTGAGGCTTCGTTGGGCCTCGACACAGGACGTTAGCTCTCCCTTGTTCCCCTCCGGGAAGGGAACGTAGGGGTTGGGAGTAGGCTCGGTGACAGGATAGGTTAGCCGAACAAGGACGATAAAGGGGTTAGGGGACGATTTATAGTGGGGGAGTAAAAATAAAATAAAAAATAAATAAGTTGGGGCTAAATTGGGGTTTGGACAAATTAAGGGAGTGGGTATGTACAGTGACAGGCAAAGGCGATAGGTGGGAGGGAGACAGGTAGGTAGGTCCGAGCCCGCCTTCCAAGTGGCCAGCACCACCGCACTCCCTCCACCAACCTCCACTGAACGGCAAAGGCTGGCCAACTTCATCGGCTGGCCGTGTTTTGCTTCAAGGCGGAGGCCGGCCAAGTTCATCGGCAGCTGTGTGCTGCAAGGTCTGTGCCGGCTGGATCGTCTGCAGCTGCTGTGCTGCAAGGCCTGTGCCGGCCCACTTCATCTGCCGGCTGGCTGTTTTTTTCTTCAAGGCCTGTGCCGGCCAGTTCATCTGCCGGCTGTGTTTGCCTGCAGCGGCCTTCTTCTGCGGGCTGTGTTTGCCTGCTGCCTTTGCCATGCCATGCCCACTGCCCCTGTTAACCAGCCCCGTTCAATTTTTGCCCCCCCCCCTGTTCGTTTCCATGTGCGCCAGGATCTGAAAGCAACAGTTTGCAAGCTGCAAGAACTGCCCTGTTGGCAGCTACAACACGGGCCTGCAGTGGCGGCCCGTGCACCGTGTTTGTGTTCATGCATCCATTCGTTGTGCTCATTGCGTGTGCCACTTGAGCTGGCACGGAGACTGCGTTGTGCGGCCCATGCACCGTTGTGGTTCACTGAGTTCAGTTCAAAAGGGAAGGCCTTGGACTGCGTGTGAGCAGCCAGCCACGTTCCCTGTCACCTGCATTGTTTTGAGCCAGAGACTGCATGCGGGCAGCCTGGCTCCCTGCTAACTGCTTTTCTTTTGCAGAGTTCAGTGATCCTGGGCCATGGTTTAGTGTAAAATTTGTAAGTAAAGGTAAGATGTACTGTACATATGAGTGCGCCCCCGGCATGTATGTCTTAGCGCCGGCAATTTTATTTAAGTCGTCCGTGTGAGTGAGTTTGTTTAGGTAGTTACGCAGCCCTCAGGTTATTTATTTTGGGGACACGAATACCATGAATGTCGCACTCAGGGATCCGTAGGTAAAATGTACTAGGGGAAAACTACACATGATGGCACACGAAAATTTGACGACTCGGGACGAGTCTGTAAAAAGGGAAGGGGGTAGTGTTGTGGTTACCAGATTCGCAAACCACCATTCAGGTCCCTTAGGTGAGGTATCTCGGTAAGTGCATGTGTAGTTAGGCCCAAACCCGTTGTCTAGTGGGAATACATGTCATTTATACGTGCTGCGACTCTTTAGGATAGCCGTTTTTCTTTTACTATCTTTATTTTGGACCAACCGCCATGATCACAACCACAACATCAACCACCGACCACAACCACCGCTTCACCACAACCGCCACGACCTTCACGCACACCTCACAACCGTAGCATCGCCACCGTTCTTGCCCCGCTGTGGGTACCGGTGTTGGACTCATGCAGAACGCGCGTCGAACAGCGTGTACAAAACCACGGATTTTCTGCTTCAAAAACGGATCGAAAACGACACACGCCCACTTTTTGCCGTCCAATCGGTGAGCGAGGGGCGATTGGCCCCGCCCCAGGGCGATCGATATATGCAAATTTGTGGATCAAAAGCCTTCACGCCCACTTTTTCTCGGGCCAATGGGGGAGCGAGGTGAAAGGTCAAAGGGAGGGGGTCAAAGGCGAAGTTACGGGGGGATAAAGGACGGTGTTAGTCAGTCAAAAGAGTCGTAAAAGTCGGAGCGAAAGAGTCAGCAGAACGAGAACGAGGGGTCGGAGAGTCGCAAGAGAGAACGAGGGAGAGTCAGCAGAACGAGAACGGAGAGTCAAGAAGAGGAGAGTCGGAAGCAGAGGGTCAAGACTTCGCGGGCGGTGGAGCTGCTCGTCGTGTGCGTTGGAGTCGGAACGGAGGGGACGGAGCTGTGGAAAGGCGGCGACATCGGACGAGGGGTGCTCGCGTCGTGCAGGAAGCTGCACCCGAAGGAGGCCGACAGCGCGACCTGGCCGAGGTGGAGACGCTCGTCGCATATAATAAAGATCCTCTATACCCCGAGCATCAGCAACCCCCTCCTGTTTCCCCCGCGCTGAGATAGTGCGACCAAGGGGGCCCCGTTCCCACCCCCTGCCAGGCACTGTCCACGAGGCCCGCGGGTTGCGGGGCCATCGCCGCTCCGCGTCTCATCACCAGACGGGTAGGCCCGACCCGGTCTCGGCCTCAGGCCTACCCCCTTCTTCAGGATTATCTTTTCCTTGGTTTTGGGTATGTGTTGTCGGCGCCGTCTGTGAAGTAGAATTGTATAAGTGTTGCCGTGTGCTCGGTAGTCGGTATTAGCTCTGCACTGTGTTTTCACTTTTATGTTTGCTTTTTGTGTAAATGGAATTGTGTTTTCTTTTTTTGTGTGCATTTGGTGGAATTGTATTTGTGTGCTTTCCGTTCGTCGCGAATAAATGTGCTTTATTGTTGAACTGTTCTCCCGCTTCGCTTCGTCTTTTCCTCCATTGAATCCCCATCTTGCTTCACGTAAAGGGTTGGTAGTGGGCTGAGTACGCCCGATAATTAATCGAACCGTCGAGGTCGACGATAACACCGCTCGGTTATTCTGATAGTACGGAACGGGTCGCCTAAGTGGCCCGTGTCCGAAGTCGACCTGCGGCGAGGTGCGATCGCCCGGTCTACCCTCCGCGTGGGTACTTAGGTAGTTCGAATTCTGGCGAGCAACCCTATCCCACGCGGGGGCTGATTGGCTCGATCGCGGTGAGACCGAAAGGTCCACCCGTGACTGGTTCCCGGCGTTAGTCCGAGAGGGTCACGACTGGATTGTCCGTCCGGTGGGCGACGTGCCGCGATTCGAGTTACGTGGCCGTCGCACGCCGGCGGGCGCGAAGACCGTAACACTGGTGTCAGGAGTGGGATACAAATTCATCGCCCTCCTCGCGGCACTGGTATCGGAGAACAGGAAAACGGGCTGTCCTGTCTCCAATTAAATTTACGGGAATCGGTCCAGGGGTGAGAGAAGCGACCCCCGATTCCCTCCAAATTACGAGCGAGCAAATTAACCCTTCACGAGAAGCAAGATGGCGTCTCAAGGCGAGCGGGAGCCGGAGGTATTAGAAATGTATATGTTTAATAATGTAGAGTCCATGGTCCAGGATGGAATCCCCGAGCAGGAAATGTTGATTGTGCAGGAACACGGACTCGCCCAACTGAACCCAGGGCCCGAGGTGGGTGCGGCAGCGGCCGCGGTGTATGACACCTCCCCCCCCCCTCTCCACCAAGACCCTTCCCCAACCCTTGCCGAAACGGCTCAGCTGAGTGCATCCAACATGGCCCAGCTATGCGCCATGCTGGCGGCAATGAACAAACAAATGAATGAAGTGAAAACGAAGATGGATACAAATACAAATGAAATGAAAAACGAAATGAACAAGCAAATGAATGAAGTGAAAACGACGATGGATGCGAATACACAACAAATAAACGAAAAGATGGATACAAAAATGAACGGAATGGAAACAAACATGAAGGAGGAAATGAAAAGGCTGCGGGGTGAGACGCAGAACATGGGCCGAAGCCTGCAGGCAGGCATGAAGGCCGTGACCGGGGAGATAAAAATGGCGACTCCACGTGTGGGAGCAAACGAGCTGGGTGGGGGTGCAACGGCTGACAGGCCCGCGGTGGAGGCGGGTGAAAAAATAATTCGTGGAACGTGTTGGGCGAGGGTCGTGACGATGACCGAAAGGGAAAAATTAAATGGGGAGACCAAAACGTGTGAGACGAGACACGAGGTGACGACAACAGAAATAATAGTTGAGACAAGGGAGGTAAAGGGTGAAGAGTTGGCAGAGACACGGGAGATGGGAACGATAGAGGGAAGACTACACGATGAAGACGGGGTAAGTGACGCGCACACACACACGGAGGTAGTGGAGGACAATGGGGGTGAGCTCGCGGAGCGTGTAGGGACCCAGTGCGAGCACCTGGATGGCCTCCTCCAGGAACGAGGGGAGGGAGTATGCCCCCTTGAGGCGAGTCACGACCAGGTGAGTTCGGTCGTGCTTTGCGAGGTTGAGGGGACGAGTGCTGTGGACGGGTGCACGGAGAGCTTGGGGGGTATAGAGGCCCCGGAGACCCTTGTGGGGACACGAATCCCCAGTGTGGTTGTCCCTGTGTGTGTGGTGCAAGGTGTGAGTGCGGCACCGTGTGTGGAAGCGACCCCGTGTGTGAGTGGTGTGGTGGCGATGGTGCCAGAGTGCGTGCTTCCCAGCACGCCGGGTGTGGATGGGGCACCGTGTGTGAGTGAGGCCGTGTGTGTGAGTGAAACGGCCAGTATGAGTGAGGCACCACGTGTGAGTGGTGTGGTGGCGATGGTGCCAGAGTGCGTGCTTCCCAGCACGCCGGGTGTGGATGGGGCACCGTGTGTGAGTGAGGCCGTGTGTGTGAGTGAAACGGCCAGTATGAGTGAGGCACCACGTGTGAGTGGTGTGGTGGCGATGGTGCCGGAGTACGTGCTTCCCAGCACGCCGTGTGTGGATGAGGCACGGAGTGTGAGTGAGGCACCGCGGGTTAGTGCCCCCGCGTGTGTGGGTGAGGCACCGTGTGTGGAAGAGACCGCGTGTGTGAGTGTCGTCGTGTGTATGAGTGAGACACCGCGCGTGATTGGCCCCGGGTGTGTAAGTAGTATGGTTTGTGTGAGTGGTGAGGCATCGTGCGTGAGTGAACGGCCGTGTGCAAGGTCGCTGGGTGCCAGGGAGACCGTGTGTGTGAGAGAGCGGTATGTGAGGGAGATGTCGGTTGGCATGCGGGAGCACGCAGCCGCGTCTCCCGGTGTGAGTTTGATGGAGTGGACTGTGTGCGTCGTAACACGCAGGTGTGCGTGGGTCGAATGGCGACGACGGCGACGTGAGAAGAAAGAAAGCCGAGTAGCGGCTGTAGTTGTTTCGAGGACCGTGCCGGGTTCACCCAGCAGTGAGCACGCGGTTCGTGCTGTGCAACGCACGAGACCACCACGTGCTCGCTTGCGAGAGTGAAGTCCCGGTCCGGAAACGCACGCGGTGGATTTGCCGATCCCGCGGACGGACAAAGTTTAGGCAGGTAAATGGATTTGGACCGGACGGGTTCTCCACGCGATCGTGTGTGTTCAGCTCCAACGGGCAAAGCACATGTGTTCGCGTGGGAAACCCCTCGAGACGTGGGGCTTGTGTTTTTTTTTGCGCACGGTGACGTCATGGCTGCACGTGTGGTTGGAATCCGGCAGGAGGGGTATCTCTGCCGGATGGTCCCGTCCAAGGAGGGACGAGGAACACGTGCAGCTGCATGACGTCACGGGCAGGTGCAAAGTGCGCGAGCTCTGAGTTGCCGCGCAGGTGCTGCGCATGAAAAAAAAAAAAGCAAGCCTCACTTTCGGGTGTACAGGATTCCTGGGCAAGGGGTGGAAGACCCCCTTGACCCGGGGCACAGGATGAATACTAGTTAGGGGAAGGGTTAGCTTAGTTAGACCGACTCCATGGGGCAGGGGTAAGTCCTCATGGAGTCCGTGGAATGGATTAGTTAGAGGGATTGTAGCCAGATTTAGGTGGGGAAATAAAATGAATTTTTGAGTTAGGAGACAGAGACAGACTTGTGAATGTGTAGAGGGGACGTAGCTTAGCTACGTAGTGTTAAAAGGAACGTGCTACTAGTTTAAGGGACGACGTGGGAGCACGAGTTAGTTAGGGGATGTAGTTAGAAGAATGGTAGAGTTCAGTGGTGTGTGTGTTGAAGAGTTGGTGAGTTATGAGGTGAAGACATGTTGAGTGAGGTGGAAGCATGTGCTTGGTGAGTGAGTGAGGCCAGCGGGTCTGTGTGTGTGGAGTGAATGGGGAATGCATGGTGCGATGAGTGATTGGGGGGAGGAGTGACTCCCGCCCAAGGGACCCCGGGGTCAGAGTAAAGTGAGTTAGCTGGGTTAGTCAAATTGAAAAATGGAGGTCGTTTTGTTGTTGGTGGGTGTGTAGGCTCGAAACCCGTTTGGAGGGGTGCAGGAGCCCTGTTGACGGGCTTGGGAGCGTGGCTGCGAAAGGTGAGTATCGCTGAGTGGGTACCCCGGGCACCAGGCTAGTCGGCCGCGGTAGGCCATGGGCCCATGGGGGGCCGGGATAGAGTAGTGGGCACGGGTGCGCCTGCTTGGTGCGGGGGCCCGGGCGCCATTAGCCGCGTGGGCAGTGTTGTGGGCACGGGTGACCCTCGGAAAGGGGCCCGGGAGGCCGGCCTGCCACGTGTGCGTTTCAGGGGAGGTGCCATGGGGGCACTCCCGGTGTTAGGGAGCTGGTAGGCTCGGAGGCAGTGTAGTGCCCGGGGTGCCATAGCGGGAGATTTGGCAGAGGGTCGTGCCTGCCAAAGGGAGCCACGTGTCCCAGCCAGGAGACCGTGTGAGGGCACGGAGAGAAAATTGGGGGGCGAGGCCCGAAATTGTGAGGACACCAACACAGGCGACGGGAATCTGGGTTGTTAGAACCAATAGTTTAAGCGAGAGGCGCTTGTTGAAAGCCCCGGGGTAGTTTAACAGTTAAATGGTTAGGGTAGATTAGGAGATGTACCCCTCCGCACCATCCATCCCCTCGCTGTCGTTGTGGGCCGCTGGACCCACTTGGTGTTAAGATCGCCGAACTCTGGGGAGGCCATTCTGAGGCTTCGTTGGGCCTCGACACAGGACGTTAGCTCTCCCTTGTTCCCCTCCGGGAAGGGAACGTAGGGGTTGGGAGTAGGCTCGGTGACAGGATAGGTTAGCCGAACAAGGACGATAAAGGGGGTTAGGGGACGATTTATAGTGGGGGAGTAAAAATAAAATAAAAAATAAATAAGTTGGGGCTAAATTGGGGTTTGGACAAATTAAGGGAGTGGGTATGTACAGTGACAGGCAAAGGCGATAGGTGGGAGGGAGACAGGTAGGTAGGTCCGAGCCCGCCTTCCAAGTGGCCAGCACCACCGCACTCCCTCCACCAACCTCCACTGAACGGCAAAGGCTGGCCAACTTCATCGGCTGGCCGTGTTTTGCTTCAAGGCGGAGGCCGGCCAAGTTCATCGGCAGCTGTGTGCTGCAAGGTCTGTGCCGGCTGGATCGTCTGCAGCTGCTGTGCTGCAAGGCCTGTGCCGGCCCACTTCATCTGCCGGCTGGCTGTTTTTTCTTCAAGGCCTGTGCCGGCCAGTTCATCTGCCGGCTGTGTTTGCCTGCAGCGGCCTTCTTCTGCGGGCTGTGTTTGCCTGCTGCCTTTGCCATGCCATGCCCACTGCCCCTGTTAACCAGCCCCGTTCAATTTTTGCCCCCCCCCCTGTTCGTTTCCATGTGCGCCAGGATCTGAAAGCAACAGTTTGCAAGCTGCAAGAACTGCCCTGTTGGCAGCTACAACACGGGCCTGCAGTGGCGGCCCGTGCACCGTGTTTGTGTTCATGCATCCATTCGTTGTGCTCATTGCGTGTGCCACTTGAGCTGGCACGGAGACTGCGTTGTGCGGCCCATGCACCGTTGTGGTTCACTGAGTTCAGTTCAAAAGGGAAGGCCTTGGACTGCGTGTGAGCAGCCAGCCACGTTCCCTGTCACCTGCATTGTTTTGAGCCAGAGACTGCATGCGGGCAGCCTGGCTCCCTGCTAACTGCTTTTCTTTTGCAGAGTTCAGTGATCCTGGGCCATGGTTTAGTGTAAAATTTGTAAGTAAAGGTAAGATGTACTGTACATATGAGTGCGCCCCCGGCATGTATGTCTTAGCGCCGGCAATTTTATTTAAGTCGTCCGTGTGAGTGAGTTTGTTTAGGTAGTTACGCAGCCCTCAGGTTATTTATTTTGGGGACACGAATACCATGAATGTCGCACTCAGGGATCCGTAGGTAAAATGTACTAGGGGAAAACTACACATGATGGCACACGAAAATTTGACGACTCGGGACGAGTCTGTAAAAAGGGAAGGGGTAGTGTTGTGGTTACCAGATTCGCAAACCACCATTCAGGTCCCTTAGGTGAGGTATCTCGGTAAGTGCATGTGTAGTTAGGCCCAAACCCGTTGTCTAGTGGGAATACATGTCATTTATACGTGCTGCGACTCTTTAGGATAGCCGTTTTTCTTTTACTATCTTTATTTTGGACCAACCGCCATGATCACAACCACAACATCAACCACCGACCACAACCACCGCTTCACCACAACCGCCACGACCTTCACGCACACCTCACAACCGTAGCATCGCCACCGTTCTTGCCCCGCTGTGGGTACCGGTGTTGGACTCATGCAGAACGCGCGTCGAACAGCGTGTACAAAACCACGGATTTTCTGCTTCAAAAACGGATCGAAAACGACACACGCCCACTTTTTGCCGTCCAATCGGTGAGCGAGGGGCGAATTGGCCCCGCCCCCAGGGCGATCGATATATGCAAATTTGTGGATCAAAAAGCCTTCACGCCCACTTTTTCTCGGGCCAATGGGGAGCGAGGTGAAAGGTCAAAGGGAGGGGGTCAAAGGCGAAGTTACGGGGGGATAAAAGGACGGTGTTAGTCAGTCAAAGGAGTCGTAAAAGTCGGAGCGAAAGAGTCAGCAGAACGAGAACGAGGGGTCGGAGAGTCGCAAGAGAGAACGAGGGAGAGTCAGCAGAACGAGAACGGAGAGTCAAGAAGAGGAGAGTCGGAAGCAGAGGGTCAAGACTTCGCGGGCGGTGGAGCTGCTCGTCGTGTGCGTTGGAGTCGGAACGGAGGGGACGGAGCTGTGGAAAGGCGGCGACATCGGACGAGGGGGTGCTCGCGTCGTGCAGGAAGCTGCACCCGAAGGAGGCCGACAGCGCGACCTGGCCGAGGTGGAGACGCTCGTCGCATATAATAAAGATCCTCTATACCCCGAGCATCAGCAACCCCCTCCTGTTTCCCCCGCGCTGAGATAGTGCGACCAAGGGGGCCCCGTTCCCACCCCCTGCCAGGCACTGTCCACGAGGCCCGCGGGTTGCGGGGCCATCGCCGCTCCGCGTCTCATCACCAGACGGGTAG
>NC_140962.1:75121047-75131047 GCF_056783735.1 Eptatretus burgeri | reverse complement strand
CTTTATCGTCCTTGTTCGGCTAACCTATTCTGTCACCTAGCCTACTCCCAACCCCTACGTTCCCTTCCCAGAGGGGAACAAGGGAGAGCTGACGTCCTGTGCCGAGGCCCAACGAAGCCTCAGAATGGCCTCCCCAGAGTTCGGCGATCTTTAACCAAAGTGGGTCCAGCGGCCCACAACGACAGCGAGGGGATGGATGGTGCGGAGGGGTACATCTCCTAATCTACCCTAACCATTTAACTGTTAAACTACCCCGGGGCTTTCAACAAGCGCCTCTCGCTTAAACTATTGGTTCTATAAACCCAGATTCCCGTCGCCTGTGTTGGTGTCCTCACAATTTCGGGCCTTGCCCCCCAATTTTCGCTCCGTGCCCTCACACGGTCTCCTGGCTGGGACACGTGGCTCCCTTTGGCAGGCACGACCCTCTGCCAATTCTCCCGCTATGGCACCCCCGGGCACTACACTGCCTCCGAGCCTACCAGCTCCCTAACACCGGGGAGTGCCCCCCATGGCACCTCCCCTGAAACGCACACGTGGCAGGCCGGCCTCCCGGGCCCCTTTCCGAGGGTCACCCTTGCCCACAACACTGCCCACGCGGCTAATGGCGCCCCGGGCCCCCGCACCAAGCAAGCGCACCCGTGCCCACTACTCTATCCCGGCCCCCCATGGGCCCATGGCCTACCGCGGCCGACTAGCCTGGTGCCCGGGGTACCCACTCAGCGATACTCACCTTTCGCAGCCACGCTCCCAAGCCCGTCAACAGGGCTCCTGCACCCCTCCAAATGGGTCTCGAGCCTACTTTCCCACCAACAACAAAACGACCTCCATTTTTCAATTTGACTAACCCCCTAACTCACTTTATACTGACCCCGGGGTCCCTTGGGCGGGAGTCACTCCTCCCCCCAATCACTCATCGCACCATGCATTCCCCATTCGCTCCATACACACACAGACCCGCTGGCCTCACTCACTCACCAAGCACATGTACTCACCTCACAACCCACAACTCTTCAACACACACACCGCTGAACTCTGCCATCCTTCTAACTACATCCCCTAACTAACTCGTGCTCTCACGTCGTCCCTTAAACTACAGCATGTTCCTTTTAACACTACGTAGCTAAGCTACGTCCCCTCTACACACTCACAAGTCTGTCACGGTCTCTAAATCAATCATTTTATTTCCCAACCTAAATCTGGCTACAATCCCTCTAACTAATCCATTCCACGGACTCCATGAGGACTTACCCCTGCCCCATGAAGTCGGTCTAACTAAGCTAACCCTTCCCCCTAACTAGTTTCCATCCTGTGCCCAGGTCAAGGGGGTCTTCCACCCCTTGCCCAGGAATCCTGTGCACCCGAAAGTGAGGCTTGCTTTTTTTTTTTTTTTTTTTTACATGCGCAGCGCCAGCGCGGCAACTCGCGCACTTTGCACCTGCCCGTGACGTCATGCAGCTGCACGTGTTCCTCGTCCCTCCTTGGACGGTACCATCCGGCCGGGATACCCCTCCTGCCGGATTCCAACCACACGTGCAGCCATGACGTCACCGTGCGCATAAAAAAAAAAACAAGCCCCACGTCTCGAGGGGTTCCCCACGCGAACACATGTGCTTTGCCCGTTGGAGCTTAACACACACGATCGCGTGGAGAACCCGTCCGGTCCAAATCCGTTATCTTGCCTAAACTTTGTCCGTCCGCGGGATCGGCAAATCCACCGCGTGCGTTTCCGGACCGGGACTTCACTCTCGCAAGCGAGCACGTGGTGGTCTCGTGCGTTGCACAGCACGAACCGCGTGCTCACTGCTGGGCGAACCCGGCACGGTCCCCGAAATAGCTACAGCCGCTACTCGGCTTTCTCTCCTCTGTCGCCGTCTCCGTCTCCATTCCACACACGCATACCTGCGTGTTACGACGCACACAGTCCACTCCATCACATTCACACCGGGAGACGCGGCTGCGTGCTCCCGCATGCCAACCGACATCTCCCTCTCATACCGCTCTCTCACACACACGGTCTCCCTTGCACACAGCGACCTTGCACACGGCCGTTCACTCACGCGTGCGGGGGCACTCACCCGCGGTGCCTCACTCGCACTCCGTGCCTCATCCACACACGCGGGGGCACTCACCCGCGGTGCCTCATCCACACGCGGTGCCTCACTCACACACACGGCGACACTCATACACGGTGCCTCATCCACACACGCGGGGGCACTCAACCGCGGTGCCTCACTCACACTCCGTGCCTCACCCACACACGCGGGGGCACTCACCCGCGGTGCCTCATCCACACACGGCCCCTCACTCACACACGCGGGGGCACTCACCCGCGGTGCCTCATCCACACTCCGTGCCTCATCCACACACGCGAGGGCACCCACCCGCGGTGCCTCATTCACACACATGGCGACACTCACACACGGTGCCTCATCCACACATGGCGTGCTGGGAAGCACGTACTCCGGCACCATCGCCACCACACCACTCACACACGGGGTCGCTTCCACACACGGGGACGCACTCACACCTTGCACCACACACACAGGGACAACCACACTGGGGATTTGTGTCCCCACAAGGGTCTCCGGGGCCTCTACACCCCTCAAGCTCTCCGTGCACCCGTCCACAGCACTCGTCCCCTCAACCTCGCAAAACACGACCGAACTCACCTGGTCGTGACTCGCCTCAAGGGGGCATACTCCCTCCCCTTGTTCCTGGAGGAGGTCATCCAGCTGCTCGCACCGGGTCCCCACACGCTCCGCGAGCTCACCCCCATTGTCCTCCACTACCTCCGTGTGTGTGTGCGCGTCACTTACCCCGTCTTCATCGTGTTTATTGGTCTCTGCTTCTTTCTGGCGTCTTTCCCTTATCTTTATGTAGGTCAACCTTGCTTTCTCTTTAAGTCGCTCCCGTCCTTCCCTGTTTTTCACTCCTTGCTCTTTCACGATCTCCGCGTACCTCATCCTTGCTTTCCGTATTAATTGTTCTTTTCTCTCCCTCCCAATTACTTTCACCTCGTCTCTTGTCTCCCGAATTATTTTCTTACCCGCCTCCACCGCGGGCCTGTCAGCCGCTGCCCCCCCTTCCAGCTCGTTTGCTCCCACACGTGGAGTCGCCATTTTGAGCTCCCTGCTCACGGCCTTCATGCCCGCCTGCAGGAATCGGCCCATGTTCTGCGTCTCACCCCGGAACTTTTTCATTTCTTCCTTCATGTTTGTTTCCATTTTAGTTTTCATGCGTTTTATTTCGTTTGTGAATGTATCCATCTTTTTGTTTATTTGTTGTGTATTCGCATCCATCCTCGTTGTCATTGCCGCCAGCATGGCGCATAGCTGGGCTATGTCGGGTGCGCTTGAGTGAGCTGTTTCGGCAGGGGTTGGGGAAGGGTCTTGGTGGAGAGGGGGGGGAGGTGTCATACACCGCGGCCGCTGCCGCACCCATTTCGGGCTCTGGGTTCAGTTGGGCGAGTCCGTGTTCCTGCACAAACAACATTTCCTGCTCGGGGATTCCATCCTGGACCATGGATTCTACATTACTACACATATACATTTCTAATACCCCCGGCTCCTGCTCGCCTTGAGACGCCATCTTGCTTCTCGTGAAGGGTTAATTTAACTCGCTCGAAATTTGGAGGGAATCGGGGGTCGCTTCTCTCACCCCTGGACCGATTCCCGTGAATTTCGCTGGAGACAGGAGAGCCTGTTGTCCCGCTCTCCAATACCAGTGCCGCGAGGAGGGCGATGAATTTGTATCGCACGACCTGACACCAGTGTTGCGGATTCCGCGCCCGCCGGCGTGCTGACGGCCACGTAACTCGAATCGCGGCACGTCGCCCACCGGACGGACAATCCAGTCGTGACCCTCTCGGACTAACGCCGGGAACCAGTCACGGGTGGACCTTTCGGTCTCACCGCGATCGAGCCAATCAGCCCCCGCGTGGGATAGGGTTGCTCGCCAAATTCGACCTACCTAAGTACCCACGCGGAGGGTAGACCGGGCGATCGCACCTCGCCGCAGGTCGACTTCGGACACGGGCCACTTGCGACACGTTCCGTACTATCAGAATAACCGAGCGGTGTTATCGTCGACCTCGACGGTTCGATTAATTATCGGGCGTATTCAGCCCACTACCAACCCTTTACGTGAAGCAAGATGAGGATTCAATGGGAGAAAAAGACGAAGCGAAGCGGGAGAACAGTTCAACAATAAAGCACATTTATTCGCGGCACACGGGAAGCACACATATTCAATTCCACCAAAAGCACACAAAAAAAAGAAAACACAATTCCATTTACACAAAAAGCAAATATAAAAGCGAAAACAATGCAGAGCTAATACCGACTACCGAGCACACGGCAACACTTATACAATTCTACTTCACAGACGGCGCCGACAACACATACCCAAAACCAAGGAAAAGAATACCCTCAAGGATGAGGCGGGCCTGAGGCCGAGACCGGGTCGCGCCTACCCGTCTGGTGATGAGACGCGGAGCGGCGATGGCGCCTCACTCCGCGGGCCTCGCGGACAGTGTCTGGCAGGGGGTGGGAAAGGGGCCCCCTTGGTCGCACTATCTCAGCGCGGGGGGAAACAGGAGGGGGTTGCTGATGCTCGGGGTATAGAGGATCTTTATTATCCCTGGTGTGCGTCTCCACCTCGGCCAGGTCGCGCTGCCGGCCTCCCTCGGGCGTGCAGCTCCCGGCACCGACGCGAGCACCCCCTCGTCTGCCTTCGCCGCTGCCGCCTCTCCGCCTCTGGACTCTCCGACTCTGGACTCTTCTTTGGACTCTCCTCGTTCGACTCTCTTCAGCTTCTCCAGCTACTGCAGGCTTCGGGCTCCAGACTTCCACACCGCTCTGACTGACGAACACGGTCCTTTTATCCCCCCGTAGCTTCGCCTTTGACCCCCTCCCTTTTGACCTTTCACCTCGCTCCCCATTGGCCCGAGAAAAAGTGGGCGTGAAGGCTTTTTGATCCACAAATTTGCATATATCGATCGTTCTGGAGGCGGGGCCAAATCGCCCCTCGCTCACCGATTGGACGGCAAAAAGTGGGCGTGTGTCGTTTTTGATCCGTTTTTGAAGCACAAAATCCGTGATTTTGTACACGCTGTTCAACGTGCGCCCTGCACGAGTCCAACACCGGTACCCACAGCGGGGCAAGAACGGTGGCGATGCTACGGTTGCGAAGTGTGACGTGAAGTACGTGGCGGTTGTGGTGAAGCGGCGTTGTGGTTGGTGGTTGATGTTGTGGTGGTAATCATGGCGGTTGGTCCAAAATAAAGATAGTAAAAGAAAAACGGCTATCCTGAAGAGTCGCAGCACGTATAAATGACATGTATTCCCACTAGACAACGGGTTTGGGCCTAACTACACATGCACTTACCGAGATACCTCACCTAAGGGACCTGAATGGTGGTTTGCGAATTTGGTAACCACAACACTACCCCCTCCCCTTTTTACAGACTCGTCCCGAGTCGTCAAATTTTCGTGTGCCATCATGTGTAGTTTTCCCCTAGTACATTTTACCTACGGATCCCTGAGTGCGACATTCATGGTATTCGTGTCCCCAAAATAAATAACCTGAGGGCTGCGTAACTATCTAAACAAACTCACTCACACGGACGACTTAAATAAAATTGCCGGCGCTAAGACATACATGCCGGGGGCGCACTCATATTTACAGTACATCTTAACCTTAACTTACAAATTTTACACTAAACCATGGCCCAGGATCATTGAACTCTGCAAAAGAAAAGCAGTTAGCAGGGAGCCAGGCTGCCCACATGCAGTCTCTGGCTCAAACAATGCAGGTGACAGGGAACGTGGCTGGCTGCTCACACGCAGTCCAAGGCCTTCCCTTTTTAACTGAACGCAGTGAACCACAACGGTGCATGGGCTGCACAACGCAGTCTCCATGCCAGCTCAAGTGGCACACGCAATGAGCACAACGAATGGATGGATGGATGGATGGATGCAAACACGGTGCACGGGCCGCCACTGCAGGCCCGTGTTGTAGCTGCCAACAGGGCAGTTCTCGCAGCTTGCAAACTGTTGCCTTGCGGATCCTGGCGCACATGGAAATGAACAGGGGGGGGGCAAAGCAAAAATTGAACGGGGCTGGTGAACGTGGGCAGTGGGCATGGCATGGCAAAGGCAGCAGGCAAACACAGCCCGCAGAAGAAGGCCGCTGCAGGCAAACACAGCCCGCAGAAGAAGACCGTTGCAGGCAAACACAGCCGGCAGATGAACTGGCCGGCACAGGCCTTGAAGTACAGCAGCTGCAGACGAAGTGGCCGGCACAGGCCTTGAAGCAAAACACGGCCAGCCGATGGCACAGGCCTTGCAGCAAAACAACAGCTGCCGATGAAGTTGGCCGGCCTCCGCCTTGAAGCAAAACACGGCCAGCCGATGAAGTTGGCCAGCCTTTGCCGTTCAATGGAGGTTGGTGGAGGGAGTGCGGTGGTGCTGGCCACTTGGAAGGCGGGCTCGGACCTACCTACCTGTCTCCCTCCCAACCTATCGCCTTTGCCTGTCACTGTACATACCCATCCCTTAATTTGTCAAACCCCAATTTAGCCCCAACTTATTTTTTTGTTGTTTTTATTTTTACTTCCCCAACTATAAATCGTCCCCTAACCCCCTTTATCGTCCTTGTTCAGCTAACCTATCCTGTCACCTAGCCTACTCCCAACCCCTACGTTCCCTTCCCGGAGGGGAACAAGGGAGAGCTAGCGTCCTGTGTCGAGGCCCAACGAAGCCTCAGAATGGCCTCCCCAGAGTTCGGCGATCTATAACCAAAGTGGGTCCAGCGGCCCACAACGACAGCGAGGGGATGGATGGTGCGGAGGGGTACACTTCCTAATCTACCCTAACCATTTAACTGTTAAACTACCCCGGGGCTTTCAACAAGCGCCTCTCGCTTAAACTATTGGTTCTAACAACCCAGATTCCCGTCGCCTGTGTTGGTGTCCTCACAATTTCGGGCCTCACCCCCCAATTTTCTCTCCGTGCCCTCACACGGTCTCCTGGCTGGGACACGTGGCTCCCTCCGGCAGGCACGACCCTCTGCCGAATCTCCCGCTATGGCACCCCCGGGCACTACACTGCCTCCGAGCCGACCAGCTCCCTAACACCGGGGAGTGCCCCCCATGGCACCTCCCCTGAACCGCACACGTGGCAGGCCGGCCTCCCGGGCCCTTTCCGAGGGTCACCCGTGCCCACAACACTGCCCACGCGGCTAATGGCGCCCCGGGCCCCCGCACCAAGCAGGCGCACCCGTGCCCACTACTCTATCCCGGCCCCCCATGGGCCCATGGCCTACCGCGGCCGACTAGCCTGGTGCCCGGGGTACCCACTCAGCGATACTCACCTTTCGCAGCCACGCTCCCAAGCCCGTCAACAGGGCTCCTGCACCCCTCCAAATGGGTCTCGAGCCTACTTTCCCACCAACAGCAAAACGACCTCCATTTTTCAATTTGACTAACCCCCTAACTCACTTTATACTGACCCCGGGGTCCCTTGGGCGGGAGTCACTCCTCCCCCCAATCACTCATCGCACCATGCATTCCCCATTCGCTCCATACACACAGACCCGCTGGCCTCACTCACTCACCAAGTACTCACCTCACAACTCACCAACAACTCTTCAACACACACACCGCTGAACTCTGCCATCCTTCTAACTACCTCCCCTAACTAACTCGTGCTCCCACGTCGTCCCTTAAACTACAGCACGTTCCTTTTAACACTACGTAGCTAAACTACGTCCCCACTACACATCCAAAGTCTGTCTCTGTCTCCAAAATAAATCATTTTATTTCCCAACCTAAATCTGGCTACAATCCCTCTACCTAATCCATTCCACGGACCCCATGAGGACTTACCCCTGCCCCATGAAGTCGGTCTAACTAAGCTAACCCTTCCCCCTAACTAGTTTCCATCCTGTGCCCCTGGTAAGGGGGTCTTCCACACCTTGCCCAGGAATCCTGTACACCCGAAAGTGAGGCTTGCTTCTTTTTTTTTTTCCCATGCGCAGCACCTGCGCGGCAACTCAGAGCTCGCGCACTTTGCACCTGCCCGTGACGTCATGCAGCTGCACGTGTTCCTCGTCCCTCCTTGGACGGGACCATCCGGCAGAGATACCCCTCCTGCCGGATTCCAACCACACGTGCAGCCATGACGTCACCGTGCGCAAAAAAAAAAAAACACAAGCCCCACGTCTCGAGGGGTTCCCCACGCGAACACATGTGCTTTGCCCGTTGGAGCTTAACACACACGATCGCGTGGAGAACCCGTCCGGTCCAAATCCATTTACCTGCCTAAACTTTGTCCGTCCGCGGGATCGGCAAATCCACCGCGTGCGTTTCCGGACCGGGACTTCACTCTCGCAAGCGAGCACGTGGTGGTCTCGTGCGTTGCACAGCACGAACCACGTGCTCACTGCTGGGTGAACCCGGCACGGTCCCCGAAACAACTACAGCCGCTACTCGGCTTTCTCTCCTCTGTCGCCGTCTCCGTCTCCATTCCACCCACGCACACCTGCGTGTTACGACGCACACAGTCCACTCCATCACATTCACACCGGGAGACGCGGCTGCGTGCTCCCGCATGCCAACCGACATCTCCCTCACATACCGCTCTCTCACACACACGGTCTCCCTTGCACACAGCGACCTTGCACACGGCCGTTCACTCACGCGTGCGGGGGCACTCACCCGCGGTGCCTCACTCGCACTCCGTGCCTCATCCACACACGCGGGGGCACTCAACCGCGGTGCCTCATCCACACACGGTGCCTCACCCACACACGCGGGGGCACTAACCCGCGGTGCCTCACTCACACTGGCCGTTTCATCCACACACGCGGGGGCACTAACCCGCGGTGCCTCACTCACACTGGCCGTTTCACTCACACACACGGCCTCACTCACACACGGTGCCTCACCCACGCACGGCGTGCTGGGAAGCACGCACTCCGGCACAATCGCCACCACACCAATCACACACGGGGTCGCTTCCACACACGGGGACGCACTCACACCTTGCACCACACACACAGGGACAACCACACTGGGGATTCGTGTCCCCACAAGGGTCTCCGGGGCCTCTATACCCCCCAAGCTCTCAGTGCACCTGTCCACAGCACTCCTCCCCTCGACCTCGCAAAGCACGACCGAACTCACCTGGTCGTGACTCGCCTCAAGGGGGCATACTCCCTCCCCTCGTTCCTGGAGGAGGCCATCCAGGTGCTCGCACTGGGTCTCTACCCAGTCCGCCAGCTCACCCCCTATATCCTCCACTACCTCCGTGTGTGTGTGTGCGTCACTTACCCCGCCTTCCTCGTGTAGTCTTTCCTCTATTTTTTCTATCTCCCGTGTCTCTGCCAACTCTTCACCCTTTACCTCCCTTGTCTCAACTATTATTTCCTTTGTCACGGCCTTCATGCCCGCCTGCAGGCATCGGCCCATGTTCTGCGTCTCCCCCCGGAGCTTTTTCGTTTCTTCCTTCATGTTTGTTTCCATTTTAGTTTTCATGCGTTTTATTTCGTTTGTGAATGTATCCATCTTTTCGTTTATTTGTTGTGTATTCGCATCCATCTTTTCGATCATTTTCGCATTCATCTTTTCGTTCATTGCCGCCAGCATGGCGCATAGCTGGGCCATGTTGGATGCACTCAGCTGAGCCGTTTCGGCAAGGGTTGGGGAAGGGTCTTGGTGGAGAGGGGGGGGGAGGTGTCATACACCGCGGCCGCTGCCGCACCCACCTCGGGCCCTGGGTTCAGTTGGGCGAGTCCGTGTTCCTGCACAATCAACATTTCCTGCACGGGGATTCCATCCTGGACCATGGATTCTACATTACTACACATATACATTTCTAATACCCCCGGCTCCCGCTCGCCTTGAGACGCCATCTTGCTTCTCGTGAAGGGTTAATTTGCTCGCTCGTAATTTGGAGGGAATCGGGGGTCGCTTCTCTCACCCCTGGACCGATTCCCGTGA
>NC_140962.1:75108547-75111047 GCF_056783735.1 Eptatretus burgeri | reverse complement strand
CGGGAACCAAAACGGAGAACAAAGAGCTCCACGAACCAAGAAGAAGACGAACCACTCGCTGCTCAAGTCGAGCAACCAGCTCAACTCTCTTCCAAACAAAGCAGCTCTCCAAAAATTCTCCACCCGAGGCCGAAGCTCCCTGAACCACCAAAGCAGAAAGCCTTCAAAAAGCCTCCTCCCGAGCCAGGCCGCAGCCGAAGCTCTCCCGAGCCAAGCAGGACCCGACGGCCTGCTGAACAACTCAGCAGAAGCAAAAAGCTTCTGAAAGCCTCACCCCTAACCCAAGCCAAACAGGACCCGACGGCCTGCTGAACGACCACTCCTACCGAACAAAGAAAGGATCTCCTCTTTATCCTTCTCCGCCCCCTTCCCAGCGCCCGGCGTGACTCATGCCCTCGTGATCCATCCCCCGCTCAACCACGGGTGGGAGGGAGTTGTTGACGTCATGAATCATGGGACGGAAGGGCTCTTCTTCCTCTTCGCAGAAGAGGGGGAGGGGCATCTCCATTGTGTTATGATCGCTCCCTAACTATTAAATTGAATCTGAATCACGCAGCGCACTTAATCGATTTCTGCCCATTAAACAATGGAAGGTGAACTATCTGGGGAACAAGCACTTATCGACATAACTGACTAAAGGAACATGTATGTTGTGTGCAATCAAATTCCAAATTCGTAACAATATATACATATATACAGGGGGCTGCAAAAGTAGATATACAGTAAGGATTATTACCAGTATTACCAGTATTATAATCGTGTTGCTAGGATTCATTTAATACTAGAATTCATTTAATTCATTAAAATCATTATTACCATTTTTTATATTTTTATTTTCATAATTTTTCTATAATACATCTTTTATTTGCAGGTAAAGTGGAAATTAAACGATGGCTAGTAATTTAACGGACGAGGAGCACAAATAGTTTTTGAAACAGTACTGGAAGACAGAGAATAGTGAACGTGTGCGAGAGCAGTGGCGAGAAACATTTGCATCGCCTCCACCAACGAGGCTCACGATTTACTGGATACGTGACAAATTTGAGAGGACGGGGTCTATCCACAACTCGCCAAAGAGTGGTCGACCAGTCACCGTGACAACGCCAGAGAATGCAATGCAAGTCGCCCTGGCATTTCCCCAGAGCCCTCAGAAATCAAAAAACAGGGCGTCATCTGAATTGGGTATTGAACGCAGATCATTGGGTCGTTTGATGCACCGTGTAGGACTGAAAATGTACGTGCCACGATTGATACATGGTTTATTAGAGGATGACTCGGATCGGCATTTACAATTTTGCGAAGCCACCCTGAACGAGGAACGAGAGGGTGACAGCATTCTGCGCAAAATCGTGTGGTCTGATGAAGCAAACGTTAAGCTATCGGGTGCTGTTAATCGGCACAATTGTGTGTACTACGCAACTGAAAATCCTAAAGTCATGATTGAGCAACAGCTCAATCAACCTGGGGTGACAGTGTGGGCTGGCCTGTCCTGCAAAGGTGTCGTTGGACCTATCATTCTGCACATGACTGTCAATAAACAAGTGTATCTGAACATGCTGATGGATACAATCATACCACAGGTACGTGAACAACAGCAGCAGGACGACTTCTACTTTCAGCAGGATGGGGCGCCACCGCACTTCGCAATCACTGTGCGTGCGCTACTTGACAAAGAATTTCCCAACAGGTGGATTGGACGTCGGGGAACCATTGACTGGCCACCACGTTTGCCAGATCTCACCCCTATGGACTTCTTTTTCTGGGGATGTGTAAAAGACAGGGTTTTCGCACGCAAGCCACGTTCTGTTGATGCCATGATTCAGTTCATACGGGAGGCTTGCCAAGAAATTGATGGAGATAAAGACCTTTGTGCCAGAGTGTGCATAGGTGTCCACACTCGACGAGTGGAGTGCGTGAATGCCGGGGGCAAACAGTTTGAACATTTGAGGGATTAATATGTTTAGTATTGATCTGCTTGTATAATCAATAACATACGTTTTGTTTTTCATTACTGTATACCTACTTTTGTATATGTATATATATATATATATATATATATATACATATATATATATCTATATATATTTATGTATATATATATATATATATATGTATATATATATATATATATATATATATATATATATATATATATATATATATATATGCCTGGTGTTGGCGCAGTGGTTAGGGCAGCGGCTTGGGATCCAAAAGGTCCTGAGTTCAAGCCCCATTGGGCCACTGAATTAATACACCAGGGGGGTGACTCAGCCTGTCATCCTTCCGAGGTCGGCGAAATGAGTACCAGTGTACTGGGCCGGTGTATACCCCGGTTATAATAGGTGAACCATATCCCTGTGTCGTAAGAGGCGACCAGGGTTGCGTCAGGAAGGGCATCCGGCGTAAAACATGTGCCAAATCACTATGCGTCTTACGACACAGGGATATGGTACACCTTTCTGCGCGACGAAGGCGAAAAAAAAAGGAATTTTCATCGGAG